>NC_142124.1:32017187-32326875 GCF_056152115.1 Neolamprologus brichardi
TATTGCGCTAGCTCACGTGGTTGCAGAGCTACCGGGATTTAAAAATAGTTACGCAGAACGGAGCGTGCCGCTCTGACCGGTTTTAAAGGATTAATGAGTAAGTGTCATTCACAGCAGTGAATGGAACTAACTACTAACTACTTTGTGTTGAATTGTAAAGTACCTGTGTATTAGTCAGTATTAGCAGTTCACTGGGAATGTCTACTTACAGAAATGTATTAGCTCATGTGCTGATATCAAATATTATTTAAAAAAAATGTCTGTGATATTTATTCAAGGTGCTGGTATGGAGAAGGCTAAATTCATAAAGGTACACTATGTAAAATCTCACCACGAGATATCAGTCGATTGCAGTCAACTGAATTCTGTTTTCTTTCCCCTCCCAATCGCTGCTGTGGCTGCTGTGGGACAAACATCTCTGGTCGCTGTTTATCTGCAGTGAGTATGGGCTGTCAATCCGCTATTTACCTCTGCTGTCAAAATGTGTCCCCATATTCACTTTGGAGGAAGCTGTAAAACTTTGTGAAGGGAGTCCAATACGAGTGAATGAGTCAGTGAAGCTCACTTCTATCCAATAACAACAATACTGAAGCAGGTTGTTGAGGATATCCTGAACTCATTTGGCATGAGCGCTGCTATTTTTGTTGCTATTAGATGGTGTTAGTGAAACTGTCTTTGAAGTAGTTCTCGTATGTGGCTAGAGACCACCCACACATGCAAAATGTAATTAGGCAGAACCACTGTACTGAAGATGGCAGGGCAACATTACGGCTTCCACAAACCGGTGCCCCCTCCCATGCAGTTTTAATTGGATTAATCCCAAGTTTACGAGAACACATCAGTTTGTTGCAAGATGTGCACCTGCAGACATACAATCTTGTTTAAAATACATTCACGCTGATGGATGTGGCTTAATGGTTAGTTGTTGTTTGCCCTTCAACCCAAAACTACGTTTAATTGGTCAGTCATTAAAACATTTGCCCAGAGTGCACGATCACAGACACTTTCCCTGCATTCTGTGGTTTCAGCTGTACAACGGTCAGTTTGTGGCCCTGTTGTTTGATCCACATAGTGAATGTCGTTTTCAGTTGCTTCCCAGTCACCTGCAAAGCATCAGCCTTTATCTCCTGCCAACATTACCCTTACACACAGAGCTACAGCAAGGTCTTTGATGTTATCAAAGCAATTTGGCCCAGCTTTAATCATTGGGAAAATTGAGTAGTTCCCCCCGCCCCCCCCTCCCCCCTTGTACTTGTACTAAGCAGACAAAATCCAATCAGTCATATAAGAGATTATTGATTGATGTAATCTTATTGGAGGTGAGGTGATGGACGGGACATGACTGATTGCTTTTGTCTGCTACATGTCTTGCTCTCAGTTGGCGATTCATGTCCACTTTGATCTGGTGTTTAATCTTTTTCTGAAGTTCTCATATCAGTCCCCAGAGACAGGTTCTCACCAGGCGGGGCTGATGGCCCACAACATCCAAGTTGGTTACATTTGATCTCGTCCACATCTTCAAAATCACTCTCACAGTCCTCACTAGATCTCTTAAAGAGAAGTGTCACTGCTCCCGTATTATATCAAATCATATCGCCTGCAGAAATATTCACCATTTTGTCATTAGAACTAAATTGAATCATGCTGATCAGGAAATAGACGACAAAACATTACATCAAGTTTAATGATGAGTTCATCCCATCCAAGAAACCTGTGGTTCAATTTTACAAGTTTATTACTTAGCTATAATTAGCAAAATATTTTACAGAAAATTCTTGCTAAGCAACCTAGCTAGGTTCATTGACAAACTCTCACCCAAACATAGTCAATTCTGGTTAAAAAACAAAAAAACACTACATTTAAGCCAAAACGTTTAAAGCTTAAAAGCAATATGTGATGTGTTTTATATACATTGTATGCCTGAACCGTTCTGGTCAGTGGCCAAAATTTGATAATCATGGTCTAATAGTAAACATTAAAATGTTACACATGTATTTTCTACACAGACTTTACTAACATTAGTCACAATAAGATACTGTTCACAACAGACCAAGCAAAAGCTATGACAGAAATCTTAGATTGGCCGACAGCAGGTTGATTCAGCTAACTGATCATAACTGGCAATGTAATAAAAAGCCCACTTCATAAGGTTTGTGTTTGGATATCAAACTATTATCTTTCCATTAACACTGACTCTAAAAAGGACAACATGTTTTAATATATATATACATTGTGTTTTTTGTTCTTTTAAATATGATGTGTTCTCATAAATGTTTTGTGTGTATCATAATGGGGTAATTTAAGTGTACACAAAGCACTTTTTTTATCTGTTTCAAAGTACTGACCAAAGTTATCTTGTCCCTTTTCTCTTCAAACCTTCACCAACACACAGCAAATATTTATATTATGAAGTATATTTATTTCAAGTATAATCCAGTCTTAAGCCTGATCCATTTTCGGTACTGAATTTAGTGTAACATATGGTCAAATGAGACTACGGGTGACCAACAGGACCATTATAGCTGCAGTTAGGCTGTTTCAGATACACACCCCTTTACAGTGAATATGTGTGTTAATGAAAATTAAAGCTTGAACTCTGCTGTTGCTGCCTTTCAGGTCTCCCTGTCAGGCTAAGCGCATTCGTTTTTTAAGAGGACTGCATTCACTCTGTGTGGCCGAATACCAAGGAAAATGGCCACAAACACGCTACTATGAATTCTGTTTAATGAAGTGAGCACAGGAGTGTTTTGTCTTGAATTCGGCATCACTACAGTTAAACTCCCCCAAATACTAAATAAAATAATGAGAAAAGTTAAAATGATAGAAATCAATCACTTAGAACAGCAAATGTGACGATAAAACATAATCTGCCATGGTGTTGATACTTGTTTCTATGCAACTGCTGAATACCATGAAATCATGTATTGAAAGTGGTTTTGTAACCTCAAAAACTTCAAATCTTTGCAACAGTGTGTTTGTGTCTGAGCCCGAGCTCAAATGGCTGAAACAAGTAAGTGAATTTGTCAGAACCGGGCAACACAATTACCTCGGAAAAGTCCATGTGACAGGAATCAATATGACACAAAGCACTCGGCCATTAACTCTCCTCCATAACAAAGTGTGCACCTGTCTTTCCAAAGAACAGTTGATTATTGAACTTAGAAAGCCTTTTACTTTTTGATCTACTATTTGGTCTATGCAACATTACAGAACAGCTACTGTTTTACAAGATAGGAAATAATGAATGGACTGCTGAAGTTGCACCTATAGAAAAGTTAAGTCCGATCAGGTCCCTTTATTAGCTTATCTGACCACAGCTTATTCACTGCTGGGACAGAAGAGATAGGAAGAGAGGAACAGGAGTGATCTATACAACCCTCACCTACTGTTTTGTTTTTGACTGAACATTTTCGTATTTTGCAGCAGGGGGCCCCATTAAACTGTGTATCAATTGACAACAGAACTGAATTCACATTAGATATGTTGTCCCCGTGTCTGAAATTTGCTACAGACAATCGTCTAGAAATACAAAGACCTTGTAGCACACTGTAAATCCATCAAACCAATCTGAGGTGAAGGAATCAGTTAAGATATAACGTTTTGATATGGCCTCGGGGTTCAAGATGTAATGATTAAATGGGCAAAAGGCAAACACTGAAGTTAACTGGATATCAAGAACAAACCAGTTATGGAGTAGAAGGAAACCACGACAACTCTGGGGAGCATTCAGCAGACCCACACAGTGGCAAAGTCACAGGACTAACAGATGGGGAAGAGACTAATAGATTTTAGCTCCTTGGCCACACCTCCCACACAGCCCCAGTCCTCTGGTGTTTTCGGTTTTAAATGTGGGGGAAAAGGGTGAAGTCAGCAAAAACAAACTGCCACCATTAAATCATCTTCCTGAATCTAATGTCAGAGCAGTAATGGGAATGCACCCATGATCGCAAAGGTTACTCCTTTCTTGAATCTCTGTGCTAGCTTTCCTTTCTCTGTATCCCTCTACCCCTCGTGCTCATCCCCTAACCACGAGTCAGCTGTGGCCAAGATCATGTCTTATTTGCTGGCTGCTGTTCTGCCATAAAACACTCTTTACTTGATGAGGATGGATGGGGACATCTAAAGCTCACCATGGTGAGTTGGTTTCACCTGGAGGAGACGCCTAAATTAATGCTGCCACCCTGTTCAAACCCAAAATTTCCCTCTTACATATTTTCCAAATATTGTTTGAACTCCAAAGGCTGCCCAGCCTCCTGCAGAAACAGTGCATCTTGTTAATATCTGCTACTAAATTTGATTCTTTATTTATATTCAGGATGGCAGCATTACAAATTGAGCTATATCTCAAGAGATACTTTTAACTGGTAAAAAAAATCCTAACCCAGCTTGCCTTACATTTAAAAGTGACACATAAGATCCCTAGATGCATCTTTTTAAAATTTTCCTTCAGTCCAAGAGAGATACACGACCTAGTCGAAGATACTGTGCAGAATAACTCCTTCAAACTGAATGCTGAACACTGGAGCCTGCTACAGTGTTGGTCTCTATAGCTAATCTCTTTCTTATTAACAATGGTATGGGGATATACACACATATGCATATATATACACATGTATTGCCAGTCTGTTGCAGGGCTAACACATGGAAACAGACAATCATTTGCGCTCACATTCCCGCCTACAAGCAATTCCCTGACTAACTGCATGTCTTTGGACTTGCATCCTCAGACTGTACGCTAAGCCAAAGAAAGAAGACCGAGGACAACAAAGTATGAGTATATTAAAAAGATGGCCACAACTCACCACATGGTTAGTGGATACCTCAGGCAGCAGAAACCTGAGAAAGAAGAGGAGAAAGAACAAGTGGCTGATACTGAGAAATCCTACCAATGGCTGGATAAAGCTATTGGTAGGACAGCACAGAGAAACTAATCATGACAGCTAAGAAACAACCAGGGTCTTGCCTGGTGTGGGGTTTACCACACCAGGCAAGACCCTGGTTGTTTATGATGCAAAGATGCCCCCTGAGACAGTCCAGCACACAACAGCTGGATACAAGATGCTAGCAGGCAGGACATACATATATAGAACCCCATAACCAAGCAGCTGGCATAGTATACAGCAACATCTGTGTCGAGTATGGCCCTAAAATTATGAAGTCAAAATGGTGGTTGAGAATGACCAAGCTAAGATCCTGTGGGACTTCCTGATACACAAGAACAAACTGGTGATGGCTAACAAACTGGACACAGTAGTGGCAGACAAGCATAAGCCCGTAGTGATAGATGTAGCCATACCAAGTGATAGAAACATAAAGAAAAACAAGAATCTCAAGAAATACCAAGCGCTAAGAGAGGAGCTCGAGAAGATGTGGAAGGTAAAGGTAACAGTGGTCCCCGTGGTAATCGGAGCATGCAGGGCAGTGAGCCAAGCTGGGCGAGTGATTCAGAGACATCTGTCCAGAAGAGCACAGTCTAAGAACAGGTAACATACTGTGTAGGACCCTCAAGCTTCCAAACCTCTGGTAGATGACCCGAGTTTGAAGTTTTTTATACATACATTCTCTCAAACACAGAGACGTGCATCATAGGTCCTATGAATGAAATGCTTTGATTCAGCCAGTTTGTTCTAGTAGTGTCTGATGAAGCATTTTTATTGCAGGTGTCTGATAAACAATACGGCTCGATGTGAAGCTAATGATATTAACACAGTATCCGAGAAATATGTGGTTCAGGTTTTGCACTGATTATGAAATGTAATGCGATTTATAGCACTTTTCTAGTCTTACTGACCACTCAAAGCACTTCAGAATACAAACTTCATTTAGCAAAACATTCATATTCTTTGTGAAAGCTGCAATACCTGTACTACACAAAAATGGTTCCAAGCGGGGTTCGAACCAAGAACCTTTTTCGCTCTGAGGTAGTAGCACTAACCACTTCACCGCAGCACTGGCCAACTAACAACTATGTGTGTCCAAACAAGGCAGTGTTAGCTGATAGCATTCCACTCGCTTGCCCAAATATGGTCATTTTTATCTCATAAATAAATCAATTTTAAAAAATACATTTCAAAGCCTACAATATAGTGACTTTACAAATCAAAGAATGTTGTCATCGTGGCTGTGTCCATCTTTTTGCCCAAGGTTCTCACACATTTCTGTATTCTCTCTAGTGGCCTGTATTTGACTTACTGCTCCGTAATGAAAATATTCAGTTATAAGCCAACGTTAGGCCTATGACATATCTACATCCTATTACTGAAAGACATCAGCTGGCTTAATAACAACATGTATGCTATGTTACAGTTAATGTACAGTAGGTCTGCCACGATTAGTCGACTAGTCACGATTACGTCGACTATCAAAATCGTCGACGACTGATTTAATAGTCGACGCGTCGTTTGACGCTTTGTAAGATCACAAAAGACGCAGGAATAAGTAGTAGGATTTAAGAGTGTAATAACAAACTGAAACAGAAGATGGCAGCACTGCATGTACAAGGATGCCAGCTGCCGTTAAACCCCGAAGAAGAAGAAGCTCTGTCCCAGAATTCATAGCGCAGCCCAGCTCAGTTTCCAACAATGGCGGCAGCGAGTTAGTTTTAATATTACTCTTATTATTCTTTCTGGGTCACAAAATAAACGTTTAATATATTTTCAGGCGAGAATGTAGCTGTGTAAACCTCAAATATCTGCTCAGTTTATCAAGACACCACATATTTTCAAAAGCGCTCCGACGTTTTCGGAGACGTCTGTTACCCACTAGCTCGATAGCTAGCCGGGGGCTAGGCTAACTAGAGCCGTGAGAACACCGGACTCCCGGCAGATCGTTTTCAAACCCACCGCTGTCTTTTGCTACTCAACATGATATATAAGTCACTTAGATAACTTAAACATTTTATTGTTTGGCTTTTTTTAGTATTTTATTTGTTCCTGAGTAAATCGGTTTGGCTGAGATTAAAGTTATAGTTTTTACACAGCTGAATAAACATCAAGCAGACAGCTGATTATCAGAAGTGTGAGATGCTCCAGAATATACTCCGGTGTCCTGTTATATTTTAGATAGCAAGGAGTTTATTAAACTTCACAGAAACAATCTGCAAATTTCATTAAAATTTAATAAACTATCATCTTGTCTTTATTTTTAGTTAGCACATACCTTAAACACTTAAAGCTGTAAGCTAATGATAGTTATATAAGAGCAGATGCTGCTGGTGCAATAAGCTGTACTTTTACGTCCAATGGATGATGATCTGATTAGTCGACTAATCGCAAAAATAATCAGTGACTAGTCGACTATCAAAATAATCGTTTGTGGCAGCCCTAATGTACAGTTAGCAACAAGTTTATTGACTTCAATGTCTTTTGTTCTTAATCTTTTTTTCATTGTTCGGCTTGTCCAACCACGGACCTAATTGTGAACGTGGACGATTTGCTGTAGTATGAAAGCCGAAAAAGAAAACATTAACATCCTACAAATAGAAGGTTTGTAGTTACTTTTGCTTTTTTACCGTCTTTGTTTTATTTCGTAAAAATTTTGTCACTGCAATAACACAATCAACCACATCTGTTGAAACTTTACGTAGGCCACGAAGCAATATTTCCTCTACCCCCACCTCCACCAACAAGGCCCCTTCGCAGGCGATAAATCACAGATGACAGAGGGCACTACATGCACAAGCGGACCGCCATGCCGCAGCTTTACAACAATTAATTAACTGTCTGACAGTCATTTATCACGGCAACAATAAGGTGAAAAAGTCAAGAGTTTATTAAAGCTCTGCTTATTTTTCAAGAGCTATAGACCATAGGAAACACTTCATATACATGTACAAATACATATGCAACATTCACATTCTTACTTCATACAGAATGACAGTAACACAAAACACAATTAATCAGAAAGAATCCCTTAAAAGCACATCTGTAAACAAATATTTGCCATATAAAGAAAATATGGTAGTCACTTCTCGAACACGCACAAATCAGAGTTCGAACTCGGCAACACAAGCTTAAGGTTACTACAATTAAGTATGTTGGCACAAAGTGAAGACATGTTTGGCCTTTTTAATAAATACTGTACACCGCATCACACTAAATGACTACCTGTTTTTCAAAAGCGACAAGACAACATCACTAATTTTCAGTTTGAAGTTATGATACAGATCTGATATAGCCATGCACTGTAGAACTGATATGCAGTCTTTGAGACTGACTAGGAGACTAGGAGAAATGGGATAAGGACTGGTCAGGGGTCAGTAGGTCATTCTACAATCTTATCCCAAGAGAAAACTTCATGTGGTGCTGTTTCTGGACAAACTCTGAAAAAAGCAAACAGCAGTAAAATGCCTGCAACTGCAGTAACTGTTCTCAAAAGCATGCATATATGGCCCCAAATAGGCAATGGAGTGACATTTGAGGGCAGAATCTGACACTTGTCTGAAGCCCTGGGAGAGCAGCAATAAGATATTGTTTTGACAGCACTTCGGGCCACCAGAGACATGCAAACACAGCTGCGCTTCTTTCTGAGGACGTCAGTTTAACTGTCACTTCAAGATATGAGACAAAGGAAGACTTCTAAATGCGTAAAGACATTAAAGACATTAGGACTAATATTTAAGTGCTATTACTGCTAACTGCTAACTACACTAGCTCCTTCCGACTACAGCTGCTTACCACAGTTGATTACTTTACTCCTTTATGTGATACAACAGAAACTTTGCGTATTAGAAATTTTGCATTTTCTGTACATAATCCTGTTTCTTAATATTTGTTCTCCTCAGTATTCATCAGCACACAACACAACAATCAACTTTAGAAAAGCCTACGTTCAAGAATGTTTCCAGGTAACCATATTTAATAATAGACACCATTGACCAGAACCGATAGGTCACACAGGCAGGTCAAATGTGTGGCACGCCAGAGTAGAAGCAAAGCCAAGCATGTTGAAACGCTGGTTTCAGGAGTACGCCTAGACGCATAGAGAGGGTTACGTTGAGACATAGTCTAAAGTGCTCCACAGCAGCACATTCAGCTTACTACTGGACTTCCTTTAAGAATTTCTTACAAAGTTGAACGCTAAACAAACTTAGCTGCTTTATTAATTGAGAAAGCTTGATCCTACTCAACTGATTATACTTGAACAGAGCAATACGGGTATTCATGTTTCACTGTTACTGTCTAATGTTAATCTAAAACAATTTTCAAAAGGAAATACAGCACACATTAAAGAAGTAATGACAATATTTCATGAAAACCGTTAAAGATAACTCAAATGTATTACAGATGTTAATTTCAGGTGGCTTAATAGTAAACGCTGTCATTTTCTACTTGTTTTTTTTTTTTGCTCATGTATTTTAGTCAGTCGTCAAAAGTGTTTAAATCCTAACATCTTGCTGCATGCAGCTGTGTCCAAATAATAAGATAAGTTAATGGTCATATGTGCAAGCAGTTGAGAGTCCAACACTAATAAAAGGATAGTAATAAAATGAAATATAACTGTGTCTGACAACAATTCATCATGTAGGGCTCCGTGTTTTAGATTCACACAGATCTGCTCAATTTCGCTGGTCCAGTTTGGATCAGAGGTGGCTGTGGGGCGGCGTGATGGTCTCGTTCTTCAGCCTGACTTGACTGCCATTCTTCAAATGCTTCAATTTGTCTCTCTCTCTCTAAGCCAACGGTCATCTGTCCCGAGTTCTTATGGGAGGTGAGGTAGCTGCCCCAGCTCTCACAACCTGTGCAATGCAAAGATAGAAAGAGTCAGGGCAGCACACCTCACACCCCGACCAGAACCCCTGAAACTCAAATGCTGCCTCAAGAGCACCAAAAATAACACACAAATACTTTAGTACTCAAGTGCTGCGCTCATTCCAATCTGTTAAAACGACACTGGTGCATGTCAATGTGAATGAAAAACTGTAATATTTGTAACATTCATTCTACATTGGTGTGATACTTTACACTACAGACACTACTTAGCAGATTGTTGCAAAAGAAAAGACATAAAAGATTTAAACTGTTGAATAAAACTCTAGTTAATAACAGGATGCCTGAATCAACCCAGTACAAGTACTGGATGATAGATGATGGTTTTATTTCAACTCACAAGAATCCAAACACCGAGAAAGTGTTTGTACTCTTCTTTGTTTCCTGTCACTCATCGGGGTATTTAATAGTCACAATAGAATTTTCTTTTTTAATTTAAAGGATGGGCATTAGTTGCTTCACTATTTGTCTGATCTTGAAAAGAAGACAGTGAATTCTAGAGCACATAGTAATTCACACTATCCACATTATTTATAGCGAGTAAAGAAAAAGAAGAGCGGTACACACTAGAGACCACTGAGTGTCAAGCTTTTTTTTGAATGACTTAAATCAATGATGGAACTGAAACAATGAGTAAAGTAGAAGAGATGAGAATTTATAATTTAGTCACTGCAATAAAACTGTAGCAAAATTACAGAATTGATGCTGAACCCTTTCTAAAGTTATCCAAAAGCTTGAAAAAAAAGCAAATGTTGATTTTGCACCAACAAACAAACAAACACCTGCAGATTAGGACAGATGTTTGACAAAAATGAATGAAAAACACAAGAGACTTCATGCATCATCTTTGAATTTACAATAGAACGGCTAAAGTTATATTTCAACATAACCTTTTAAAAACTGATAAAGTTACAAGTCTATGTGCAACAAGACAATGTTCATGAAGGGAACTGTGTTCAGTGGGAAGTGTGAATAATTGGAAAAAGAATCTGAGGGTTTCATCGCAGGGCAATGTCCTGACAAGGTCCCCATTATTACCAACTTTTTTAAATTATTTTTTTCATAGAATGCCAAATGCCAAGAAGAATTCTGTTTATTAGACACCTGACATCAGGGGTAGAAGAAATTCTGCTGTTCATTATGCCTTAATGAACTGTGCAAATGTATGTGGCAGGTCAATATAGAGCGCCTATGGAGAAGAAATCGTCAACCCCCTCATTCTGCAGAGCATCGGCAGCCCAAGCCTAATGAAGACTGAACTTTAATCATCAGGAGGATATGGTTGCGTCATGGGACACACACACACACGCACACACACGCACGCACACACACAGACAAATAATAACCTCTGAGACTGAGACACACACACTTGCATTACCTCACCTCACAAGGTTTTCATTGTCGCCTGGTCCTTTGCAGGTTGTACACTCAGTCCTCGTGTCATCAGCTTTTGGTTTTTTCTGCATTGCAGACTGGCGTTGTCGCCGTTCCCGTGGCAGAGGTTCCTATGGAAACAAGGCTGATTAGGAATGAGACCTGTATGAGTGCTTGTTGAGTAGTAAAAAATAATGAGTATTAAACTGGGGAAAGTACATTAAAGCATTATTTCCACAATATAACTGATGAATGTGATAACTGGCCCCTATTGAAACTTTACATTAACTACTAAAACAGCTCTATGGATGCTATGCAGATGATTTCCAGTTGTATCTATCCATAAAGCCAGTTGACACACACCAATTAGTTAAACTGCATAAATGTCATAAAGACCTGGATGACCTCTAATTTCTGGCTTCTAAATTCAGATAAAACTGAGGTCATTGTACTCACCCCTAAAATGGTAAAAACATAGTGTCTAACTGTTGTGGTCGTGGATCTTTGACCCAGTATTTTCAGTTTTGTTGTTGACTTAGTGATTTATTTCTTTTGGATCTGAGATGATTTACTGTTCTAGTTCACTATCTTGTCCTTTGAGGATTACACTGTTCCCTGACATTTCTGAGTTTGTTCTCTGTGCTCTTATGATTGTGTTATTTCTGTTTCGTGCACAGTCTGTTCTAGTTTTGTCTCTGTCTCTTGTCCTCAGTGTTTCCTGTGGTAATCAGTCATCTGTTTATCTCCGGTCCCTGTGTCACGTTCAAACATCTTAGCCTGGGTCTCAGCATGTTTATTGGTCATATCCTGTTTTATTTTCATAGTCCCCTGTCTCATGTGCATGATATTCAGTTTTGCCTTATCACTTAGATTCTGTTCAGCTGTGTTCCCAAGTGTGTCCACTTTGTCCTAATCTCCCTAACGTCCTTCCTCACTGATTACAAATGTGAACCAAGCAGTCACATTAATGGATCAGCATACACAGGAACATAATTCCTTTTATCTGTGCATGTGTTATTAAAAATGACATAAACATTAATATCCTGGAGCCTGTAAAATACAAACTTTTTGCATCTTTACTTGTTTGCATACCTAAACCTAAGAAAGTTCACGAAAAACTTAATGAATTGTTTTTTCAACAGAAGTTCCTATAAAATGCAACTTTATAGTAAAGTCTGTACCACGATTAGGAAACATGACAGATCAGATTAAAGCTACATGCCAGTAGTGATGACGTTTTCATAAAATGAGTCCATCCGTCTATAGGAATATTTGCTCTGAGTTTATTACATACCTGAGACAACATTCAGAACTTGGAATCATCCATGAGCATCCCAAAACCAAAACAGTTGAATTCATTTTTGCACATAGCACAATGTTATTAAACAGTGATTATCAGCATCAGGGCTGTCTAACTTCTTCATTAAAATCAACTGAAGTGTGTATGTACAAAAGTTTCTACAACTCTGTCATGAGCACAACAAATTCTAAAAATAAACAACAACACATCAAGTCGTGCACTGTACAATCTTGTGTATAAGAATACAGATACACAGATGTACCCCTCAGTCTCCTAGTAGACACACATGTGCCTTGTTCACAAGATTTTCATAACACTTGACCTCTGACTTTGAGGTCAAAGTGACTGAGATTTGTCCAAGACTTCTTTCTTTTGTAGATGCACCTATAGTATCAATTTCAAAATTCTAGTTGACTTCCTTCTTGAGTTATCACAGTCACAAGATTCTCTGACCTCTGACCTCAAACTCATCCAACATTGTCATAGATATACCTGTGACATCTATTTGAAGTTAATGCATTTACAAATTAGGTGTTCACCTGCCCACCTGCCTGCCCGGCAGGATGACAACAACACCTCACCAGTGTTTTAAGCTAAGGGGTAAACAGCTTTGGTCTTATTAGCCCAGCTTGACCTTTTCTGTCAGTCTTGCAATCACAAACTTGGCAAAGGAGAGAAAGAAAAAGCTTAAAAACATTTGCATTCTTCCTCTTACATCCTTAAAGTATGTATTGAAATCTGTACTGTGAGGAAAGTCAGTTCCTTTAAACAATATGATTCTTCTTGAAGAAACAATTAACTATTTTTGAATTTCAATAGAGGAACAATACTGACAAATATGAGTAAGAAAAGGCAAAAAAACCCCAAAAAAACCTGGAATGACAGAATGCGACAAAGAAGCAAACGTGGGTAAAGGTAGAAGAGCTTAACTGAATGTCTCAGGAACATGTTGTTTAGAACAATATCTTTTTTTTCTGTAGAGAAATAAAGCAACAAACCTCAATTTTATCTTCTCGCTCCTCACAGACTGGAACTCTCTTCCTCTTCTGCCCTCTGGTTCTCTATTTAAAAAAATAAATTAAAAATCCGAACGGTAATGTAAATGGTTGAGATGGTAATGACATACAAAATACAAAACAATACAATAAAATTTTAAGAAAAAATTAAGACATTTTTATTTCTGGGTGGGTCAAAGCCTTGTCTGACACCTTATAGCTTGATTTTTCTCTGCTGAAATCCAGATCAGAGAAGAAATTAATTTTAGTAATCCAGGTGTTGGTTGCTTTATAAAAGGCTTTCAAGCAATGTGGCATTCTTGGTTCATTTCATTTGCCTTAGATTGTGTCCTTGAAGGAACAGGAAGGGGCTGCCAAAGGTAGCTTGAAGAAGAGACATTGTATAACATGAAGACAAGGAACTCTATGGTTCTATCTATGGAAGAATCTATAGATAGAATCTATGGAAGACTGAAATGACAAACACGTGTCTTCCTACACCCTTGGTGGTTTGTGGACTGATCTGGCTGGGTCCTGGTTCGGTTCTGAGCTTTGGCCCCTGTGGGGACGTGGTCATGGAGGGTGGGGTAATCCTTCCCTACTGCTTCCAGGTGAGCATTGCTGCCTAGGTACAGGTCTTGTTGGTTCCAGGGAGCGCGGCTGGATGTTCTGCCGTGGTCGTTGACCCACTCTCTCAGGAGTGGTGGTCTTGGGTTTCTTGGACCTCTTCTGCGTGGGAGAGTGGTGGGGGTAGGGGGCTCGGGACTCTGCCAAGTCCTGGGCAATTCTTGGTTGCTAGGGTGAACAGCCTCTAGCGGGGTTGGCTGCCTCTCGCCCTTTGGCAATGGGCACCCCATCTGAGGTCTACCTCCTGCTCGGACAGACGCGCAGTTGTCGACAAAATGTGCAGCCTCAGGTCTTCGGTACTCTTGGGGCCTGCGGGTGGGTTGATCTCCTTGATCTATCTCTATCTGCCTTTGGCTCCTGGGGGCTGTCATTGCCGCTTCCCACCCTTATTATCAAATACACTTCGTGACAAAGTCACATACACAGACACTCAGTTTCGTCAGACCCACACACACACACACACACACACACACACACACACACACACACACACACACACACACACAACAAGAAGACTGTTGATTTATGTATCTGTGCATTTTCTAATTTTTGTGTACCAGTTGCTGTATGTTTTGTTTTTTGTTGCAGCAGTTGACAGTACGGGGTCTGATCATTATCTAATTATAGTCATAGACAAACAATCTGACATAATAATAGATGAACAGTTGTTTCTATCAGTATCTTCCCTTGTCTTTATTAAACAAACTGGGTATCTATTCACAGTCCAGGCTGTATTAAAACAGTGACCATAAACACATAACAGTAAAGAGATGCATCACTATGGATGATATAATGATTAACATCCTTTTGTCTTTCCACTCCAGCTGAGAGAGATAAAATTCCAGTCACATGAAAACTTTATGTCATTATTGTTTCTCCTCTTTTAAATTTTACATTGGGTCAGTGTCAAATGTGCCAAAAAGGAGACATATGCTGTTACTTTTTTCAACAAGTCATGGACTGGAACTTTAAATATATAGCATTTTTGAAATATCTTATTTAATTATATATATTATATTATCACTAAATCATGGCATTTCAAATTATTTTCATTTAATTTAAATGCATTGGTTAGGATTTCAGATATGCTTTTACCTTCGTAAGATATTTGGTCATATCGTAATAATTTTATTAAGTTATGCACTTTGTTATATTTATGTTGTGTTTAATCTTGTTTTTTAATGTCTGCTACAACGAGAAATTGGTATTAATGTTCAAAGTTTGTTAAAGAAAGATGTTTTGGAAAAAGGATTAATCTGGGTTCATTAATCATTTCATTTGGCTCTCTATGTACGTATGACATTAGAAGCGCTGCAAAAAAACAGAAAAAAATATCAATCTGCCTCTATGTATATACAGTGGGGCAAAAAAGTATTTAGTCAGCCACCGATTGTGCAAGTTCCCCCACTTAAAATGATGACAGAGGTCAGTAATTTGCACCAGAGGTACACTTCAACTGTGAGAGACAGAATGTGAAAAAAAAATCCATGAATTCACATGGTAGGATTTGTAAAGAATTTATTCGTAAATCAGGGTGGAAAATAAGTATTTGGTCACCTCAAACAAGGAAAATCCCTGGCTCTCACAGACCTGTAACGTCTTCTGTAAGAAGCTTTTCTGTCCCCCACTCGTTACCTGTATGAAAGGCATCTGTTTGACCTCATCATCTGTATAAAAGACACCTGTCCACAGCCTCAACCAGTCAGACTCCAAACTCCGCCATGGCCAAGACCAAAGAGCTTTCGAAGGACACCAGGAAAAGAATTGTAGACCTGCACCAGACTGGGAAGAGTGAATCTACAATAGGCAAGCAGCTTGGTGTGAAAAAATCAACTGTGGGAGCAATCATCAGAAAATGGAAGACATACAAGACCACTGATAATCTCCCTCGATCTGGGGCTCCACGCAAGATCTCATCCCGTGGGGTCAAAATGATCATGAGAACGGTGAGCAAAGATCCCAGAACCACACGGGGGGACCTGGTGAATGACCTGCAGAGAGGTGGGACCAAAGTAACAAAGGTCACCATCAGTAACACACTACAACGGCAGGGAATCAAATCCCGCAGTGCCAGACGTGTTCCGCTGCTGAAGCCAGTGCATGTCCAGGCCCGTCTGAAGTTTGCCAGAGAGCACATGGATGATACAGCAGAGGATTGGGAGAATGTCATGTGGTCAGATGAAACCAAAGTAGAACTTTTTGGTATAAACTCAACTCGTCGTGTTTGGAGGAAGAAGAATACTGAGTTGCATCCCAAGAACACCATACCTACTGTGAAGCATGGGGGTGGAAACATCATGCTATGGGGCTGTTTTTCTGCCAAGGGGACAGGACGACTGATCCGTGTTAAGGACAGAATGAATGGGGCCAAGTATCGTGAGATTTTGAGCCAAAACCTCCTTCCATCAGTGAGAACTTTGAAGATGAAACGAGGCTGGGTCTTCCAACATGACAATGATCCAAAACACACCGCCCGGGCAACAAAGGAGTGGCTCCGTAAGAAGCATTTGAAAGTCCTGGAGTGGCCTAGCCAGTCTCCAGACCTCAACCCCATAGAAAATCTGTGGCGGGAGTTGAAAGTCCGTGTTGCTCGGCGACAGCCCCAAAACATCACTGCTCTTGAGAAGATCTGCATGGAGGAATGGGCCAAAATACCAGCTACTGTGTGTGCAAACCTGGTAAAGACCTATAGTAAACGTTTGACCTCTGTTATTGCCAACAAAGGTTATGTTACAAAGTATTGAGTTGTATTTTTGTTATTGACCAAATACTTATTTTCCACCCTGATTTACGAATAAATTCTTTACAAATCCTACCATGTGAATTCATGGATTTTTTTTTCACATTCTGTCTCTCACAGTTGAAGTGTACCTCTGGTGCAAATTACTGACCTCTGTCATCATTTGAAGTGGGGGAACTTGCACAATCGGTGGCTGACTAAATACTTTTTTGCCCCACTGTATGTGTATATACACACACACACACACACACACACACGGTTCGGTACGCATATGTATCGAACAATACAAAATTTTTAATTTATTTTATCAACTTTCCTTCTGACGATGCGGTCTGTGTTGAGAGCTCAATGGATCTGCGTTCGACTACTCCGCCTAGGCTGCACTGTCGAGTGCAGATCCACTGAGCACAGCGCAAGCTAGCAAGAAAGAAGCTAAGCTCATTGCAACATGGCAACTGCCTCAACGCTAGCCGAAATTGAACCTCCCCACCTTCATTCAGATCTGGCGTTTGGAACTATCTTGGTTTTCATGTGAAGAATAACCCTGATGGTAAGCGCGTCATGGACAAAAGTAGAACAGTATGTCGGATGTGCCACGCAATGCTCAATTGGTGGGAACTAGTGCGTTAGCGCAGTTAGCTTGTTAACGTGTTGACGCCTTCCAGCCCCACGCACGGGGCGATCCGTGGTAGCTCGTTAATGGAGATTTGCCGTGTTGTGGCGTTAACGTCATTTCAGATTAACGCTGACAGCACTAGTGGCAACACAACGAATATGACTGCACATTTACTCCGACATCATCCTAGTGCAAAGACAAGTGGAAGCAGACAAAAACAGCAAGCACGCATGCTACAAAAAACATGAAAGAATAAAGTTACGTTGAAACCAAGCACACCATTGTTTTTCTTGTGACATTACCAATAAGTTTGATGTGTCACATGGCCCTCTTCCTTGAAAAAACAAAAGTTGGCCGACTTCTAAATGGCCACCATGGTCACCACCCATCTTGAGGAGTTTGCCCCCTCACATATACTAATGTGCCACAAACAGGACTTTAATATCACCAACCATTCCCATTTTATTACAGGGTATCCATATAAATGGCCCACCCTGTACATATACATATATGTATTTCTTCTACATAAAATGAAAAGTATTCTACTTTCACATAGAAATAATTTTCATACAGTTTCTTCTTGGGGGCTAATTCAATTAACTTAGAAGGAAAAAACTTCATTCAGAGGGGGTGTTACTAAAAAAATGATAAGGTTTAGACTGTGAGCCAGCCAAGTAGATGAATTAAATGCTTTTATTTCGCAACTTCATTCATAGCACTGTTGGTAAACCCTTAAGCTACACTGGAAGCAATGACCAGAAACCAAAGATGGTGTCTAGAAAGCAAAAAAAGCGAATGATATTCCATGACTTCAAGCGACTACAGATGAAATACCCGTGGATGCCACAAAGTGGACAAGCATAGAAATAAACCTTTCTGGTGTCCATTCTTCTCACAGAACAAAGGATACCATAAGTTGAATACGAGTGTGAGAAAACACCTTATTTCAAGCAAATATCTGAGCTGCTGGAGAGAGTTTAAAAGGGGAAGAAAAATTGACAACATATTTAAACAGATTGTGAAAACAATCCCATCTGTCGCCTTTGGCTCAGCACCACTTGCCAGATGGAGCACTTATCATTAAGAATGTTAACTGCAAGATTGCTGCCAATTGGCTCCTTCATAGTTCCTTTTCTCCTGTGAGTGAAGCACCAAATAAAAGGCTTGACATTATTTAATAATTTTTGTATTAAAGTAGTGCCAGTTAAAGTAATCTATAAACCCAGGGAGAACAGAGTGTAGCTGGATCAGCTGAAAAATGTTCAGCCACATAGCATAGCTACTCTCAGGCTCTGCTCAGGTGAGGAAATTAAAAATGTGGGCAGTTCATACGTCCCAGGCAAAATCAATCTTTAATTAAGTACATCAGTGCATCTTTAAGAAGCATGAATTATTGCACAGGATTAGAAAAATTAACAGAGCATAAGAAGACACGCTAATTTCAATTTGCCACCTTTTTTCATTTGTCCACCTTTTTCCATAACTCAGGTAAAATTTAGGTGAAGGCGTCATTACAACAGCTTCAGTGTTCTATTTCTAACTTAAAGAACAACTGACTGTTCTTTAAGTTATACTTTGTAATTATAAATATACACTGATTGGTTTGTAATTAGGCCTTCCAACAAATTAATGTATTCTCTCAAAACTAAAGTTTCTCCATTACAAACACAGGAGAGATCTTGGTTTGTGAAGCTGCCATGTTGCCCTGACATCTTAAACACAGTGGCTGAGATAGACACCACAGTGACACCTAATTTTTTATCTGTTTGGCTAGAGACTAGCAACAAACGTAGTATGCCAAAGACAAAGGAGAAGAGAACTCATAGGTGTTCGCAACGCAAATATTAATTTGTGTCTGCACCTTCGACTCATGATATGAAGGATCATTTATCACCAAGGAAGGGGTCCCCTTCACCAAATAAGCAAAAATGTAAAGGAAAGAGGCAGCATGACTGTTGTTTTGTATTAACCGGTGTCACAGATTAACTAGTGTTGATCATGTTGTAGAATTGCTTCTCAGGAGCCACTACCAACAAAGCAGGAATGTGGTGAATACTTTGTCTTTACAAATGTGTGATGAACCGAAGATTTGAACCAAAATTTTGATTCATCAGTCCATAAAACCTTCCATCTTTTTCTCACCATTTTTGTAGCAACACACTACTTTCTGCAGTACAATACTGTAGTTTTCAAGGCTTGATCAACCTCTATTGCTGAGGAACAGCTTTAAATTGTTAATCTATGTTGTGTTCCCTGAAAAAGGCCTTTTTGTATAATTCTGTTATTTTTCACTTTTGGTTAACCTTACCTTTAAAACAAACAAACAAACATACATTTGTACCTTTGTACTAGAGCTGGGCGATAGAACGATAACGATATGTATTGCGAAATAACTTTCTCTCGATAGAAAAGTTAAACTATTGCGATAGGCCTCACCGCTCTTGTCCTCTTAAAAAAAAAGAAAAAGAAGAACAGCCAATCCAAATTAAGTAGCGCAGAGCCGAACCAATCACAGCCGCAGCGTCACATCACGTGACTTGTTACGTACGGCACAAGTGCCAAGCCGCACATGTGTATTTGTTTGGGAAGCAGTCAGCCGCCGTGCCGCCCGGATAATGGAGGAAATGAGTGCCGACTAGAGAAAAATCAACCGAGAGCGTGACCGAAGAGAAAACAGATGATGGTTCCAATGCCGGAGAGATTGTCGAACGGAAGAGCCACAGAAGTTCGGTAAAGTGAAGGTATTTCGGCTATTTCAAGTCTGACAAAAAACAGAGTAGCGCGCACTGTAAATTGTGCCGAAAGGAAGTCTGGAAATACAATAAACCGGTGTGATTATTTCACATTTTACTTGTGAGCACATTTAAATCTTACAAATATAGTTATTTGGCTTATATCGTGATATATATTGTTATCGCCTGAAATGAAAAAAACATATCGTGATATGAAAAAAATCTTATATCACCCAGGTCTACTTTGTACCATTTCAAACTATTCATTGGACTTGAACGACATGAACTGTAATAAATAACTGAGAAAAATTGGGGTGTTCTAAAACTTTTGACTGGTAGTTTATATTTGTCAAAGTTACATGCTTCAAAACATTAAACCAATTTTAGCATTAGACAAAAATAATCTGCGTAAATACAAAATCCAGGTTTTCAATAATGATTTCATTTATTAAGGGAAAAAGCTAGCCAAACCTTCCTGGTCCTATATGAAAAATCAACTGCCCCTTAAACCTAAGACATAGGTGTCAAACTCTGGCCCGTGGGCCAAATTTGGCCCGCAGCCTAATTACATTTGGCCCGCGAAGCCATACCAAATTACTATTAGAGCTGGCCTACTGGTATTATACAGCTAATATATATATATTGTTTAGTATTAAGCTTTGCTTGTTCCATATTCAGTTTTTCAGCAAAACGTGTTTGAGTCCATAAGAAAAGATTCATTCTTATATCTGGAGGAATAAATATATTTCAATAAATATTAACGTTAGCCCGCGACTTTGTTCCAGTTTTGAATTTTGGCCCACTGTGTATTTGAGTTTGACACCCCTGACCTAAGAGATGGTTGTACCACCCCTGGCAGCAAGGGTCAAGCACTTGTGATAAACGGCAATGAGTCTTTCACATCGATGTGGAGGAACTTTGGCCCACAATTTTTGGCAGAATTGCTTTCATTCAGGCACATTCAAGGGTTTTGTCCCACCAGTCCGCAGAATATTTCCCCAAAAGTCTTGGTTATCATCAAAATGTGTTTTGCCTTGTGTTCATTTTGGCCAGCTATGGAACTCTCCCTTGGATATTTTTTCCCAGTGTATGTCTCATTGCTGAATCAAGAACACTAACCTTAACTGAGACAAGTGAGGCCTGGAGATATTGTTCTGGATTCTGACACCTTATCCAGGAGGTCATGACCCAATGTGTTATTACAATAATTTTGATAGAAAGTTTGAAAGTTCGCCACAGTTTTCTCCATTTTTGTGGATAAGGGCTCTTACCTTGGTTTCCCTGGAGTCCCAAAGCCTTAGAAAGGACTTTGTAACCATTTCCAAAATCGCAAATGTCAATGATTTTGTTTCTCATCAGTTCTTGCGCTTGTTTAATTTTATCAGACAGGTTACACTTGAATAACTTCTCAGTTCAAGAGTTTTGACAGCAATCAGGGTAGGGTGCGGATAGTGAAACTGATATTCACTGTGATTAATCATAGTTAATGCATTTTAGTCACTCGTTGGTAAAATACCCCATGTTACAACCCTGTTGACAACAGCCAGCTCCGTAGAGGCCACAAAGGTGACATTTAGGTCTTTAGGTCGTGGCAAAATTCACTTTTTTTCTCCTTTCATTGTTTATTTTGTTTTTGTTTTGTTTGGAAAGGAGATTGTGTCAAAGTCACATGCACTCTACTGGAAGCTGGGCACAGTTGGAATCCTGCAATCTAAAGTGCCTTTATAAAGTGCCTTAAGTGCCTTTATTTATAGGTGCAGCTATTTTTTCTGTCACTTTCAGTTTTTTATATGTTTCAATGATGAAAGCTTCTGCTTTAAAAACAAAACAAAAAATGGTTGCTTGTTATTACATAATAGTTCACAAGCAGAGCTGGATTGAGGTTTAGGATCTTCTAAACTAAAAGAAACAGGATGAAATAATTTGGAATTTATTTTGGGTAAGTCCTATATTATTCCCATGTATAGGCAGATTGTGGTTGTGAATTGCTCCTGCATGAAACTCAGTGTGAGAACTTCACACGGTCTTCAGTAATCAAACATATGTAGCTATGCAGCATTAAAAAAATAGGTCTCATTGGCCGACTTTAAAAGGTTTTCCTCCAGTACACATTACTACCTACAAGCTGCAAGACTTGTAGTTAGGTGTCATTTAGCGGTGTTAAGCCTATTGCCAAAGGAAAATGTCTGTGTATACAAACACAGACACACACACACACTTGAGCCATTAAGGCCAGCAGGAAGTCGATTTGCCAGTCCTGATAAATTGAAACATGGCTTTAGAGAAGTGCCAGTGCTCTCTGCCTTCATAAAAGCATTAAAAATGCAAAGCAGGGGGCTTTCAGCAGCTGCCATTGCTCACCTTGAATTTGAAGATAAATACTGCACTGAAATGCCTAAGTGGCTGGGGCTGCAAGGAAAATCAGAAAGCGGCTTAATCCTCAAGATCTCCAGCAGTGTTCTCGGCACATGTCTGGGGCCAAACTGCCACTGTGTTCTAACTAGAGATGGACCGATCCGATATTACGTATCGGTATCGATCTGATACTGACCTAAATGACTGGATCGGATATCGGAGAGAAATAAAAAATGTAATGCGATCCATTAAATATCAAAAAAGCACCTCACAAAACTTGCGACATGGCGTAACTCGGCTCATAACCATAGCACGTTGGAGCAGTGTGCATCACGTCATAGAGCGGCTGTGGCGTGCGAGACCTGTCAGCGGTCTGGTTGAGTATTTGTAACCTCGCTACCAAACCGGCATTTCATCTCCGAGAAAGTTATCCAAGAGAGAAGTAAAGCAAGAGTGTAAGTTCATCTCTGAATGTTTGTAAAGCATTCCAGCGTTAAGCTTAACAACCATATATGGAGAGACTGCCTCTCTCTCTCTCTCTCTCTCTCTCCTGTTGCTACTTCAATGTGAAACTGATCAATGATCAGCTGATCGGCTTTTCTGTCGCGAGTCCGTCTCTCTTGTTTGTTTATCGCCCACTTTGCACCAGAAAGAGGAAACCAGTGGCTGAACAACAGCAGCACGTTTAACCTTGATAAGCTGCTGTTACAATTTATTTAATATTACTTTCTACACCAGGATCTTTTTCTACGTAGCTGACGGCTGGTAACTGTGCAGGGGCGGATCTAGCAAAGTTTAGCCAGGGGGGCCGATAGGGCATGAACAGGGAAAAGGGGGCACAAAGACATACTTTTCTTTCTTATTCTCATTTAAAATGTCGAGCTTTTAATAAATAATTATCTGAATTTTACACCCAAAGTTTTGATCTGATGTAAAATGTATAGAAGTCCATTACTGTATATAGTAACTGTTAAGTCTAATATACCCTAGTAAGCTATACTACTTTTTCCTTTGGGAAGATACCATCTGTGCAGTCTGCAGTTCTGTTGAAGAAAGATGTTGAATCTATTTAATATTTCTTGAAAAATAATTTATTTCTGTGCATTTTTTTCCCACACTGCATCAAATTAAAGTTGATTACGTCGATTAAGCATCATGAGGTGGAGAGTGTGGGGTGGGTCCCTATTTTTTTTTGCTGGGAGTTTGCAACCCTATTAGTTAGGTTGCTTACTCTTTAAAATACCAGAATAGGGAGGATGGTGCAGGTTTAAGTTTATAAGATTGATCAGTATTGCTGAACTATGAAATATTTTGGGTGCAGTGTATGTTTTGCATACAGGTATAACAGAATAGCTTTAGTGTTTTTTTGTTGTTTTTTTAACTTGACTATGAACTTATACAAAATGCAGCAAGATATTAAAAAAACAGTTTTATTGATTAAAAAACACACTGTATCGGATTCATATCGGTATCGGACATAAAAAAGTCGTATCGTGCCATCTCTAGTTCTAACATACTCCCATTTCATAGATAGACTTCAGGCTCTTGTCACCACTCTGTGTTACTGACTCAGCTGGAAGAACCCAATGGAAAATGTTCTTGAATTCCAAGTGAGAACCTCTAGATCACATATTGACTAGAGAAAAAACAATTACTAACAATTCATGAAATGGATGAATGAAGGACTGTTTATTTGAAATAGTTTTGGTGATTTGCAGTATAAAAAGTCTGAATGATCAAATTAACTGTAAAACTAAAATCTAGTCAAAAGAATTGAAATGAAAATGAAATTCAGTTCAATTCAATTCAATTTAGCGGCTGACTGTTAGCTGAAAGCGGCAATTTTGAGTGACTGTCTCTGTGCCTAGAACGATGGGGGAACAATGTCTGTCTGGAAACTACAGTCATCATCTACAAATTACTAGACTTGGAGACACTTTTGTTGTAAAAACATAACATGCTTCTTTATAATGCCTAAACAGAACTCTAAACTGACTAGCAATCACCAGGTTTGCTGGTGCAAGTGTGAACTAGCTCATGATTATTTCCAATGTCTTCAGTTCTAATCTCCCTGATAACCTTACAAATCTGTACTTAGGACTTATTCCAGAACTTTTAACTGTACAGATAAATACTTTGTGAAAGTTATGTTACCAACCAGCAAAAAAAGAAATCCTCAAAACTAGCTTTTTATTTATTGATATTATGAAAAACGTATATATATATATATATATATATATATATTAAAGCAGATGACATATGCTATAAATCTCCAAAAATCTCCAAAAGGACTGTGCGATATGACGAAATATATTGGATGATTAAATTAAAACAATGAGTGAAGATGAAGCAGAACCAGTCCACATGGAAAAGAAATAGAAAAAACTTATAAAAGACTTGCATCAGATGTGGCCTACTTCATATAGGCTTCATATATCATACTTCATATAAGGCTTATATGATTTAGTCATGAAAGTGGCCACTTTCATATATTGTTTTAGTAAGTTTTCAAAACATACAAGTTTCATTTATATACTTTATATTTATATTTACTTTATTAACTTTTCTCTAGGGATCTTATATCTTTTTTTTCACTCTTGTATGCTTTTCATACAAGTTTCATGCAAGACAGATACAAACTTTATAAGATTTATATAAATCTTTTCCATATGGGAGGTAGCTCCAAACAGAAAAAAGCAGTCAAAAAACGAGGGGCTGCCTCTGTAGCATGGAAATGGTTTGGTTATGAAGTCTGACACGGACCAGATAAAACTGTACTCTGCAATTATGCTGCAAACCGGTCCCCACCTCAGACTCAAACACAGCAAATCTCTTCTACCACCGACGCAAAAATCATGTGAAAGAGTATGAAGAGAGTTTACGAATGAGAAGAAAAAAAGAGCTGCCAGGTGCTCCAAATAAACCTTAGACTCAAACGTTAGAGCAGGCTTTTCCCCGCAGCACGCCGCGTAATAAATACTCACAAAGAAAATGGCGGCCCAAGATTCACAGAAAACGCACTATTTTGTGATATAAATGCTTCAATCGCTATCAGTTTGACTCTAAAGTGCTGTACTGTATGTTTGTAAGTTTTCTCCCCAACAAACACAACAATGTCGACAAAACATCATCACCTTTCGCCTTCGGCTTGATTCTATAGTACTGCATTTATTTTTCTACAAGGTTTGAACTTAGAGTTTAAACAAGAGAGGAAAGTGTGAAAATGTTCCTGCCTGTCTGAGAAAAGTGTATAAAGTGTGTAGTGAGGGTCTTTACAGCCTTAAAACATCTATAATAATTGTAAAAAATAAAGTCGGCTACTTTGCAGATCATTTATCGCAGGTTATTGTTAGAACGTAACTACCGCGATAACGAGGGACCACTGTAGTTATATACAGTTAGCTAGTGAAGCAGACTGCAAAACCTTGATGATCACACAATTTTTTTAATTATCTTTTTTTTTTTGCAGACAGGAAATACTGTATATGATTTGGTTGATTTTATCCCAAAATCTCTTGTTTCTTCCTTTTCTGTGCATCTTACCTGTTGTTTGACTGTTTAATTTGGAAAATAGAAGTAAAAGAAAGAAGAAAAAAAACTATCACCATGTGGGCAAAAATACGTTTGCCTTAGAGGCCTGGATACAACACACACACACACACAAAAAAAACAACAAAAAAACAACAACATATGTATATACATATATAAATAAATAAATAAATATGTACACTGATAATAACTTTGAGCCAAATGTGGTCATATCTAATCTGATATTTGTATTTGATTAGAAATGTACAGACTAGTGTCCAGCTTTAATCACAAGCGGCTTAACTTTTTACTTTAGCATCAACACCATCTGGAACCAGAAAGATGAAACCTTAAAAAAGTAGACCAAGTGACGGGTTGCAGAAAGTCAATAAATATGCCGTCTTTTAGCTTAAAAAAACAATAAATGTCAAAAGGGTTTAACATTCTGTTTCTTTGGGTTACTCACTGTACTTCTGAGCCGACGTGCTGGTTTTTAAATTCCTATTTATAACCACAAAATCTATACACATAAACAAAGTTATCTTTGCTAGAGATCAAAATTACTGAGACTGAGGATTTTAATGAGTAACAGCACAGATTTTAAAACATGTCTCTATGAAGCCCATCTGTTTAGTCTGTTCAAACTGGGTTTGTACCTTCCTGCTCTTGTTTCTCATCAAATACAGTGAATCAAAAAGGAACAACTTTTTGATTCAAGTTCATTTTCTTTTGAGTTCCACCAGGAGAACACCTGTGTGTGTTTGTTGTATGCAGTAACACTGTTTATATTGCGCTTGCATGAGATCACCGTGTGCAACGTACTGATAACCTTAGAAGAAGAGGGAACTAATGGGAACGCAGGTTAATTATTTGTAATCAATATGAATGTGTCAGTTAGCCAGTGACAACATGAGATACACTGTAATTAGAGTGGAGGAACAATAGAGCAGGCAAACCTTTCGCACATTTTAGCTAATATGAGCTGGTTCCAGTGTGTCAGTACACACAGTGCCTCTTACTTGATGTTTCTTGGGCTCTGGTGACATCTCCTGTGGGATGAATTTGATCGGTCCTTTGATCTGCCTCCTGGACCTCTTGGTGCCATCTGGTAACGTCTCCATGGCAATATCAGCTTCATCGCTGCTGGCTTGGTCACACTCAGAGCATTGCCTAAGGAAATTGAAAATGACTTGACTCATTTAATTGAATTAATTTTTTTTTTTTTTTAAATCATACACCTAAATCTTCAGTCTTTAATGTAACGATTAGTTGATTGTGTTTACAAACAGACAATGCGGTGAACATCGCAAATTAGCTCGCATAGACACATTAGTTGTGCCGCTTCTTAATAACGGTATCTTAGCTAACAACCCCAACTACCAGATTCAACTTGTAATTGGCTAAAAATCACTTAGCCTACTGGTGAGAGGGACGTAGCTAGCTGTCAGTTTTTTCAAACAATGTTAAAATTTGCACATTCCGACCCTTCAAATGCTTCAGGAGCTCTCCGCTCAGCGCAGCAACTGTTAATATAGAGCGTTATTAAATTTATTGCTAATGCAATCATATGGCACATTGACTTCTGAGGAAATTTTAGATGGCACTCGTCATCAAAAAGGTTGCGTACCCCTGGTCTAGCATAAACATAATATACAGTTCCCTGTTAGTGTAGGAAATGGAAATCAGCCGAGACAGCTCTGAAACATCTGCTTACATCTCGTTGGATTCATTTACGTAAATCAAAAAAGAGCAGCAGGTCATCTGCCTGGACAGTAAGAATTTGCCCCGCTCACATTAAAAATTATTGCGAGTTGTGCTTCTTTTCTCCATGCTGAGCCATTACAACCGATGTTAGAGTTTCCCACCTGCTGAATGTCATTTTAACCCCTGACTGTTCAGATGTGGAGACAAACTAACACTCGTAGGCAACAGAAAATAGCTATTTTTTAAAATTATTTTACTCATTGTTTTCTACATAATAGAATCAAGCTGAGTACATTATGAGTACATTCAAATTAGAATGTAGATTTGAATAACATTTGTATTCTAATGTAGTATTAATTCAAAAATTAAATACAAAAATATGAATACTGCAGAAGATTTAATTACTTAGGTAGAATTGTCATTCAAGGAGCTACTTTTTACTTTTTCACTTTTAACTGAGTAAGGAAGTTTAGTATTTTTAAACACAGGTTTCTGTACTTTTGCTTAAGTAAAGAGTCTCAGTAAATTTGCCGCTTCTGGTTATTATAAATCTCTGGCTCTCTTCCACAGCGTGTCTTTGTCCTGTCTTCTTCCCCTCACCCCCAACCAGTCGCTGCAGATGGCCGCCCCTCCCTGAGCCTGGTTCTGCTTGAGGTTTCTCCCTGTTAAAAGGGAGTTTTTACCTTCCCACTGTGGCCAAACGGCTTGTTCATAGGGGGTCATATGATTGTGGTTCTCTCTGCTTTCTCTGAATTATTGTAGGATCTTTACTCTTCTTTTTAATATAAAGCCGCTTGAGGCAGCTGTTGTTGTGTGCTATATAAATAAAATTGAACGAACTGAATTGCACTTAAGGAAATGAGAAATGGGGCTGACGTGTGACTTTCACTAATGACTGTTTTGTGCCAGTTTTATCTCATATGACTCACAACAACGGATGCTGTCAGCTGCTCAAATTAGATCACTTTTCATGGTGTTTAGGGGAGAGCCTCAGGGTCCACTTAAACCCAACTTACCAATAGCTGTTCTTGGTCTTCTTGGGCATTCGTGTTAGCGGTGGCTCCAGGCAGCCCAGGTGGTAGTAGAGCTTGCATGTGTCACACAGTACAAGCAGATGTTGGTCCTGGTTTTTTTTACAAATTCCGCAGCTGCAGAAATACATCAGGTTTCAGTGAGTATGAGAAATAATGAGCATGAGAAAAGGTTGTTGCTTTTTGTTTTATAACGAAATTTCTCTAACTGTATAATGAATTCCAACAGGAAAGAGCGTCCGTGTTTTACAGATGATACTCACTGATATATCGCTCTTTTGATCTCCTCTGTACATATTGAAAACAATTTGATTCATCACTCCGTAACACCAGTTGCCACTGATTTTCAGTCCAGTTATGCTATTTAAGTATAACCTCATTTCCCCATTTCCCTTCCTTAAGAAGGGCTTCTTGACAGACACCCATCAAGTGAGACCTTTTCTTATTAGGCTTCAGTAAACAGCTGATGGATCAGCTGAAGGGCCAGATGCTTCTGTCGGGTCCTATGTCAGGTTTTTGTTTCCCATTTCTTAAAGACTTTCACAGACGTTGTTTATCAGCTACAGGTAGCTTTTAGGCACGATCTGATATCCTCGTGTTGGTGTTGTTCCCAGATCATCATACTAAAGGTTGTTCCAGGATCAACATTGCAAGTGACCAATCAGAATGTTGTGATGTCATACTTTTGCGACTTCGGGAAAAACCGGCGTAAAACAAAAAACTGTACTTAAGCTGCGAGAAACCGCCTTTGTCCGCCGATCAACGGACCCTAACCCTGACCCTTTAATAAATGGTAAGCAGAATTGATATTGTCCTTACAACATTGGAATTTCATAAATGCACGAATGGGTTGGTGCGCAAAAGAATAACGTCACAACAATGTGATTGGTCACTTGCAATGTTGAACCTGGAACAACATTTTCATGATGATCTGGGAACAACACCAACACGACGATATCAGATCATCCAGCTTTTAGACCCATCACTTCCACATGCACTACTCCAATTTCCTCAAATATTGCATGGGCACACTTCATCCACACTGAGATATCCCATGTTGTCAGCTCAAGCTCTTTGGGAATCACTGTGATGGTGCAAAAGTTTTATATTATAGAAGTCTGTCAGGCTGTTATCTTTGGTATTTTATAGAAATTTGATTTTGGGTTTAAAACAGAAAGATGTCCTTCTTCACTTGCATTAACATGTCTTCAGACCTGAAACTGGGTTTTTCAAGGAACAGCTACTAAATGAACAACTTACACTTGGAAGCGGCTTAAGGTGTTTTCCTTGCATAATCAGTCAGTGGATAATCAGGGAACAGATCTCATCTGACCATGAAATTGCTTGTCAGACAACTGTTGCGTTTTTAGCCTCTGGAAATATGGACTGAGAATAAATAAAAATGGCAGCCGCCAGTTTTACCCCTCAGTCTCCTAGCAGTTGTACCTATGGGACAAGTTTGAAAATTCTAGGTAACTTCCTTCTGGAGTTATCACAATCACAGTATTTTCAGAAAACCTGACCTCTCATCTTAATCATAAAGTCGAGGACGCTGAAATCCAAACTCATACAAAATCTTTAGTAGTAGATATTAATTTTAAAATTATAGATTGTGAATGCGATAACTCAAGAATGAGGCAAACTTGGGTGTCCACACTGCCCGCCTGCTCACCTACTTGGCAGTTTGACAACAATACCTCATTAGCTTTTTATGGCTAAGGAGTGAAAATGGCTCCAATTCCAAACCAATTAATGCAATGCTTTTGTTAACTCCTTGAATTAAAGCTTGAAGTCTGAACAAAAAGAAGAAAAATAAAAAATGACTGCGGTGCCCATGGGCAGAATGACAAAAACAAGTATAAAATACTTATTTGAGCTAAATGCATCAGATTCAGAAAAATTCTCCTTCGAAGCACTGAAGATGACGGATAAAAAACACAATCTACATTTTACCCATTTCATTAACCTTTGCCTTTCTTGCTCCATCATGACTCAAAGCTATTGTGTGTTTACCTGTAGAGGATCGCTGGCAGACTAGATGCCTTCCCTTGGGTGCCTCCTTCCTTCTTGCTGGGCTTCCTTTCTTTTGGGGCCTTCAAGATTGGTGGAGTATTTAATTTCTACCAAAAAAAAAAGAAAAAAAGAAACACACACACAAAAAGTTTGATGAATATTTAATATACGTGAAAAGTAACTTATACTTCACTGCGAAGTAGATTTTATAAAAAGTAAGACAAATAAGATTTTCTTTGAAAAGGGAATACACAGCTCATCATAGTATTCAAGTCAGTTCAATTTCTGAAATATTGATGTAGTCAGTTAAGTAGCAGGGGGTTCCCAGATGCTTTGAAAATGAACAACATTTGCACTAGAATGGTAATAATGAGACAACCCCCAAAACAGAAATTTTTCATATTTTTTCCCCCAGTTTTTCAACTCCAGGAGTTGGACTACTCGTAGCCCAGCAAGTATCTGTTTGCAGTGGGTCCTGCAAGCACATACTTCAGAGGTTTCCCTTAGGCAGTATTATTAGAAGGGAGAGCTTACATTTTCATTGTAATACTATGGAGCCCCGCAGGGGACATGGGAGAAAAAAAAATGAAGACGGACTTTTGCGAGATCTCGCAAAAGTTTTGCGATATCTCGCAAAACTAACTCGGGATCTAGCAAATCTTGCTGCTAATGAAGATGCACACAAAAGCACACACACTGGAATATAAATTTTGATCATGTTTGTGGTCATTTCAGTGGTTATTTGGTCATTAAATTGCCTTTCTGGCCACTAACACACCATGTGTGATTTTCTTTTTGGCCATTCATCCAAAAAACATTAAATAACGTAAAAATAAATAATTGTTACTGGTAGTGGTACTGCCCTGCAATGATGATTAAAAAAAAATTTGGTTTCATCATTCATATGCTAATGTGAACTTCATTGCTATTTTCCCCCAAAAGCGTAGTAATAATACATAATCTGACTGGTATTCAAAGGGTATAATTTCTGAATTTGAATTCTACTTTGGTTTTCATGACTAGGACCAGTGTTAATTTAAAAAAACAAGTCAATGAAAGTAGAAAAATGTTTTAATATATATTAATTTTATAGCATTTTGTGAACGTAAACAGGAGGTGGCCATTTTTTTGTATTTTTTTGTTTTTCTGTCACTGCACAAAAAACAAAGATGCATAAAACTCATTGATAATTTTAATTATTGCTATGCATCTAACCTCCACCATGGTTAGAAAAGAAATCATTTTGCATGTATTATTTAGAAAAAAAATAGAGATTTTATGATTTTTATCCCTATGTAAATCATTACAATTATGTGATTTAACTGGCATTTAAAGGGTTAAAATTCTGAATTTGAATGAAATTTTAATTTTCCTGAATAACACTGCTGCCAATTTAAAAAATTAAGTCAATGAAAGTGGAATTTTTTTAAAATATATATTAATTTTATAGCATTTTGTAAATGTAAACAAGGGGTGGCCATTTTTGGCCACGAACAAGCTGAGAGGGAGTTTTTATGTTTTTGCTCTCCCTGCACAAAAATAATGCATTATAATCAATGTTGATGTGAATCAATTACATGTCGGAAGTGTGAATTTATCATGGTGGAAGCAAAACAGCAAAAGTAAGAGGAAATTCCTGACGATGTTTATGTGAAGCGAAATGTGAATCATAGTTTCGATCTTCTTTCTCTGCTGGTTCAATCAATTTTGGTTGGAGAGAGATAAAACTTGCAGCTTCAGAATCTAGCGCAGAAACACAAAGCACCTGGCACCGTTTCAAAATCAGTGAGCTGTCGGCTTTCAGCCCCAACAGCGTGTCCGTGTCCGCGTGTACGTGCCGCCAGGTGAGAAAGGCGACAGCTCACTGATTCGGATGCGTCGGGTCCGCGTTTTGTGTTTACGTCTTTGTGCAGAATCCGTATACCTGCTCTCATTTACTGTTTTAGCTGTTTGGCGGTTGTAGAAATTTTGTGAGGTTTAACCTGAGATTCTGGTGGTTCGGACAAAAAAAAATTATATTTAAAAATCGATTCAGGATTTTAATGAATCGATATCACGTTATCCAATCCAGAATCGATTTTAATCGCTAATCAAGACCCACCCCTACTGCAAATACATAAAATTGTGAGATTTGAGGTTGTCTTCCACCTAGTACAGTGGACAAACAAACTGGTGTTTAAGGGGTTAAAAATGTAATTTAAGTAATAACTATTTTATATTTATGAAAAGAACTGAAGGTAGTTAAAAAGCATTATGTGGAAAAAATGGCAATAAAACATAAAAAATTATAAAAAATTGCAGATCTAATCTGTTGGTGGACACTTTTGGCCACGAACAAGCTGAAAGGGTTGTGAACAAACCCAGAAGGTTAAAGTCTGGGTTCGTCCATACGCACAAACATCAGAAACTAACTAATAAATACAAAGAGTGAATAACAGCTCACCAAGTGCTCTATTTGTACAAACAGGTTTGATCGTAGTTGAAGAACAATTTTACCCACTAACTTGATGCAACAGAAAGCACAGTGAGCATTTATTGAACATCTTTGTTTTTGCCTGAGGGTTTGGTCTCAACAATATTAGCTGAAGCAGTCCTTTGCAAGTCTCCTCAAAGCAGAGAAGGGAAAAGGGAACCTGTTGTGTATGGTAGGTGAAAAGCGGCAGCAGATACATTCAAGTCTCCCCTGCATCTCAGGTGTAGTGCTGCCACGCAGGTTAATTAGAAAACTTATCTCGCAGGGATTCAGTCTCTCGCTAAACAGACAAGGTTTTCCCCAAGGAAGCTCTAATCTGAGCATTCTCACTCTGCCTGCACCGCTGAAGGAGCATCTCCAGAGGGAAACCTGATAGATGGGAGGGGCAGGTGACCAAAGCACAAGGGCTTGCTGAGGCCATCTCTTTAACTAAAACTAAAGTCTGCCAGCGTGTAAGAACGAGAAAATGTCGCCACTGACAATATAGAGCAGTTTGGTTAACAAGCTTCATCAGACAGACAAAGAAGTTTAAAAGTACACATTCAAACAATGAGTTTGAACAATTTAAATAACAGTTCAGTAAGCTTTTGCAAAATGGACACTTGGATCATATTTGTTCCACTCCAATCATTAATATCACAGCTTATTATTGTCACAGCAATTTATACTTGGTGGTTAAGATAAAGCCATTTTAACTAGGGGTGCAACGATACTCGTATCGATATTGAACCGCTCAATACAGTGCTTTCGGTTCGGTACGCATATGTATCGAACAATACAAAATTTTTAATTTATTTTATCAACTTTCCTTCTGACGATGCTGTCTGTGTTGAGAGCTCAGTGGATCTGCGCTCGACAGTGCAGCCTAGGCAGAGTAGTCGAACACCGATTCACTGAGCGCAGGGCAAGCTAGCGAGACAGAAGCTAAGCTCGTTGCAACATGGCAAATTGAACCTCCACCACCCTCATTCAGATCTGGCGTTTGGAACTATTTTGGTTTTCATGTGAAGTATGACCCTGAAGGTAAGCGTGTCATGGACAAAAGTAAAACAGTATGTTGGATGTGCCAGCAATGCTCAATTACATGGGTGGGAACTACTGCGTTAGCGCAGTTAGCTCGTTAACGTGTTGGCCGTCCAGCCCCACGCACGGGGCGATCCGCGGTAGCTCGTTAACGGAGATTTGCCGTGTTGTGGCGTTAACGTCATTTTAACGAGATTTACGCTGACAGCACTAGTGGGAACACAACGAATATGACTGCATATTTACTCCGACATCATCCTAGTGCAAAGACAAGTTGAAGCAGACAAAAACAACAAGCACGCATGCTACAAACTTTACCCGAGTCATTTAGACAGCCGTTAGCACATGATTCTCCTTATGGGGACCTGATATGTTTAATATGCTGCTGAGAATATAGCCCAGAAGAAGCGTATAGTATAGCTTTTATTTTGGAAAGAGCCATTTCTCTGTAATAAACTCTCTTTTCCAAAGATGAGGGATTTCTCCATCAGATAGATTTATTTTTTATTACTTTGTTTCAGCAACATCAAATTTAAAAACTGTACGTTTGAGTTAAAATATATATTTATAATTTTAATAAATGACAAATTAAAAAAGCATGAACATTTTTTTTGTATCAAAAAAATATCGAACCTTGACACCAAAGTATCGAACCGAACCGAACCGTGAATTTTGTGTATCGTTGCACCCCTAATTTTAACCATTGTAGTGGAAAAACACGTAATACATCAAGTATATTCGATATATCGCCCAATGCTAAGTAGCTGTGCATCTTTTTAATCTTGAAAAGCTTGAAAATAACTGCACTTAGTAACAACAAGACGTCAAATCCATATGCTTAGTTACGTCATTTGTAAAGATGACCTAAGACTATTGATAACACTTTTAGTTTGTCTTAAGTGCAGAACTACAGTCTGCACATGGGTAACTTAAAAAAGTAATTTAATCTAAACGCTAATCATAGCACTCCAGGAATATGACTTCTGATGTTTTTCTTATGAAGTTGCCAGGAGTGCTAAACTTCTAGAGGCGTCAAGAACAAAAGCACTGACTGTGTAGTGGAAGAATGATGACAGTCCCAGTTGGGGACATCCATTTCTGCAAATGCACAGAAGGATGACAAATAGGAGATGAAAATGTGGCAGATAGATGACACAAAGGCATTCACTGCTGTGACTGATGTTGCTACTTAAACAGTGCATGTTCATAATTGGTGATTTATGGTGGTCATTGCAGATTCACTGCCACTCTTGCAAGTTCTTGTACATTCTGCTGCCTCGCCACCATATTAACATCATTTGACAACTTATCTGCTCAGCTCATACTCTCCACGACCACACGTCTAATAAAGCTTTTAATGGATCTACCTGCTACTTCAACTATATACATAAAATCCCGAATCCTGAGTGGCTCCACCATCCCAGCATTACAGTGGTGTAATATTCATTTTCCTCAATAAATTCATGTAAAGAATTAGTGGCATTTTCTAATTTCTGATCTGATCTTTTGATATTGTTTAACATATAAAAGGTATACACCCAGCTCTTCATTTCATTGTCTAAACATGTGACTTTCTTCACATGAAGAGTAGTAGTGGTGAGGTTTCTCTGGAGCCTTTTCAGAGGTGTGGATATGAGAACTAAAGGCTGTCTGTTAACCGTATGATCAACTAATCCGATATCCACTGCACTACAGTCCAGCTAACTTTTCCTTCACAACAAGAGCTGAATAAGCTATTCAGCGGCCAGTATTAATCATAAAAGTGCACCTAATAAGAACCAAGTCTCAGACATTTGGCACAACTGTCATTTCAGCGTCTTCTTAGTGAGTTTCTGATATATTGTGATTTTTATCCAAGCAGCACAGTCAGCTATCCATTTTCTTCCACTTCAATTCAGCATCAGGGGTGACTTTATAATACGAGCAACTAAGGGCACAATTACCCTGTAATTAAATGTAATTTGGAGGCACTTATGGATACTTTACAAGAAAAGACAAATTACACTGCAAATAACTTTAAGTACACTGTAAGTAATTTTAATTATGTCATACTTAAATAAATTTTATCGTAATTTCAGGAAAAACAAACAATATTTCCCCATTTTACATTAAGCACGCTTTTCTTTTTGGGGTGACTTAATCTTGCATAACATCCAGGTGTTTTACAGGAACAGAGACAGAAATTGCTCTGTAGGAAATCTTAAACATAACATGAAACTACATATAAAAAGCTAAATTACACCATGGAGCGATCCTCTTAAACTGATTTTTAGTTTTAGTGTCGTTATTTTCCTCAGAGTTATCGATTCTGTCAGTAGTTAGCTAAGATAAACTAATGTCAGTCTATTAGCTGCAACCAACCAACTACGGCTGGGTATCGTCACTGATTTCTAGAATCGATTCGATTCTGATTCACAAGGTCCCGAATCGATTCGATCCACAATTCGATTAAATTCGATTCGATTTGAATCTGGGAAATTTGATAGTCAGGAATATTATAATTCAGATCAGTACATTTACATATTTTTGTATCTATAAAAAGGAAGCTGACACACGCAAAACTTTATCAAAGGTGTAAGCGTCACAGCAGATGCCTTTGTGTCAAAGCAGCTGAAGATAAACACAGAAAAACATGAAGGTGATTTTCCTGGCCTGGATTTTCTAAAAATATTCTGCAGTACATCAAAAACGAAAGAAAACCATTAATCAACACATGAACATTACTTCTGAAGTTACAGCGGTTTTATTAGAGACACAGCGTTTTGCATTTTGCATAATTTTAAAAAGTTTAAATTTGTTCAGTATTGAACAGCAGAAATTAGGTTTTCTTTTCGGAAGTATGTAAACGGAAAAAAGACAGCAGCCGACAGCGCTGTAACAACGGTAGACTTGTGCGTAACAAGCAAGCGAATAATGCAGAAAACAGTACAGAGAGAGAGGGGGGGAGAGGGGGGGGGGGCGGGGGGGAGAGAGCTGTGCATCGTGGTCGAAGCAAAACAGTAAAAGTCAGAGTGAATTCATGACGATGTTTATGTGAAGCGTAGTTTGGATCTTCTTTTGCTGCTGGTTCAGTCAATGTTGTTTAGAGAGAGATCAAACTAACAGCTTTAGAATCAGCGCATAAAGGGCGTGAACACAAAGTGCGACCCGCCGAAACATCAGAATCAGCGAGCTGTCGGCTTTCAGCCCCGACCGTGCCGTTGGGTGAGAAAGTCACATCTGACTGATTCTGATCCGCGGGTTGCGCTGTGTGTTTACGTCTTTGTGCAGAATCCGTGTTCCTGCTCTCATTTACTGTTTTAGCTGTTTGGTGGTTGTTGAAATTTTGTGAGATTTCACCTGAGTTTCTGGCATTTCGGGAAAAATAAATTTATATTAAAAAATCGATTCAGGATTTTAATGAATGGATTTCACGTTATCCAAGCCAGAATCGATTTTAATTGATGAATGGATTATAAAAACCCACCCCTACAACCAACCACATGACGTAACGTACAGACAGAAGACAGCGCCACACATGTTCTCAAAATTTTAACTTTAAGCACTTCTTTCTTAAATCCAGCTTCACAGACAGTGTTACAATCTACATAAGATTTTGAGAGCAGGGCTCCATGATTAAATTAGCCGTTATATGTTCAGTATTTCTTGCCCTATTTAAGTACACTGTAAGTAATCCTAATTACTGAGTAATTCATTTTTAGTACACCATAGAGACAGGGGTGACAAAAGCAAAGGAAAAGGCTTTTTATCAGCTGCATGCTTAAGTGGACACTAAGTAAGGATCACCTACATATAATGTAGGCAACTGACTAGAAAGACAGACTGAGCTGCAGCAAGTTAACGTGATGAAAGCTAGAGCTTTAAATGTACTGACAGTACATGGATGGAAAAGAGCCTAGAAAGGTGGAGGTATGTGCTGAGGAAGAGGAGCGAAAGACAGAATGCAGGTGTTTAAATGAGTGGGAGATAGTTGTAAGTAGGGATGCACCGATACCGATAGGGCCGATACTGTAAAATGTGTGTGTACTCATACTCGTAAAAGTTAACCGATACCATGAACCGATACCAACTTATTTCATTAATCAGAGGGTGGCTTGTCATTTCTGTTGTAGTTTTATAGATTGGCCACTAGGGGGACATCCCGCACTAAACAGGCACAGGGTTAGACGAGTGAGACTGGCGACTCCAGATAAAAAAAGAGAAACTGGAGGCCGCTGTAGCTAGGCTAAACAAAATGTCAGCAGTGTGGAACAGCCAACTTTATCTCAGGTTTTGGAAAAGCGATGAAAAATGTCAAGAGAAAATCCACAGGCAGTTAAAATAACAGAGGCTCTGACTCATTTTATTGCTCTGGATGACCAGCCAATGCCGGCCGTGGAAAACATAGGATTCTTCTCAGCATACTTGAGCTGCGATATGAAATATAATAAATAAACAGAAGTGTTTATTTATTATTCTGAAAGCTCGAGACAGTGCCAATAGTTCAGTGATATTTTGTTAAATTACAATGTGGAGACTCTGCAATAATTTAACAGAAGAGCTTATTTTTCACTTGAAATTTTTTTGTGGTCATTTTTATTAAGATTTTATTTTTTATCGGCAGAGAATAAAATAAAACCTGTCTTCCAATTAATTGTATTTGTGTGTGTGTGTGTGTGTGTGTGTGTGTGTGTGTGTGTGTGTGTGTGTGTGTGTGTGTGTGTGTGTGTGTGTGTGTGTGTGGTAGAAGTATCGGTTTTTGTACTCTGTATCGGCAAGTACTCAGATCCAAGTATCGGTATCGTATCGGTTTGAAAAAATTGGTATCGTTGCATCCCTAGTTGTAAGAGTAAAGATGCAAGGAGCAGAGGCAGTGATAGCAGATGAGTTTAAATATCTGGGGTCAACCATACAGAGCAACTGACAGCCCCACAAGAGAGGTGGAGAGAGAAGGATAGCAGCTAAAGAGAATATTAAGGTTTACAACTTAGTGAGACGTGTTTTGGATGTATGATTTGGAGACGTGGCCCTGACAGAAATATGCGAGGCCCACCTGGAAGTGGCAGAGCTGAAGTTTCTAAGAATTTTATTAGAAGTGATCAGACTAGAAAGAATTGGAAATGAGTGGACATCAGACAGACCGCTCGATCTGAGCAGTTTGGAGGACAAAGAGAGGCAAGGCTGAGATGGTTTGAAGAGAAGAGCACAAAAGGAGCACAAGTGCACAGGAGGGATGGTGGATATAATGGAAAAAGGATGCTGATACTAGAGCTGTAAAAGGGGAAGACCGCAGAGGAATTTCATGGACGTACTGAAGGACATGCACAAGACGATGGTAGCGGTGTGGTGAGATAACTTCTAAAAACACTGGCCCAAAGCAGAAGTGGAAAAAGTAGCACACTATGAATGCACATTTATTTTTGCTACTTTCATTTTACAAAGCTATATTTATGAAGATGTAGTACTATAGTGCTGTCTTGTAAAATATTATGCATGTCTTCATTTTTAATGGGGACACAGTAATCGTGGAACATTTAGAAAAAAAGGTTTCTAAAATGCCTTATAGTTGCTGGAAACTTAAGGTTTTACTCCTCAGCCTTAAAAAGGTGATGGGGTATCGTTGTCCCCTTGCTGGGTGGAGGGACAGGCAGCATGGACACTTAAAAATATATATCGATTAGTGTGTAATTATGTTTTCCAACAAAACCGATGCACACTCATAATCTGAGAATTAATCCAGTAAAAATACAGCGGGGCAGGCACTGGTGTGTTGATCTGCAATTTTGAATAAAATGGACACCACTGTTTCAGATAATCACGTTATGTCTATGTGGCTAGAGACTGGCTGTATATGTTGCACGTAGTAGTATTGTCACAATTACTTGTTGTCAGCAGATCAGATGCTTAAAGAGAAAGACAGCAAGGAATTTAAATATCACTTTCAGTTTGTAAGTTTTCTCAGTTAAACCCACTGACCATAGGAATATTTTCAAATTATGGTTTGTCTGACAGTCTGAGATTCATAGAGATTCGTTTTGATATTGTGTGCAGGAAAGAAAATTATCAAATCCTGTTGCAGAGATTATTAAAATATTGAAGAGTTGTATTTACAACTACACTGGCCACTTTATTAGGTATGACTGTTGAACACTACAGTCTAACCAGCCAATTATATGGCAACAGTTCAGTAGACACTACTGAGATTCAAACCAAGGGTCAGAATAGGGAACAAAGGCCATTTAAATGACTGGTTGTTCAGATATAAGGGAATTTTCCCAGACAACCACCTCTATGGTTTACAGAGGATAGTCCAACAAAAAAAAGGAAAAGCAGGAAAAGGTGATGCCAAGTCTTAAATCATCTCAAAATGGTTCTTTGAACACGACAGTCAGTTCACTCTATTCAAACAGCATCAACCAAGTCTTGATCCAATAGACCAGCACCAGGGGCGTGTAGCTAATGAAATAGCCAGTGAGTGTAGTTGTAATGGCTTGTTCGTAAAAGCTGAAAGGTTTTTTTTGTTGTATTTTTTACAGCTTTAATATTTTTTGTGTTTCCAAATTATAATCAAAAACATTTATTTTACATCTACTAATGTTCTTAACTGCTTATCCAATTCATAGTCGCTGGAAAGTGGATCCTACGCAAACTGTAATAGGACAAATGAATTCATTTTGATTTTAATGGTATCCAATTTCAATCCAATCCAATTTTTATTTATAAAGCACTTTAAAATACCCAGCACAGGAACAAAGTGCTGTACAGAAAATAAGTTAAAACAATAGAATAACAGAAAACAGCAAAATAAATAAATAAAACACATAAAACATAAAATTAAAACAGCCCTATATTAAAACAAAAACAAGATAAAACAGAATCGAATCACCTAAAAACAACTGAAATAAAAATAAAAACCAACATCTCACGTGGTGTCAAAGGTCAGGGTAAAGAGGTGGGTTTTCAAGAGTGACTTAAAAACAGGTAAAGAAGTGGCCCGTCTCTAAAGGAAGCTCGTTCCACAGTTTTGGAGCTGCTACAGCAAAAGCACAGTCACGAAGTTTACGCCCAGTCCTGGGTACATTCAGGAGCAGCTGACCTGAGAGAACGGGTGGGTGTATGAGGCTGTAGCAGCTCAGAGAGATACGATGGGGCGAGGCCATGGAGAGCTTTAAAAGCAAATAAAAGAATTTTAAAATGAATCCTAAAAGAAATGGGCAGCCAGTGAAGTGAAGCTAAAACAGGGGAAATGTGCTCAAACTTTCGAGTGCCAGTTAAAAGACGAGCTGCGGCATTTTGCCTCCTCTGTAGATGACTGATATATGATGCGCTGACCCCAATATAAAGTGCATTACAGTAATCTAGCCGAGTGCTAACAAAGGCGTGGATCACTGTCTCAAAGTGCTGCCGTGAAAGAATTGGCTTTATTTTTGCAGCTGCCTGAGCTGAAAGAAGCTAGATTTTACCACTGCCTTAATTTGATTATTAAACTTCAGATCACAGTCCACTTTGACCCCCAGGTTTGTGACAGTTGGCTTAACATACTGTGCCAGGGAATCTACATACACATTAGGGGCCTCAGTGGGGCTACCAAAAACCATCACCTTGGTCTTTTTATCATTGAATTTTAAAAAGTTAACAGACATCCAAGTCTTAATGTCATCGAGACACTGAAGTAATGGCTGTGTAAGGTATCTGCCTTTTTTCTTTAGAGGGACATAGATCTGACAGTCATCAGCATAAAAGTGGAAAGCAATGCTGTGTTTTCTCAGTACAGAACCAAGAGGAAGCAGATATAAAGAGAAGAGGAGGGGGCCTAGAACTGAGCCCTGTGGGACACCACACAAGAGGGGAGCGGAGGACGATACATAGTCACCGAGGCTGACACAAAAAGTTCGCCCCGCCAAGTACCACTCCACTCCAGTGCTGTGCCCCTAATGCCCACCCAGTGCTCCAAACGAGAGAATAAAATGGCATAATCCACGGTATCAAACGCAGCTGTCAAATCTAAAAGCACAAGAACAGCACAGTCCCCAGCATCAGTCGCTAAGAATATGTCATTAAAAACTTTTAAGGGCTGATTCAGTGCTATGAAAGGGTTTAAAACCAGATTGGAAAACCTCTAACACATTTTGCTTTTCCAGGAAGGCCGTTATTTGGCTGTAAACTACCTTTTCAAGAATTTTGGAAAGAAAAGGTCGTTTGGAGATAGGCCTGTAATTTGCAAGAACCGTAGGATCAAGAGCAGGTTTTTTAATCAGGGGTTTGACTACTGCATGTTTAAAATCTTTAGGGACAACACCTGACATCAGACTATGGTTTACCAGCTCAAGAACCAAAGGACCAACTGTAGGTAACACCTCTTTTGAAAGTCGAGGAGGGACAGCATGATTTGGAGACCCTGCAGGCTTAAGATGACCAACAGTCTCCTTTAAAAAGGACAGAGTCACAGGCTCAAACCTGTCAAAGACAGCAGAGCAGGAAACAGAGACTGAGAGGTCATGAGCACAAGGAGAGATTTGAGCCCCTGTGGAGGAGACCTTCTCAATAAAAAAGTGTAAAAAAATTTCACAAAAGAAAAACATCCACTAAAGACTGCTGTGGAAATCATGTACATCACTGCTCTCTCTATGCTGCTGCTAAATGGGCAATCACTGTATATCAGACTTTCCCGTTGGTTGACTTCTATCTATAAATCTCTCTTTTTTGCAATTTATGTAGCTACTTTGCACTTAATGCATACATATTATTACAATTTGGACTATGATGGTTGTATTGATGTATAGCAACTTGTAATGCTCCCGATGGCACTACAGCATGTAAAAATGTAAAGATAAGCTCTGGCGGACTTGGTTCTGTGGTAGGTCTTGAAGGGTTAATGAATCAATGGTATGGAAGTGGAGGAACCAAGAAGAATTAGTTGAGTAAAGTTTGACTTATCTGACTTTTTTGCTTCGCTTAATGCGCCTTATAGTCCGGTGCGCCTTGTAGTGCAAAAAATACGGTAATCATAAGGAACTGAATTGTCAGAAATAATTATTATCCATTTTAAACGAGCAAGACGGAGGAGCCATGGATTGTTTCAAGAGCAACATTAAAAACAATCTGCTATTGCATATTATTCACTTATATTTGGTTTTTTACTTGTTATATTGTTATGTGTTGTATTTGTTGCACCTTTCTCCCAGGTCTCCCTTGGAAAAGAGATTTTAATTTCAATCAGAATTTTTACTTGGATAAATAAAGGATAATAAATAAAAACTTCTACTGTTGTATGTAAAGCTGGATATCACTCAGGAAGGAGAAAGCTTTGGTGTGCTATCCAATTGGTTGGCATGACCCTGAAAAAAATATGCTGACAGTCTGAGGTTTTTGGACACTGTCAATGGAAAATTGTACTTAGTAGTCAGTATAATCTTTTAATAATATAAGTTTGTATATGGTAGAATACTGCATGTAATCATTTGTGTTTAGAAGTATGTAGTTGGTGGCATATTGAAGGAATGTCTCATCCTAGGAGGTCTGTAACATTCCAGGGTGTTCTGGCGTTCACCCCCACATCCTAGGAGCATGGGAAAAGGTCGTACCTTGTTTTATTGTTTTACGGTAGGATTAACGTAGTTATATCTGTTTTAGTCTAAGTGCTTTTTGTTTAGATGAACTGCTGGACTTCCAGACCAGCAGGTTTAGGGAAGTCATTTATGGAGTCACACTCTGACCCCACACACACACACCTCCACATTTCAATGTATGGAACAAACGCTCACTGAAGTGTATAAATAAAAGACCAGGGCAGTCCTCAGGGCGGGTCTCTGAGACTCACTCTTGGGGTGTGAGTTCTGGAGGCTGCCCTTGCTACCAAGAAATTCTGTGTGTTTCTCTTCTCTGATTCTCTACTGAAGAAGTGTTTTAGAATATATCTCTTAACAGACACTTACCCACAATTAAGACACAACTGCCACATTGAAGAAAAAAAACCCTCCATAATCTTTCAGAGCGTAAGTATTGTTTTGTATTGTGCTATATTGTTAAAGCTCATTTTTATGGGTTAAGAAATTGTTTCATGTTCTTGTTTTTAATTCAAATGAAATCAAAACAACTTATTATTATAGGCTCAGATGAGCTTGAATACAAGTATGATATGGATAACCCATTCATCTAAATCAATACTCCAATCAAAAGACTAAATCATTAACAAGACACTTCCTGAGACTTTGTTTAAACAACAGCTAATACATGTGTTGGAAAAAAACCATGGCTGAACAAACGTACCTGGCCCAGGATGCCGCCGAGCAGACTCCACATGGCTTGGCCTTCACTTCGCAGCTTTCCATTTGCATTCAGCAGTTCCTCCAGAAACTCACAGAGCTGGAGGGAGACAAATGGAAACAAACTGTGGCCCTGATCATATAACACGTGATACCTTTTTTTCTAATAAACCTAAAGAATAACTGTCCTGAGTAACAGGAAAAAAGTTGAATCCATAAGCATTTACCATTCACAAGGATGAAACAACAATATAAACATCGGTCTCAACCTGTGTGCTAGCTGGGTCAGGAATAGAATAGAATCCTTTTTTATTGTCACTGTACAACGAAATTGCTTCACTCCAACTGTTCAGGTAGAAAATATAAATAGTAAGACAGCAGGAATATTTAACAAACTTGAGAAACATATAAAAACATGAGAGCTATATACAAACAGGAGGAAGGCACAGTATAGAAAAGGCGCACATAAAAAGAACAGGTTGTGGTACAAGGCTAACCTAACTATGGTCAAATTCAATTTTTTCAAATTTCAAAAACAGACCAACTTGTCTCTTATTCGTCTCAAACTAGGGAATGTAAAACATTCGATCTTCCATCCATCAGTAACCTAAAGAGTAATCATCATTTTGATTGTTTTTTTGTTTTGTTTTTTTGTTTTAAAGGTTATCAACCTAACTAAACAATTCACCTAGAAACTAATCAGGTACTGCCATGCATGTGACTGGGAATAAAAGGGCAAGAAAGAGTTGTCCTGTGCATCCTTTCATGTTATCCAGGCCATTTACAAGTTTGGCCAGGAGCTCAATACACCATGTTAAGCAATGTTCTTAAGAGACAACCCCCTCTATGGTTTAATACCTAGGAACTGAAGAGGTCTCTTGAATGAAAAGTAAAATGTCTTCACAAAACTTTAAGTCCAGTAGCTCATTATGTAAAAAGTGAACGATAACAGTTTGACAAGCATACAATTGAATTTCTTCCCCAAGGAGGTGTTTCCTGAAGAGCTGTTAGCCAGACCTTTGGTGATATGTGCACAATGGCCATGCTACTGTTCTGTGGCACGTGAACATCAATTTTGCACTCAAATATAAACAACTGAAACAGTTTCACATTATCACTGCATATGATCTGCAACTGGTAACCTCTTTGTCGAGGTTAACGCTGTACTGTTCTCCACTAGTGTCCATTAGTCAAAGCTTAACTTGTAATGGTATTTTCTCCAAAGCCCAAGCCATCTGACAGCAACTCAGGCAGTGCAATTAGCAATACACACTCCATTAATAACGCTTAACATGCATGGCAGAAGACTGAATGCAACATTAACTCTGACTTCTACTCTGCCATTGTATTCCCTTCCTCGTGCTGACAGACGGAGTGGCAGGCTTACTGCAGAGGTCATATGTCTGAAGAGAAACATGAAGGCTGCACACAGAGAACTCCTAAATTCAACCTTCTCTCATGGCACAACAAAGCTTTAAAATCCTTTAAATGCTCTAAAATGTGTTGAAAGATTTGTACAACTGAAGTTCAAGTTTACAAATGCTGGTATCCATTGTTGACTCCCCTCAGCCTCCTAGTAGTCGGCATAAACACGCTGGGTGCCTTGAGTTATCGTATTCACAAGATTTATTTTTAGAAAACGTCAGATAATCTCTGACCTTGATTCAAACTCGACTGAGATTTTTAGTAGATGCGCTAAAATAGCACGAATGTGAATCCTAGGTGAATTCCTTCTTGCAATATCACATTCACAAGATTTTCAGAAACGACATCTGACCTTGAGGTCAAGGTCACTGAAATTCAACGAGATTTTTCGTACAGCTTTTACAGCTGAGGGGTTAAAAAAAGAAAGAAAGAAGACTGAAAACGCTGCTTTGATAATATCACTACATTTTTTTCACCACATTCATTTTAATGTTTCCTTCAAGCAAACCTTTTGGAAAGATGAACCTTTTTTGGTGTGTTGCTTGGACACTATTCAGTATATTCAGTTTTTTGCTACCACAACAACACCCGGGCCCGTGTGAGCTGTCAATATGAACAGCAATGTCAGCTTTGTTCTTTCTAAACTTGAAATCAGATGTCCCTCCACCATCATTCCATGTACATCGGTGTATCCATCCCAGTTTCAAACTTCCACTGAGGATTTTACAATCAGTCAACATGTGAGTGGAGTATAGAAATTCTACATTTTACTACAGTACTACATTAAGTGTTAACGAATCACAGCCTTTTTTATGCAAAGTCCCTCAATTTCAGAAGCTCAAAAGTAACTGGACAGTTAACCTCAACCTGTTCTGTCATTATGCAACGACAGACAAAAGAACGCAAGATTGTTCAAAATGTTAAACTTGTGTTTGGCAGTTGGTTACTGGAATCTTAACATGAGGTCCAAAGAGATGCAGAAGCATTTAGCATCATTTAGGACAAGTTCAATATTCAATATGATCAATCTGTATATATTTATTGATTTCATAATTTCCTTGTGTGACCAATAAACGTCATCCATCTATCCCATAATTCAGTCTGTAATTGAGATTTTGCAAGAAGTTGCACACTACTGATGGCACTCAAAAACAGTTTGCCTGGAAATAACTAAAAACATTAACTTGTACCAGAATGATGAGAGGACATAAGTACAGAAAAGAAAATGAACAGTTCATTGTCTCAAACAGACCTGACTGTCTGTCAAATATGCTGCAAGCAACATTCTGACATGGGCACGTATATCAGGTCACTGCTGCAGATAAAAGTAGCAGTAAAACGTTTCTGTTGTTTTTGCACTAAAGGATTTCTTTTTGAAACTAGCGTACAATTAAAACAAATTTTTAATTATAGCAATTGTGTTTGAACTGTGTCACTCACCTTGTTATACTCGACGTGTAGTTTTTCTTGTTCATTCTCCAGCTTATCTTTAAGGTTTTTCTGCTCTGAAATGTTATCCTGGATCTGGATCATTCTCATGTTCCGCTCTGAGCAGTTTTTTTTTTTAAAAAAAAGGAAAAATAGATACAAAATTTGATTAATGAAGTTAAAGGAGCAGAAGAGGCAATGTTGGCAAATGATGCTATATTAGGTTCTAAAGGATAACGGAAGAATGGTGGAGAAGGAAAATATAAATCTAGTGCTACTGCTGCTTTTTCAATGTAGGCTCACTACATAAAAGCAATAACACCATCGCTACCACATTTAACGATACATACAGTGGTTTGCAAAAGTATTCGGCCCCCTTGAACTTTCCCACATTTTGTCACATTACAGCCACAAACATGAATCAATTTTATTGGAATTCCACGTGAAAGACCAACACAAAGTGGTGTACACGTGAGAAGTGGAACAAAAATCAAACATGATTCCAATTTTTTATTTACAAATAAATAACTGCAAAGTGGGGTTTGCGTAATTATTCAGCCCCCTTTGGTCTGAGTGCAGTCAGTTGCCCATAGACATTGCCTGATGAGTGCTAATGACTAAATAGAGTGCACCTGTGTGTAATCTAATGTCAGTACAAATACAGCTGCTCTGTGACGGCCTCAGAGGTTGTCTAAGAGAATATTGGGAACAACAACACCATGAAGTCCAAAGAACACACCAGACAGGTCAGAGATAAAGTTACTGAGACATTTAAAGCAGGCTTAGGCTACAAAAAGATTTCCCAAGCCTTGAACATCCCACGGAGCACTGTTCAAGCGATCATTCAGAAATGGAAGGAGTATGGCACAACTGTAAACCTACCAAGACAAGGCCGTCCACCTAAACTCACAGGCCGAACAAGGAGAGCGCTGATCAGAAATGCAGCCAAGAGGCCCATGGTGACTCTGGACGAGCTGCAGAGATCTACAGCTCAGGTGGGGGAATCTGTCCACAGGACAACTATTAGTCGTGCACTGCACAAAGTTGGCCTTTATGGAAGAGTGGCAAGAAGAAAGCCATTGTTAACAAAAAACCATAAGAAGTCCTGTTTGCCGTTTGCCACAAGCCATGTGGGGGACACAGCAAACATGTGGGGGACACAGCAAACTTTTTGGCCAAAATGCAAAACGCTATGTGTGGCGGAAAACTAACTCTGCACATCACTCTGAACACACCATCCCCACTGTCAAATATGGTGGTGGCAGCATCATGCTCTGGGGGTGCTTCTCTTCAGCAGGGACAGGGAAGCTGGTCAGAGTTGATGGGAAGATGGATGGAGCCAAATACAGGGCAACCTTGGAAGAAAACCTCTTGGAGTCTGCAAAAGACTTGAGACTGGAGCGGAGGTTCACCTTCCAGCAGGACAACGACCCTGAACATAAAGCCAGGGCAACAATGGAACGATTTAAAACAAACATATCCATGTGTTAGAACGGCCCAGTCAAAGTCCAGATCTAAATCCAATCGAGAATCTGTGGCAAGATCTGAAAACTGCTGTTCACAAACGCTGTCCAGCTAATCTGACTGAGCTGGAGCTGTTTTGCAAAGAAGAATGAGCAAGGATTTCAGTCTCTAGATGTGCAAAGCTGGTAGAGACAGACCCTAAAACACTGGCAGCTGTAAGTGCAGCAAAAGCTGGTTCTACAAAGTATTGACTCAGGGGGCTGAATACTTACGCACACCCCACTTTGCAGCTATTTATTTGTAAAAAATGTTTGGAATCATGTTTGATTTTCATTCCACTTCTCGCGTGTACACCACTTTGTGTTGGTCTTTCTTGTGGAATTCCAATAAAATTGATTCATGTTTGTGGCTGTAATGTGACAAAATGTGGAAAGTTCAAGGGGGCCGAATACTTTTGCAAGCCACTGTAACAGTGTTAAATCCATGCACTGCAGACACACAATCACTATCTAACTGAGTATGCATGTCTTAGGACTTTTGGAGAACATCTGAGTAACTCGAGCAAACTCATGCAGGTATAGTGAGTACACGCAAACGGCACACCTTTCTGCTCATGACATCAAGAAACGTTCAAATTTCCCCTAAACTGTGCACTGCAGTGCTTTGCAGTTTTCTAATCTCAGTGTTTTCTTCTTTATTATCAATTTCACTCACAACAAACAAGAAGCTTCTAAAAGAATTGCTGCGAAACATTTTCTCACTGTTCTCAGAGACCTACCAACTTTAGCTGGTAAAGTGAAATAGCAGCATAATAATTGACACAAAGCAACAGAAGAGCGTAGAGCAGAGATGACGCAGTTTCCTCACCCAAGTAGTAGTTGACAAAGTCTGCTGTGAGAGCAGGCTGCTTGTGTTTCCTGCGACCATCCATGCTGGCACTGGTATCAGATGTGTCCACAGGGAAAATGTCAGTGCTGATGCCCATCAGTTCAGCCTTCCTCATCAACTTTCTGATAGCTGAGGCGCTAGAGGTCAGAGGTCTTGGCAGTTTTTCCCGGGGTACCCATGCCTGAGGACGAGTGTTTCTGGACAGCTCAGCTTTTGCCCTGTACTGCTGCAAGCGAGTAGTGATTCGGGCCTGCAGGTGGGACACATACAACCACTTTGCTATTAGAAACAGGATATATTGTGCTCTGTTCTACTTTTAGTATATATATAAGTAGCCTCTACTTTCTAAAGAATTTCACACAACACACTGTTAGGAAACACTGAATTGTGGAAACCAGTTCAGCCCATCGTTTTTTGCCCATTTGCAACGTCATCTTGGAGGAGGAAGGAGACTAGAAAAGTACTAACACAGGGTGCTTCTTACAGTGTGGATGTGACACACATGCAGCGCTCTGCTTGCTCAGTGTTCTGGTTAAAGATAGTTCTTTATGACTATACCTGGGAGTTTGTTTGTGCTACAATTGCACTGTATATGTGCAATTGTATTTACATTTGGGGACAACTTGCTTATAGTGCCTAAATTTTGTTAACTGGGACTTTTTGTGTGCCTGTCAATCTGATATAACCATGCAATCACATTTAGACCACCTACAACAAATACAAAACTGTGATCTAATGTAAGTTCGATCAAGAGCCACCTCAAAGTACGGACCAAAGAACTGAAAAGTAAGGGCAATAGCAATGAGCAGAGTGATTTCTACATTTTCTTGGAGTCAGGTGCTAAACTATCCGTGTCAGCTCAAAGTGAGGCTGCTGTGTGGGGATCACCTCCCTCTCCCACCTTTTCCTTTTGTGTGCAGGTTTATTAACACAGTTACAGGAAAACTGGAGCATTTCTTAAACTTGTTTTAGGGTCAAATATTATTTCAAAAATACACAATTTATCTCACCCATCCAAACTGTCCTTTGTCATTTAGACCAGCGGTCCCCAACCCCCGGGCCTCGGACCGGTACCGGTCCGTGAGTCGTTTGGTACCGGGCTGCGAGAGTTGAGGCTCAGGTGTGAAATGTATAGTTTTCAGGGTTTTTATCGGTTTTCAGCGTTATTTTGTTATCGTTTTTATCGTTTACTCGGTTTTCCTGGGTCTTTTCACGTGTGTTATGAATAAATCTTCTTTTTTTCAGTACCAGTACTGGTTTTATTTTGTTGTATTTATCCGCGACACCTTAAAGGCCGGTCCGTGAAAATATTGTCGGGCATAAACCGGTCCGTGGCGCAAAAAAGGTTGGAGACCGCTGATTTAGACTAAATATAGTGCATGTTTTTAGTATACATGGGTCAAACAATCCTTACCTGAGCTTCGGGAGTAAGCTGTCTCTCTCTCTCCTGCAGAGAGACTTTGCAATAAGACTGTAAGGCCAGGTAATTCTTCCTTTTCCACTTTCTGTCAAAGCGGTCTGCATGCTGTTTGCAGTATGCAAAAAATGGGTCCGCGATATCCTGAGGAAATAAAGAGCACTCATGGGAATTAACGGTTAAGATAACTGGTGGGAAAACAGGTATTAATAGTCTGTAAAGCTTTTACCACGTTGAACTTTCAGAACCTGCCGCTCACTAAAGTGAAAAATCCAGCTGAGGCAGAAGCAGAGCTTTGCAGCTGCTGACTTCCTACAGTCATCTGTGTGCAGTCTGTTGTAGTGGAGGATTTGTAGCTGATTAACTGGATTAGGCTGCTGCAGTGAACAGGCATTTTTCCAAATACTTGTGTTATATGAATTTTATTTGTTTTGCTTGGTGGACTGCAGTGACAATATTCCAAAAGAACTTAGAAAGAACGGATCTCTTGTAATTCATCGTTGGTCATTAATAGTCGTTATCAATCAAATCTGTCACTCGCTAGTTTGATTTCTCCAAGTGGTCGATGCTTTATTGACAGAAGCTCTGTGAAGGAGGTGAGGAAAAATAAAATAAAATTAGTGGATTCTTTCTCAGCTTGATTTTACTGCTTCTCTCACTTCATGTATTGGTTAAAATTGGTCTATTGGTATTGTTATAGTAATATTCATAAGAAATTACAGACTTTAACTATTATGCTTAGGACAAAAAATAAAACACTACCTCTTAAGTTACAAAGTTTATTTGTATTGTGTTCAGAAAATGGGGACGGCAGAAGGAAGTTTTGTTTTAAGCACCGGTTTGCTCGAACCACACAAAGGCAAATGTGTCCAACAGTCATAGGCATAAGAAACTGGAATCCTCTCAGTGATCATCTTAAGTGTTGTATAAATGTTTCTCAATTTAAAATCTGCTATAAGAATAAAATGATAAACCAATATGAAGAAGTTGAAAAGAATAGAATTTAATTGTAGAAAAATGATCCTTTTAGTTTGATATTTAGTGGTATTGCTCATTGTTGAGTATATTGTTCTGTTTGTTTTGTTTTGTTTTGTTTTGTTATGTGCAGAATATTGTCAGAGTGTAATTTTGGTTGCCTACTGGTATTATCACAGATAGGGGGCAGGTATCAATAAGAATTTATTCTTCTTCCTGCTCCTTTTCATGCATGGAAATGGTGTTACTTTAATTGAAAGGAAGGTTGTGTGTGGGAATAAATTACTGCTGTACCATGTGTGAAACAAAACAAAAAATTAAATTAAATTAAAAAATTAAAAATAAATAAATAAATAATTTATTTGGTTTTTTTTTTTCATAAAGGTACTAAGTGTGGTAAAAAAAAAAAATTGGTGGCACTGTGGTAAGAGCAGAAAAGTCCTCAAGAGTACAAGATCATCATGGATGTGGGGCTGCAGGTATCGATTTCTTTAGTAATCGAGTAATCTTTCAATTATTCCATGGATTAATTGAACAAGAAATGAGCAATAATAATAATAAATCACAGGTATTTCAGAATAAACTGCTCATTGGTTTCTATTTGAGAAATTGTAATGTTTTAAAGTTCAACTGCAAAAACTACGAAATCCTTCGTCGCCAAGTTCTGATCAATTCCCCTCCCTACTGTATACATGACTAATATATAAATAATCTCAAGTACAGTCCAAGTCAAAAAAAAAAAAAAGATATATTATCATATATTATGGCATAGTTTAAATTGCAATTTAAACTATGCCATAAAACTTTTACCTTTACTCTTTCTTCTTGGACGCATTTACAGGGGTTCTGACAGCGTTTTATCTACTAGATGAAGTAGACAGTGTGTGTTCATGTGGATTATTTTGTTTGCATGTGGATCTGCGTGTCCACGTGAATGAGTGAGTTTGTGTTTGTAAGTATCTAAAGTATGAGTATGAGGAGTATGAGGAGTCTCCAATGAAGAAAAGCGAGTATATGAGCATCTGATGCAAAATCTTTGTACTGCTAAAAACAAGAAGTTATGACTTAACGTAGACGTGATATTACTATTAATTCAGTGTCCAACCATTTTCATGGGCTTGTGAAGAAAACTTGTATTTTTACTTTTAAACATTAATGTTATTTATTTGTTTATTAGTTGGAAGGTATCTTTGTGTAAAATAGGACGCTCAGCAAGCTGTAGAATTTAAACACATATTTTAATAAATAAACTTCTGCAGGCTTACTGTAGATTTTTCTCTGTGTAAAACAAACAGTGGTGGATGGAGCAGCTACAAAATTTGCTTTTCTTCACATCACAGTTTGTTAATCAGGTGCTTTGATCAAGGACTCCTGCTCACGTTTGTCCCAGTAAAGGTTTAAATGGTGATCACAGGGAGGATGCTGGAAACACATTTTTCTTCCACTCAACCTGAGCTCACATCTCTGTAACGGCTCCTCCTCTTTGCTGCGTGTAAACAGACTCCATGTTAAACTGCCGGAGTCATCATCACTGCTGCTGTTGTGCTATTAATGTTTTTGTTTAAAAAAAAAACTGTGCGGGCTTAATGTTGTCAAACTTTTTATTCATGCACTGCTCCTAAATATGTTTGTATTGCAGATGTCGCAAATGTGGGTGAAGCACTTGTGTTTACATAGTTGAACACATCTGCACGCTACAGAGCCGTGTGTTCAACGAAGCATCGAAGGCTGAATTGTTGCAGCCCTAGAAGGATGGTTCAAACACAGGGCAACAGGTTCAGTTTAGAGACCTCCATGAATCAAGGAAACTTTCTTTATTTTATTTTTTCACTTTTAAGTGACATTTTGGTTTAGTTATGATAGTTTTTGCAGCAACAGGCACAGGTAGTGCAAACCCAAGACCAAACAGTTGTTTTTTGTTCTGCCAGTCACTACACATATGCTGCTTACAGTTTCAACAGCTAACACTGCTTTGTTTAACAGGTGACTGTTATTGAGCTGACAAATTTATAGCATCAAGTTCACTTCCTAGTTTTTTGTTTGTTGGTTTGTTTTAAGAGCTGCACAGCCAATAGCCATCACACAAAAAGTCATAATTCTTTGCTGTGCAGACGTATTATTGAATTTAAAACATCCTTTTAACACTTCTGACATGACAACCACTGAAGCTACGTTAATAAACGTATTTGTACGGTGTAAATGAATCAACTGTTACCAATCAACCACCCGAGTGTTTAAATGGAAAATATCTGCATATTCGTGGACTCTTCATTTCTCCGAGGGAAGAACGTTCACTAATAATGCTCACTGGTGTCGTTAAGCTGCTAACAAGGTCGCCCTACCTCCTCCGCTGCAGCCTCAGACAGGAGCCCCTCCCTCTGTGCACAGGTGACGTGGAAGTAGGATCGACACATTCCTGCATCACAGCTGATACACACACCAGTCCTGGCAAAACGGGCATCCTCACAGAAACTGCACTCCTGCTCGTAACAAAAATAACATAACATTTTTTCATTTTTCAAAAATGCCAGTGTGCAACTGTTTCACTGTTAACCACTTTTCATTTTGACAGATATGTTGGATTATCTGCTGAAATTCTGACGCTTCCATGTGAATTTCTAATTAAGCTGCTTTCAGGTTTTACATGATAAATCAGCCTCACCTTAACGCTTGTATTTAGCACAATTACCTCGCGTATACATCACTTCAGACTGACGAAACTTTAGCTGAAAAGCTCTAAAGCCGAATTTCTCAAACTTCGCCCCCACTAAGTGCCTTCTCAACAGGTAACTTCAGCAACTTTAGGGGTGGAACGTGCCACTTTTAAATTGTGCCCCATTACTGATCATAATGATTACTGTAAGTAGAGCATTTCCGGTGTTTAATCAGTTTTGCTGCAAAAAAAAATGTCTGAACACAGCCTCTAGTTTATGGGCGTCAAACTCAGCCCTCTCTGATCATAAGTGGGCGGGACCAGTGAAACTCTCCTTTCTGTCAATGTAAAGAAGTTACAAATTTAACTTTTTCAACATCATAAAGAAAAAGATGCTGTGACAAAAAAATCTGTCAGCATGATGCAAGATTACAGAAAAGGTTCTGGCAGCTCATTACAAAGACTGTCCAGTTTTTCTTTTTTTTCTCAATGAAAATAAAATTGGGCTTCACTTGAGCCACCTCCTAATTTTAGAAATTCCCTAATATCATTGAAATGCAGCCAGATGCTGCTCATTTTATATTTTCGCCCATGTCTTCATTTTTTCCCCAACAAGCTTGCGTTTTAATCTGGCTCGCAGGTGTAACTGTCTGTTCCACTACACGCCTGCCCCCCTCCTCCTTTCTCTAATGGTACGACCCCAGTCTTTGCACGGATTGGCCTCATGGCCGATAAACACTATTTACATTGAAATTCATCTTCATCAGTGAGCAAAAAGAGAACTTGCCTTGGCCCCATATTTTGAATAATTCATCTCTGTGAGTGTTACTGGTCGCAACTTATCAATGTCTCCAAATGCCACTCCAGGAACATAAAGGGCACAAACCACATGCACCCACCTGAAAACATCAAAGAACAAAAGCAAAATTGGTGAACAAACAGTACAAAGAATGGTAGAAAAATCCAGAATTGGAAATGGCTCAGAATCAAGTAGCATTTTAAACATTTCGACTCCTGGATGCTGATTTCACAAAAAGCTGTGAACTGATAAATCATGGCTATGGTTTATTTTTGCATTTAATGTAGAGAATTTGTGTAGACAATAAGACACTTAATATCATGAAACTAGTTTCTCACATACTCAAAAAGAAATTGCCTCATAGATTTATGTAGGCCCAGACTCATGCTACAGTTTGGTGTGAGACAGTTTCAAATGTGGACTTTAGGCAAGAGAATCCAAAGTCCAATATAAAGATATCCATCTCTAGCAAGCAACCGCTTCACAGTTTAATTTGCTGTGTTTTTCATGCTCTACTGAAGTAGTAAATTCGTGTGCAGCCTGGCTGAGGAGCACTATCAGCGATAACGTGGCTGAAGTCTCCACGCTTCACATAACACAGTCTTTTCTCTCACTCTTTTTCTTCCTCTCTTTTCTCCTCCCTCCATTCCTCCAACACTTCTATTTTCCTTCTTAATCAAACCTGCTTTTCTCCTCAGCACTGAATATATAACGCAGTTCAGACGGTCTTTGGATCCCTGCAGCATTTTGAATAGCACAGATCATTAGCTGTTATTTGTTTCTGAACATGTTCCACTTGCTGTATCTTCTAAATGGCAACTGACCACCAGGTCATTGTGCCACTGTATCCCACCTCCCAGCATCCGTCTCTTTGAAGATGCCATCCTGGTTGGGGCATAGCTCACAGCTGGGAGTCACTCCATTCTTGCAGGCATCACAGAACCAAGGCTCTGTTGAATTCTCAGAGGCCGAGCTCATAATCGAGTCGCTCTCGCCGTCCACACCGTAACACCCTGGAAGCAAAGACCAGTATTAACCTCACTGAACAGTCATCCCATTCAAATGAAAACTGCTCCTGTGAGCCACAGCGTGCAACACATGTGGTAGATGCAAAGCTGTGCCACAGAGGTTAGAGGTTAGGAGTAAAAAAAAAAAAAAAGAAGATAATTTTGCATTACTCTGTAACATGGTCTGAGATCCACTGACACATCATTAGCATTTAACAATATAAACCTTAGGCTACACATTTACTCTAGCACAAATTCCTAACCCAATCAGGGCACAAAATATGTTTCTTTGAGAGAACCAACACAAAGACAGCAAAGCTGAAACTGTGGACTAGTCCAAACAGCAGCTCACAAGCAGAAATTAAGGCTACAACGTGACTGCTAATCACTGCTTTTGTTTCCTGATGAAAAATCAGTCCCTGGCTGGGCTTTGCATGCAGTCAGTTTTCACATCATACTGAGATTATCTATTTCCTTTATGTTAGCATTCTGTTTTTGCACATCCTTGTAGATTCAATTCTGATTTATTTTTTTTTAATGCCAGGCTCAGTATGCACTTTACCGTCACATTCCTGATGCTTCCCACAGCTGAAAATAAAAGTAATGCCCTCAAAAGCTAGCTTGGCTATTTTCCTCCTCTGCAATGAGCTGAAGTCAGCGCAAGTGGAGAAAATGCAGTACACTACTGCATTACAGAAACAGCTCCTTTGATTAAAGTAATGTATAACTCTAAAACACCTTACACCAAACACTGCCCATGTGACATATCTCTATGCCTTTTGCCTTTATTAAGACACAAATGTAAACAATGTAAAAAAGGGAAACGGGTTCACACACCAACTAACAGAGGAGCTCCAAGGACACACTGACAACGTCTTTACTTGCTTCACTTTGGCAGAGCAACTCCTCAGATTAGGGCTGTTCGATATAATGATATATATTGAATGACGATATAAAAACGTCTATTGTTTCCTATTACACTATCGTTTGTTTTGTGGTGTCGTAAAATAAACTGTTTACAGCAATATTTTTTCATCGTTTTGATGGTCACTGTAGTGGCTATATTAATTTCTTAAAGTTCTCTCTTTCTCTTATATTTAATATCACCAAACTACTGGTAAATGGACTGGTTCTTATATAGCGCTTTTCTACTCTGTCCGAGCACTCAAAGCGCTTTATACAGCTAATTCATTCACCCAATCACACCCATTCACACAAGCACTTCTAAGCTTAAGTGCTAAGTATCTAACATTCATACACATTCACACTCCGATGGATGCATCGGAGAGCAACATGGGGTTAGTATCTTGCCCAAGGATATTTGGCATGCAGACTGGAGCAGCCTGGGATTGAACCACCGACCTTCTGGTTAGCGGCTGATCCGCTCTGCCACCTGAGCTACAGCCACCCCTACTCTGCTCCTGCAACAACCGGACCCGTATCCTGTGAGTCGTGCGCTTAACACTACTGACGGACAAGCGCCTGTTTTTACATGTTGTCGTTAGCAACAATGAAAACCATCACGTGGCTCTGCTGTCCACTTGTTTGTTTTCCATGTAAACCTTTCACAATAAAGCTCAAGATCCTGTTGAGACTAAACTGAATCACGTGAAAGAGTACGCAGAGAGTTTACAGATGAGAAGAAAGAAAAAAAGAGCTGTCAGGTGCTAAAAAGTTAACCTTAGACTCAAACTTTGAAAGAAAATGGTGGCCGTTACAACTTATGACTAAAAATGTATCGTTTCATGCATCGGTTACACCAGCTGGAAAAACTTCACGCAAGTCAAGTTGCCCGAGATTCACAGAATTTACAGAAAACGTTACATTTTTGTGATTTATATTGTTGTCAGGACGATAAATGTCTTATACTGGGATATGAGATTTTTGTCATATCGCACAGCCCTACCTCAGATGATAACTGGCTCTGGTTGGCACAATCAGGGGAAACAGAGCTACCCACAACCAACAAAATGAGAAGAAGATGCAAAAGGTGCTCCTGCTTCCTGGGAACTTCCAATGTTGTCATCCAACATGCCACAAGTTGCTTTATTCTGGCGTATGCTCTCATGTCCATTTAATCTATACCCCTCCAATCCTCACACATTCACCTCCCGTGCACATTTGTATAAGTGGACAGCAGCTAAAAGATCTCCTTTGTTATAAAAATGTCAATGGTAGATCTTAGGCTGCTAATGCAGGGAACTGCATATAGGGTATAATCGAAATTTTAAAAAAAACAAACACATTGAAATTATGTAAACTGAAGTGAATTATGCTAACTAAGTGTGACGATAGTAATGAAGTAACTTTTGATACAGAGATAAGGAGAGAGGGCGCAACAAGAGAACAACAAGGTGTGACTCAAAATCAAATGATTGGAGTTACATTGAGTAATTGGATGCCAACATCAGGTGATAGCCATGTCATACTGGAAAGGCGGAGAGAAGAAGGGGACTATAAGACCCTTTGCAGATAATGATTAGTCGTTACTTCCTCAGGGTTTTGTCGAAGTGTGCAGAAGATTAGAAGACCCTGCATCACACAGTAGATTTCACAGCAAGAAACCCAGAGGATTTAGCCTTCTTCTTGCAACCCACTATGGACCACAAATTGAATTTAATATTTACTATCCAATATGGTGCTCACTAGATACTGGAAGGGAACTATCTAAGGAGTTCCACGCTCCTCAAAAAGGATTTTATCCTGCGTGGCAAGAATTCATCGATGGCAAAGGTTTTTGCTCTCTTAAAAATAAATAAATCAAAACTGACAGTAGATATTTAGCAACAGTTTTGATTTTAGGGTAAAGATAAATAAACAGAGGCCTGGGGAACATTACTGACGACAGGCAAGCTTGTAACCTGATTTTATTTTTTTTTTAACTGTACTTACCAATTACAACTTGAGAGATATGGTTAAAAATCAGGCAAGTGCCAATGATGTCAACAGATTCTGATCTCTTTAAAAGAATATCATGCGACACTGTATCAAAGGCAGAGCGCAGATCATAGAGAAAGCATGGCTAACAGCCCAAAGTCAGTTGCCATTAGTGGATCATTTGTGATTTTGTCCTGGACTTCCTCTGTAGTGTGAAGTGGCAGAACACCAGACTGAAATTGTTCAAACGAATGACTGTTATTAAGGTGTACAACAACATTTTTTTCAAGAATTTTTGAAAGAAAAGGTAAAATTGCAATTGAACTGTACTTATTGAGGTTCACCGGGTTTCTGAAGTGTTCGATTTATCTCAGCTGTTTTAAGAGGTAAAGGAAAAAAGCCAGGGATCAGGGAAGAGTGAATAACCTCAGTTATTAAAGGAGAGAGAGAGGATAAACAGGATGTTGCCAGTCAGAGGTGGGTCAAGGCAACACGTAGAAGGTTTAGATTTCTTTAAAATCATACAGTGTGCCATATGTGGAATTATCTAGAGCCAGCTGCTGACAGATGTTACTAACCTTAGTACTGAAAAAGGCTAGAAAAATGTTCTAATGCTCAGTGCAGTAAACCTGTGGTGGAAAATTGTCAGGTGATTTAATGTAGAGCACAGGTGTCAAACTCCAGGACTCGAGGGCCGGTGCCCTGCAGATTTTAGATGTGTCCTTGATCCATCACAGCTGATTTAAAAGGCTAAATGACCTCCCCAACATGTGTTGAAGTTCTCCAGAGGCCTGGTAATGAACCAATCATTTGATTCAGGTGTGTTGACCCAGGGTGGTATCTAAAACCTGCAGGACACCGGCCCTCGAGGCCTGGAGTTCGACACCCCTGATGTAGACAGTCCTTGTATTCACTTCACCAGACCTCATTAGTACTGCATAATATTCATATTTGACTGCAGACAGAGCATCCTTATAATTCCACGTGTTGACGATGCATATCCTTATGGACAGCAAGACCAGTCTTTGTGCAGAGCCATTCCAAGCAATCTTTAGTTTTAAGTTTGCATAAATCCAGAATAAATCAAAGAACAGAGTGAATGAAATAGAAAGTCCAAGTTTTTAATGGAAAGTACTGAGTAGACTGTGTCGTCCATTATTGTAGTAAGACACCAGTTTATCAGAGTAGATAAATTGTCTCTACTGGGCAGACTGTTCTACAGCAGAAGGCAGTTATGTCAATGTTTTTAATATCGCGATATGACAGAGCGAAGAGTTTGACTTAGATAATATTAAATGGACATCAAAAGATACCAGCTTGTGGTCAGATATGGAAAGATTAGATGCTCCACAGTTCTGAGGAGTAACACTGCATACATCGCATAATATCAAGAATACGGCCCTTAGAGTCAGACTGAAAATCAATAAATTGTTGCAGGCCAAAGCTATTAAGAGATGATGAATAATCTCTCATAAGAGTATTAGTGACAGCGTCTAGATGTATATTAAAATCACCCAGCAAACTAACATTGCAGGAGAAAAAACTTAGAAGCTGGATGAAGCCAAGCAAACACATTTTAATATTGTCCTCTTAATTTTCTGAGGCTGCCTAAACAATTACTTGGCTGATGTGGTTTCTATGGCTGCTATTACACCAGGCATACGTGCGCTTTACTACCAATGAGAACAGCAATCAGCACTCTCCCTCTGTCAGGGAGATAACACTCCAACTCCTAATTCAGTCAAGCAGCCTTTGGGCTTTTCGAGCAATGGGAAAGACTCAAAAATCAAAAACTTAGTGTTCTGCATGCCACACTGGGGAGTCAGACAGCCCATAAAAAGCAAATACTGGGGTAGACAGAGTTGTTTATTCAGCTCTACACTGTTTGGTGGGCGCGCGTCCTTTTCTGATTGAGAGACCATTTGCTGTGTGCCATGGTGAATCACTAATTCTGAAATCTGCTCTTCAGAGGCTGCTCGGGCTCTAGTCTGAAATTTTAAAACAGGCCTTTGGTTTTTCCGTGGAATCAACTCACTCGTGCAATTAAGGCACAACTGCAGTTTTTCCTTTTTAAAGAATAGGACGATCTGTTTTCACAATCTATTGTTACCCCTTAGCACCACTATTATGTATTCTACCTCAATTTTGCCCCCGCAAGATGTACCAAGGGCAGGAGGCTTAAAAAAAGGATCATCTAGGCAGTTCATCTTTACTTATTGAGCTCTGAAACTGGGGTTTATGAACAACCACCGTGCTGGTTTAAATGATGTATGGTTGAACCGTGCCACAAATCTTTGGTGTTCCTTTTGAACTGAGATACAAAGCTCAGACCGTTTAGCCATGGGTTAGTGGCTAATATGAGCTAAGCTGACAAAAAGTGATGACTACAAGATAGCTTCATAATCCCTGAAGGAAGATTATCCCTGTCAGAAATGGACTTTGCAGGAAAAAAAGAAGGTAGAGTTGACTGAACCACCGAGAGAACTGCTCAACTATATTGACATTTTATGAAAAAAACGCTTTGTTTATGTTCCACAAACACAAAATACATCAGAAGAAAGTGTACAAGGTTACAGAATAAAATATAAACTCGTTTTCACAGTTATACAATTATACATTTTGCTTTTTACCAATAATAAGGCTCATTTATGGTATGCTCCAACCCCATCTCTAGAAAAACTTGGAAAAGTACGTTCATTTTAAGTTCATAGGTTTGATAGATTAGTTATTCATGTGTTTTTATCTCTGTCACTGTAACATAACCATGTATGAAATTAAAATAAATCTCAGGACAAGAGGCATTTTTTTTCATCAGCCAAACTTGATGAATGTACAGAGGTTTAGGCTACGTCCACACGTATTTTTGAAAAAGCAGATTTTTCTATGCGTTTGCACCTTTCGTCCACACGTAAACGGCATTTTCGGTCACTGAAAACAGAGATTTTTAAAAACTCCGGCCAGGGTGGATATTTTTGAAAACTCCGTTTTTGCATTTACGTGTGGACGAGAAAAACGCAGAAAACGCAGCGTCAAAGGTGTGCGCATTTTTTGACGTCACACTGTGCGCCACGTTATTGTTTCGGTGAAATGAATTTCTACAATACTGTTACTGTTAATTTACTCTCTGCAGTGTTTAAATGCTTACATATACACACACAGTTACTGTCCCTCCACACATACGACTCGGTTCTGCTTCTATGCCCCAGCTTTGTTTACTTTTTCCCACCGAGGCTTCTAGACTTCTGATTGGCAAACATTTCTGCACGGTTAGGAATATATCGCCACCTGTTGCTTTGGCATGTTCCTAGCAGCGTTTTTCTTCATTTCTGCATTTACGTGTGGACGGGATTATTTTTTAAAACGAAAACGGAAAGTCTCCGTTTTCAAAAATACCCGTGTACGTGTGGACGTAGCCTTAGTGCTGTCCACTCCAGTACAGGGGTCCCATATATACGGTCTGCTATCTGAAACTCTTTACAGAGCCAAAAGTAAAACCCTGAAAAATGTACAATAACTAAAGTAGTAAAGTCTTAACTGCAGATACAACTCACCTTTCATCTCTGACCTAAAGCCCTTTATGTTTTTTTGTTTTTTTTTTAAACTTTTTATTTTGTACTTTTTCCAATTTTATAGTACATGCAAACCAAAACACGAAAAAAAGAACACAAAAAAATAAAATAAAATAAATAAATAAAGGACACCCAATCTGTGGAAGAAGGGAAAAGGGGGAAAAAAACCAACAAAAAACAACAACAACAACAACAACAACAAGGAGAGGTCCCTGCCCTATGGGGCTGAATGAGTCTTATAAGCTATCCATTTTGTCCACTGTTTTCGGTGTTTGTCAGATTTCAGTCTCAAAGTGTAGGTCATTTTCTCCATTATATATATGTCCTCGATTACATCAGTCCATTCTTCCAATTTTAAAGGGTCACTTTTCAGCCAGTTTTGACAAATAATGGTCCTCCTTTCTTACATTTCTTACATTTTCCCATATTCCAAAATACATTACTCGTGCCTCACACAGCACGTCATACCCCAGCACTTTCGTCATTGTTACCGCAATGCTTTCCCAGTAAGGTTTGATATTTTTACACTTCCAAAACACATGAGAATGATTGGCGTCCCAGTCTCCACATAATCTCCAGCATTGTTGGGGTGTTTTCAGCTGCTTGCTTTTGATATAAGGAGTAATAAAGAACCTAATCACATTTTTCCAGCCATATTCTCTCCATCGTCTAGAGCTAGTGGAATTATGCTGTGAGAGACATACGGATCGCCAGTCATCCTCTGACAACTCAAGATGTAATTCCGATTCCCACTTTTGTTTGATATATAATGTTTCATTCCTATTCAAATTTTGCAGGCCATTATATAATTTCGATAAAATTCTTGATGGAGGATTTTTATATGCACCTGTTATTATTTCTATTATATGGCTTCCTTCTCTCAAGAACTTCTTCCTAATTTCTGTATTGTAAAAATGTCTTAATTGAAAATACCTAAATAAATCTGATTTATCCAGTCCAAATTGTCTCTGTAAATTCTCGAAGGATTTGAATGTTGTCCCGTCTATTAATGTGCATATTGCTGTAATTCCTTTATTGACCCATCTTAAAAATGTACTATCCCATTGTCCACTTTGGAATTTTCGAGAATATGCAGGCCAAATCAGCAATTTACAGTCTTCTATAATTCTATATTTCTTCACTATAATCCACCAGAGTTTAATAGTGAATTCAGTAATGAGATTTGTGTTCGTAGACTGGATAGTTTCTTCTCCCAATCTTGCTTGTGGATGACATGATAATAATTTACAATAATTTATCTCCATATGCTTCCATTTTGAGGTGTAATCCGGTGAACACCAGTAAACAATATATCTCAGCTGGGCTGCATAGAAATATTCCTTGAAATTCGGGAGGGCAAGTCCTCCTTTTTCTTTTCTTAACTGGAGTATTTTAAATCTTATTCTTGGCTTTGTCCCTTTCCAAATAAATCTACTAACTAATTTATCCCATCTACCAAATTGTGCATCTGGTATATGGACTGGCAATGAAGTGAATAGATGCAGTAGTCGGGGAAGCACATTCATTTTTATTACCTCTATTCTTGAGCTAAGGTCCATGACAAGCGGAGCCCATTTAATCAAATCTTTTTGGATTGTATTACTAATCTTTACATAATTTGCCTCGTATAGTGTACTTATTTCACTAGTTAGATAGACACCTAAATATTTGATCTTATTTGAGTCCCATTTTAGTTTATATTCATTTTGAATTGATTCTTTGGGGAAACAATTCAGACAGAGTACTTGAGTCTTTACGATATTTAATTTATATCCTGAGTTTTTGCCAAAATATTTTAATGCTTTAATCAACCGAGGAAAGGTCGTGTCAGGATCCTGTAGGTATATAATTATATCATCTGCAAAGAGACCTATTCGTTGTTCAATTTTAGAAACTAAAACCCCTTTTAAGTCTGCACTTTGCCGTATATACTGAGCCAAGGGCTCGATATACAGAGCAAAAAGGGCTGGACTCAGGCAGCAACCCTGCCTGGTTCCTCTGAAGAGCTCAAAACTTTATTTTAATTCTAGCCAATGGCCTGTGATACAAGGATTGTATACACTCGATGAAGATACTGTTAAAGCCCATTCTCTTCAAAACAGCAAAAAGAAATATCCAAGAGACTCTATCGAAGGCCTTTTCAGCATCTAAGCTCACTAAGGCTGTTGGGATTTTCTCTTTATTAACTTCATTAATTATATGCAATGTGCGTCGTATATTATCTTGTGTCTGTCGCCCCTTAATGAACCCTGTCTGGTCTTCATCCACCAGATCTGGGAGAAACAGCTCTAAGCGTCTTGTGATTATGGATGTAAATAATTTATAATCCACATTTAAAATAGAGATTGGGCGATAAGAGTCACAGTTTTCCTTGTTTTTACCTTCTTTTGGTAAGACTGATATAATGGCCTCTTTCCAAGAGGGTGGAGTTTTAGCGTGTTTCAATGTCCAGTTAAAGGAATCTATCAAAATAGGAGCCAAAACCTCTTTAAAAGTCTTATACCACTCATTGGGATACCCATCACTCCCTGGACTTTTATTAGATTTCAATCTCCTTATTGCCTTATCCAGTTCTTCCTTAGTGATTGGTTTAGTTAAAAATTCATTTTGAGTTGTCCCAATAGAAGGAAGGTCTAACTGATCCAAGTACTCTTCAATTTCTTGTCTGTTTTTCTGGTCGGGTTGATTATACAATGTTTTATAATATTTTTGAAAGGCATTTTTTATCTGTATTGGTTCATATAATAGTTCCTTGGTGTTTGGATCTCTAATCTTATTAACTGCATTACTTATTTGTATTGATTTTAACCGTTTAGCCAGTACTTTGGTTGCTTTAGAACCAGACTCATAAAATGTTTGTTTTGTGAATCTCAGTTTCTTTTCTATTTCCTCCATAGACAGATCGCTTAGTTGTTTTCTTACATCTTTAATGCTTTCAGCCAAGTCGGCACTCAAATCTGTATGCTGTTTTTTTTCTAAATCCCTTAATTGTTGTTCTAATTTGACTTGTGTGAGTTTTTTCATTTTTTTGATATGGGTAGTCCTTGATATCAGATACCCTCGAATTACTGCTTTAACAGTATCCCAAATTATTGTTGGATCCATCTGTTCATCCTTGTTGTCAGCAATACAGACTTGTAATTCTTTTTTAATCTCTTGTACCACAGATTCATTGTTAAGAATACCAGTATTTAATTTCCACAATGATTTCTTATTCTGATTATATAAGTGAATAGTCAAGTGTATGGCGTTGTGATCCGACAGATCAGCTATACCGATATTACACTCTATGACTCTATGTTTATCGCTTCTATTTATCAAAAAGAAATCTATCCTTGAGTGTACCTTATGGGCTACTGAAAAATGTGTATAGTCCTTCTCCAGAGGGTGTAATTCTCTCCATACATCGCAAAGATCCACTTCCTTTATAAGTAAATTAAGAGCCTTGGATTTATTATTTTTGCGTCTTTTTAAGCTTGTAGTATCTTTAGTATGATTTAATACACAGTTCCAGTCACCCCCACATATCAAAGTCCCTTCACTAAAACTAATAATTTTTTCAGATATTTTTTGATAGAATTTTGGGTTGCCCTCTGGAGGGGCATACACATTTATCAGAGATACCACATTATTATTAATCCTCCCTTTAACAGCAACATATCTACCATCCTTGTCACAGATTTCCTCTAGCATTTCAAAATTTACCGTATTAGAAATTAAAGTTATAACTCCTCTTCGTCTGCTATTCTTACATGAACTGTAAAAGGAATTTACATAGCCAAACTTTAAATTTTTCATGTTCGTCTTGTAACATATGAGTTTCTTGAATGAATATAATCTGCGCCTTGTGTCGTTTCAATTTAGATAACAACCTACTCCTTTTAACCGGATTCCCCAGACCGTTGATATTGATTGAGATAATGTTTATTTTACCTACACCACTCATGACTTGTACAATGTGCAGTAACCATCCCCTCAAATTTGAAAAAAGAAGAAAAAACAATATTACTAAACATAAAACAAAAAATAATCAAAAACTTGCGACTCCCAATTAGTAGGAAAAAACAATCTCCCACCATGACCCCGTTGGTAGGTCTAGGGTAAAAACCTCCATAAAGGGAGAGCCCTATAAAAAGTTTGAAAACTGAAAATATTGTTCCCATCTTATAGTCCAACGTATTTACCTCCATCCGGTGTTGCTCCTCCCGTTCTTTGAATTGATGAGGCAACCCTGTGATATTCTGATCAGTGGCAGGGGAGAGATGTCCCCCGAACTAATCAACATTTCTCTGAAATTCCTCCAGCTTTTTTTTAGCTCTCTGCCCCGGGGAGGTAATTTGCTCTCGACGGGAAATTGGGACCCGTTTCCACTCTCGACACCTTCTAGTTAGCGCGTCCTCCTCCTCAGATACCGCCGGGATCTGTACATCATATCCCCGCCTCTGTAACTCCAAAGCTGCATCTCGTGCATTGCTGTAGTTTCTGACTCCGTCCCGCCAATGGATCCGCATGCTCGTGTAGGGAGTTTGGAAGCGCACACCCGCGTCCTTTAATATCTGTTTAACTTCTCTGTATTGTTTGCGCTTTTGGACAATATCTGATGCATAATCATGATCAAAATAAATCGTCTTGCCATTCACCTGGATTTGCTTCTTTTTCCAAGCTTCTCGAAGTATAAGTTCTTTCGTTGTGAATTCCTGGAAATTGATAAGAATCGGGCGTGGGAATTCTCCAGGGCGCGGTTTCTGTATGGGGATACGATGGGCCCGCTGGATCTTGAGTTCCAGCCCGTCTGGTATAGGTATTTCGTGCTGTAGCAACTCCGAAACAAAGTCTTGGACGGATCTCCCCTCAGCGCCTTCCTCCACTCCAAACAGGCGTATGTTATTTCTGCGGGATCTTGACTCTAGATCCACCAGCTTGTTCTGAATAAATTTCTGTGTTTTCAAACTTTGGAGGAGCGCTTCAGTTAGCTCCAGTGTCATGTCTTCTATATTTCCCACTCGGTCCTCAGCTTCCCCCACTCTCTCCGACAGAGTTTTTATGTCCTCCTTTATCTTATCGAGTTTGCCGTCCAGTTCCTGCTGTAGCGTGTTGATGCCTTCTCTCAGCCTTTCGTTATCTTGTTTCATTTCTGATTTCAATGATTCGATAGCTTTTAATAACTCGCCAGCCGAGTCGCTAATTATACTGTCGGGGCTCGTGCAATCTTGTCCTGTTGCATTGTTAGCATTTGTTTTTGCGGCTTTGTCATGTCCCCTTGGCATTTTGGCCTCCTTTTGCCTTATTCCTCACCAACTACGTTCGCCTTACTCAATTGAGTTGTCTGTTAACGAGTTTTCGGTGTTTTTCTATTCCTGATTATAGGGAGCAGCCACCAAACGCGTCCACTCATTCCGCCATGACACCCGGAAGTCGATCCAGCCCTTTATGTTTTAATCTTAAAAAAATAGTTTGTGAGCTTTGAAATGAGTCAGTATGTTAAGAGTACTACACCTTTTTAGCAAGGGTGCATAGCATTCGTTCTTCAAGTATTTATTCTTGAATGCGCAGGTGTTTCGTTTTTCCCCTACTGATCCAGTATGAACTCAAACTCAAACTACATCATTATGTTTTTAGACACCAGTCAGACCACCACTTGACAGTGTGATTAGAAAGTATTGCTTTACATCATCACTATAAAAAACACCATTCAAAGAGCAAATATACAGTAGTTACGGCCTTAGCAGGGCCTGGTGTGATTTTCAATTTATATAGGTGTGTCCCTCCTTAGGCGTCACACTTTTTGTACAGCTGACCCTACCCAGCAATTAAGAGAATACTTAAGGCCCACCCCCACAACCCGAAATAGAGTAAACAGAAGAGAACAGATGGGTGGATTGAGATAAAAAAATATTACCAGCCTTCCCACACATGTATCATTGAGTAGTGCTACTTTAATAACTGCTGATATTTCCTTAAGTCTTGCTCCCAATATTGATCATTCTGAGGTGACCTGAATTTCTTCCACTAAACTATCAGCACATCTTTTAGGCCCCATTCCTACAAGACCGCTCAAGTAAGTTTTAGCATTAATTAATGCTGTCTTAACTAATTATAGACTGGTTTCTAACCTTTTTTTAATCTTGAAGAGTAGGTGTCAAAGAGTTAACTAAATATTTGCGGAAGAAAGGTTTATATGACGAGTTTCAGTCAGCAGTGTTTCTAGGATGCACACTAGTGAGGGTTATAAATATTCTTTTTATGGCCTCCGACAGTGGACTCATCTCTGTGCTTGTCCTGCTAGATAACAGGGCAGTATTCAATACTGTTGACCATAACAATTTATTACAGAGAACTAGAACACACCATAGGTATGAAAGGAATTACACTGCAAAGTTTCAATCATATCTATCTGAGAGACGCCAATTTGTGGCATTTCTGAGGTATCTTTACTTCAAAAGCTAGTCATGGAGTTTGAAAACACTGTATAGATTTGTATTGCTATGCAGATGATAGCCACCTTTACTTATCCATGAAGCTGTATGATACAAATCAGTTAGCTGAAGTGAAGACATAAAGGCCTAGATGACTTCTAATTTCCCATATCTAAATAGCCCGGTGTCAGATCGCAAAATTTCCAGTGCAAAATTTAAGATTCAAAAGGTTGTAGCGTTGACTGCAAGAGTTCGCTTTAAACTAAACTAGTTTTATTACTATTTACACTTAAACAGCTAATTTCAAAACAAACAACCATACAACGACAAGTGACAGCACCACCCAGAGTGGAAGAACTTGAAGATTTCATCAACAGATCCAACAAACAAAACCCAACCAAGTTAGAAAGACTGATTTGTCAACTGATGCCGAGGACCTACTCACAACCGACATTCAGGTAAGTGTTTTTGAGTGTTTTCCATTTTCTCGTGGAAAAAGGGTTGTGTCATAGGGGTAGGAAATGTTGGGATGGACAAGATCCAATCTGGGAGCAACCTCATCTGCGTTATGAAAGGTCTGACACCAAGATAGAGATCTCTAGCATTCTCAAAAGTCTCAGTTTTAACCTGTTTATAAAAACAGAAAAACAAAACAAAAGCAAAGTTGTGCTTTGGACAACAAAAACATTATGGGCCAGGTTTTGATAGGTTCTAGGTTCATCAGTGTAATGGAAAATTTGTGTTTCAACTCATCTAACCTCTGTGTGCTATTGGTACGTACTTGTAACTTGTACAAAGAATAAGTGTATGATGGTATCCACACAATGGTACCACACCACACTTGCCAGTCACATATAAAACTTCTCTGAATCCCATTTTGTGTAGTTTTTCACCTGTGTTGTACACTTTTTGGCTCACTTCATAATGAGTTGGGAGTTCATACTCTTATTTTTGCACAAATTACTGTTGTATATTTCATTCCAGAAATCAGTATTTGAGTTCATATTGGGGAAAAATGTAGAAACACAACTTAATAGACACTAATCCACTGTCCTAGGCTGTTAAAGGCTTGTGCTGCTGAACTAGGGGAGCCGCTACAACAAATCTTTAACCTCAGTCTATGACTGGGGAGAGTGCCCACCCTCTGGAAGACATGCTGCATCATTCCGGTCCCCAAAAAGAACCGGGCCAATGAGCTAAATGACTTTCGACCGGTGGCACCGACGTCACATCTTATGAAGACTCTAGAGCAGCTCTTTCTCAACCTCCTCCAGCCCCAGGTACAACATGTCCTGGACCCACTACAGTTCGCCTAACAAGGCAGATGTCGGTGTGGAGGATGCTATTCTGTACCTCCCACACAGAGCTCACTCGCACCAGGATAAGGCACGGTAAGGATCCTGTTCCTCGACTTTTCTAGTGCCTGTTATACAATCCAGCCCCGTCTGCTTCAGGAAAAACTCAACAGACCACAGTATGTCAGGCTGAAGGACATCACGTCTGCCACTGTGGTCAGCACCACAATAACTGTGCTGTCCCCCCTTCTCTTCACCCTGTACACCTCTGACTTGAGCTATAACTCTGAATCACGCCATATTCAGACATTTGCGGATGATACAGCCATCATGGGGTGTATCTGGGATTGTATCTGGGATGGTCAGGAAGAGGAGTACAGGAGTCTGGTGAGGAACTTTGTTACATGGAGTCACACAAACCACCTGCAGCTCAACACTTTGAAGACCAAGTAACTGGTTGTGGACTTCAGGAGGTCCAGACCAGGTGCAGGTCCAGTTAAGGAGGTGGTCAACATGTACAAGTACCTCGGACTGTGGGTGGACAACAAACTGGACATACAACACGCAGCACCTGTATAAAAAAAAAGCCAAAGCAGACTGTATTTCCTCAGGAGGCTGAGGTCTTTCAACATCTGCAGGAAACTCCTGTGGCTGTTCTACTAGTCGGTGGTTGCCGGTGTACCTCTCTATGCTGTGTTGTGTAGGGGGAGCAGCACAGCAAAGAAGGACTCATCCAGATGGAAAAACTAATCAGGAAGACTGGCTCTGTGGCCGGCATGAAGCTGGACATTCTGGTGACAGTGGCAGAGAAGACGACACTAAAGAAACTGCTGGACATTATGGACGATGCTGGACATCCTCCGCATGTGGTCATAAATAATCAAAGGAGTCTACTCAGAGACAGGTTGCTTCTCCCCAAGTCTAAGCCCAACCTAAGACTTATTCTTGATGATCTGGATGGTGCAACCTTCAATTATCGCAAAGACCACACACTTCCATGTACTGTTTTAAACGTACAGTGATACCATGTTATTAGGAGAAACGGCAGATCGATCTATTATGGGGTTCAGTACAGCAACAGTCATCACCCATCTTGAGTTCTGAGTAGGGATGGGTACCGGTATCCGGTGCCATGATGGCACTGGTTCTGACATAAACGGTAGAAACCAGACCGAAAAGCAGCGCACATTTCGGTGCTTTATTTCCCCTGAGCTGTGACACACTTTAGATTCTAGCCAATCATTTTACGTTTCCGAGGATAGTAGGCGGGTCCAGGTACGTACGTTCTTTTAGAGCAGAGCTACAGACTAAAAGTGCCCAAGGCGAAGCGGTCAAAAGTCTGGCTGTACTTCATAGCAAAAGATGCAAACTCAGCAGCTGCAACAAGTGCTTTAAGCTGATACTGTGATACTGTCAAAGGAGGTAACACCTCAAATCCGATGAAACACCTGGCGACGCATAGCGGTTTTTTGTTTTTTTTTAAAGCCGAGAAATGCACCGTATTTGATAGCTTGCTGCGAGACCTCACACCGTGCACAACTACTGCGGGTGTGTTGCCTGTTATCGGACCCGGAGTTAGCAACATTCCCCAAGAACCCGAAGAGGAGAGTCCTGACCCCTAGCCCTGCCAGTGTAGCAGAAATGATGACGGATGATGATGCAGCAGCAGCTGTTCTTCTCTGCGTGAGTAGCTTAATGTTGTTCATGTGTAATTTACGCTGAGTAGGCTAACCACGTTATTACATTAATGCATGTAAGGTGAACTAGCAAACATCATCATAGCTACATGCGGCTGTCTTCTTGTTTGATGGCAGATACTCCCTTCACCCTGGCTAAAAAGGCAAGTTAAACATGAGAGGTTTTTGGACAAAGTTTGTGTTTTTTCCATTGTTTAAGCTGCTTCCAGCCAAGACTGATACCATATATGCTCTATAGCTGCAGAAAAGGCTAACATTGTTATCTTTTTACAAAAAAACAGCTGAACATGAGAGGTTTTTGGACCAATTTTGTGTTCTCCATTCTTTAAGCACCGGTTTGAGCACCGTTTAAGCACCGGCACCATTTCAAAAGTACCGGTTTGGCACCGGTATCGGATAAAACCTAAACGATACCCATCCCTAGTTCTGAGCTTAGTAGATTGTTAATGTAACAGATGCAAAGATTAGACTTTGTTAAGAAATGATACAACATCTTTATTAGAGCCATAAAAATGAACAATATTTAGGAAAAGACTTCAAATGAGAGAAACAGTCTTTTGGAATCAGAAATTGTGTGACTGCAAGCAATCACAAGTATTTGAAATGCCCAACTTCTTTCTACAATTAAGTTCAATATTTTAACAGTCTGGAAAAATGAACACCATATCTGTCCTTCCAGATGACGATAAGAACTGGCTGCAAGGGCTGCCATGTCCTCTTCTTTATCAACCTCTATTGCAAACCACTTAAGCTTCCCTTCTGTGTCCTTTTTTGGAGATTAAACATGTCCCAGAGAAGGAAAATATCAACCAGGAATATGAACAAGATAAATTTAAGACCAGCTCTTAATATCTTGTGTCTGCCTATGCCCATGGAGAATTGGTGATCAGCACTTTTCTTATCCTTCACTACTCTGTGTTTGTGTTGTTAAAGAGTGTGACTGTCCAAGATGGTAGAACAGGTCTCGCTTTTACCTCAAAGGGTTTTGGTGTTTCAAGGTTAATTCAGCCCATTTGAGTGACTGTCCTGACAACAAAAGTTGCACTTTTTAAATCCAGCAGGCATGTCATTGCCAGGATAATGGATCAAATAACCTGTGTACATGTGAGTGCCCAAGACTAACAGACCAACTTAGAGAAGTAAAAAAAATGCTTTATAGCACCATTGGAGGCTTTATAACTACACGTTTATCTTAAAATGAGCTCTGCTTGCTCCCTTTAAATCTTCCTTTAAAGCACAACAAGAGGGGAAATAATTGAATGAGAGTGTATGCATGGCCACCCTTAATTGTGTATTTCTCCGAGAACTCCAATTCAAAAGAGATGACTCACTAAGTCATTGATTTTGCTTCCAAGCGGTTGCACTCACTCAGCTGAAGAAGCTGGACAGAAGTTTACTCCCTCCTTGTCCTTTGTTACAATTCAAGATTCAATAATACAACAACGATACAAGATCAAAGAGCAGATAGATGCCTGAACAGGGTTTTTTTTATTATGTTACCACATCGTATTTACATAAATAAATACATCCCTACACTGCTATTTCTCAAATAACCATTACAGTAAAAAGCAAATCAGTATTGAACATGTCCCCAGTTGTCTAACTACATTTCTAAAGGTTTTTCCCTTTGTCATTTCTCATTAAATACACATCATTTATGGACTTTGTGTATTGATTTCTTTGCATGTGTGGATTGCATTGGTCGTTACCAACATTTGGTGAGAATGTCATATCATTAAAGTGCTTTGAGTGCTCCAGGAGAGTAAAAAAACACTATATAAGAATCAGTCCATTTTCCATGTCAGTAGCACCTTTAGTAATATGATTGCTCCATAACAATGCGAGAAAGTGTTTAAGTCATACAGGAAACAATTATGTCAAATTGTTGCTGCTAAAGGTGGTCCTACAAGCTACTGAATCACAGGGAGTACTTAGTTTATCATGCACTGCTCGCCTATTTTGGCACTGATTGGCTTATGTTTGGGGTTTTTTTTATAAACATTGACATGATGTAATATCCCATGTACCGTTGCTTATCTCAGATTGTATTTACCTCATTTTAACACCTGGTATATCCTGCCAGGCAAAACTGAACTGAACAGAAGATGTACTTCCTTTTTATTATGACTGTGTATACAAAGCAAAGCAGCAGAGGAGATAAGCATTTGCTTCCTATAACAAGGGCTTTAACTCACATACCCATCAGAGTAGCATCGGTATCAAATGACCTATTAAACATGACATTGCAGCATTGCGCCCTTGCAATCTCCCCATTTCAATGTGTAGTGAAAGTGTAGACTTCAAACTACATACCTGTTTTTTAAATTGTGTTGACAGGCCGACTAAAACCAGACTTTTATTATCTAAATACAGTCATCATTTTGGCACAGGAAGAATGGGTAAAAACAGGATTTTGTAATGGAAACGTTTGTGATCAGAAAGACCTTGACTCAATAGGCCTGATGACCAAAAACTATTTAAATGAAGCAGAATTATGTAGGAGCAGTCTTCTTTCTTTGTAGGTTGACATTCACTGAACAGAATATGGTTAAATGGTATTAAAGTCAAGTGGTTATATATCAGTTTACTCCATTACAGCTTCACAACACTGAGGTGAGCACAAGACCCTTGGAAGTTCATCCTTGCTATTGACAATATGCTGGTAGACTAAGCAAACCTAGCAATGGGACATACTGATGTTAATTGGGAAGAATGGTTATTTAAGTTTACTTTGAATGGTTGCTGGTCCCAGAGGTGCTGGTCTGAGTAAAACAGCTGAAATACTGGGATTTTCTTACAACCATCTCTTTGGTTTACAGAGCATGTTCCTAAAAAGAAAAAATATCCACTGATCAGAAGCTCTCTGGGTGAAAATGTCTTGCTGATGCTAGAGGACAGCAGACTGCCAGGAAGACTTCAAAGCCCTAGTCTCAATCTCATACTGGTTTCTTGAAAATGAACTTTTATTTAAAATATTGTTGATACAAATTTTCTTTTTCTAAAAAAAAAATAAATAAATATATATATATATATATATATATATATATACACATTCTACATTCTGAAAGCCAAACAAGTTCTAAATTTAGTACTAGTAAGGTGTAACTTATGAAGTAGCCGATGAGAGTATATGGATACCTACTCAGGCCTGCGTTGCTATACTGACTTTGCGTACATTAGGTGGTACTTGACTAGGGATGGGTACCGGTATCCGGTGCCAGCAGCGCACATTTCGGTGCTTTATTTTTTCTGAGATGTCATACACTTTGGATTCTAGCCAATTATTTTACCTTTCCAGGGATAGTAGGCAGACCCAGGTACGTACGTTCTTTTAGAGCAGAGCTAAAGATTAAAAATGCCCAAGGCGAAGCGGTCAAAAGTCTGGCTGTACTTCACACCAAAAGATGCAAACTCAGCAGCTGCAACAAGTGCTTTAAGCTGATACTGTGCAAAGGAGGTAACACCTCGAATATGATAAAACACCTGGTGACGCATAGCGTTTTTTTAAAAGCCGAGAAATGCGCCGTATTTGATAGCTTGCTGCGAGACCTCACACCGAGCACATCTACTGCGGGTGTGGTGCTTGTTATCGGACCCGGAGTTAGCAACATCCCCCAAAAACCCGAAGAGGAGAGTCCTGGCCCCTAGCCCTGCCAGTGTAGCAGAAATGATGAGGATGATGATGCAGCAGCAGCCGTTCTTCTCTGCGTGAGTAGCTTAATGTTGTTCGTGTGTAATTTACGTTGAGTAGGCTAACCACGTTATTACATTAATGCATGTAAGGTGAACTAGCAAACACGTCATAGCTACATGCGGCTGTCTTCTTGTTTGATAGAGTGATACCATATATGCCCTACAGCTGCAGAAAAGGCCAACTTTGTTATCTTTTTACAAACAAAAAACAAAAAACAGCTAAACATGAGAGGTTTTTGGACAGAATTTGTGTTTGCCATTGTTTAAGCACCGGTTCCAACCAAAGGAGGTATGTTGTATCAACAGAAAAGGCTAACTTGGTTATCATTTTGCAGAAAAAAAAGAGACTTCTAAAAATAAAAACATAAGAAGTTTTTGGACAAAGTTTGTGTTCTCCATTCTTTAAGCATCGGTTCAAGCACCAGCACCGTTTCAAAAGTACCGGTTTGGCACCGGTATTGGATAAAACCTAAACAATACCCATCCCTATACTTGACTGTTATGGAAAACAACTAAAACAGAGGCGGGTCTGTAGTAGTGGAAGAAGGCTAATAGAGAAAGCATTCATCTCTTCTGCCCTAAAAACCGCTACAGGAAGTCTTTCATAGCTCATTAATATTATTATTTTTTACTACTACGATTATACCTGGTGACGCTAAAGAGTATTTAAAGAGTATATAGCTACCTAGCTTACCAATTAACCTAACCCCACTAACTGCATGTCTTTGGATTGTAGGAGGAAACCGGAGTACCTGGACAGAACCCATGCAAACACAAAGAGAACATGCAACTTCCAAACAGAAAGACCTTGGTCAGATGGTGAATTTGAACTTCTTGCTGTGAGGCAGCAGTGCTAACCACCGCACCACCGTCCTACATACATGCACGCACATGCACACTATACTGAAATAACTCTACCTTACCTTCATGGACGGTCACCCCACAGTTGTCACACTGAATTATTTCATCTGCATCCTCGCTGTTGTCTCCCAGACAAACGCAGCAGATGAGAATGTGTTGTGTGCTCCAGGTCTGGGACCGATCCAGCAAAGCACCCTGGGGAATCAGGGAGCAGAGTCAGAGTCACAAACCCAATGACTGACATTCATGGAAACGGTTGAAGTTGATTCTCTTGAATTTACTATGATGACATCAAAACCTTTCATTGGATTGCAGGCATTCGATGACTCGTGTTGTACTTTGGTATTATGGAGCACCAAGCAAAGGTGCCAATGTAAAAGCCAGCTGCCTTAAATTTAGTTCAGCTGTAAATAAGCTAAAACAAACTTATGGTATTAAGCTCTTAGATATTACAGATATTAATAAATGGTATATGCATTTTAGATTATCATCTCTGATTTTGGAGCAGGCGTTAACAACACTCCTGAAAACAGTTTCTATTCTTAATAGATAAAACACTAAACCAGCATATAAGAGAACAAGAAAACAGATTCCCATGATGCATTTAGTATTTTCTTTTTCAGTCACCTTTCTCACTCAATATGTGTTAATAGACCTCTCTTCATTAAAGCACACTTGTTATTAATCTCTGGCTCTCCTCTACAGCATGTCTTTATCCTGCCTTCCTTCTCTCAGGCTCAGGGAGGTTCTGCCGGAGGTTTCTTCCTGTTAAAAGGGAGTTTTTCCTTCCTGCTGTCACCAAAGTGCTTGCTCATAGGGGGTCATATGATTGTTGGGTTTTTCTCTGTATTATTGTAGGGTCTACCATACAATATAAGGCGCCTTGAGGTGACTGTTGTTGTGATTTAGGGCTGTATAAATAAAATTGAATTGAATGTAAAAAGAATTTTAATAAATGAACAATAAAAATTACATCCATCCATCTTCTTCTGCTTTATCCGGGGCCGGGTTGTGGGGGCAGCAGCCTAAGCAGAGAAGCCCAGACCTCCCTCTCCCCAGCCACCTCCTCCAGCTTATCTGGGGGAACACCAAGGCGTTCCCAGGCCAGCCGAGAGATATAATCTCTCCAGCGTGTCCTGGGTCTGCCCCAGGACCTCCTCCCAGTGGGACATGCCCGGAACACCTCACCCAGGAGGCATCCTTGTCAGATGCCCTAACCACCTCAGCTGGCTCCTTTCGATGTGGAGGAGCAGCGGCTCTACTCTGAGATTTGATGTGTTCATGGTTATGAGCTTTTGTACATGTTTGTCTGCATGTGACTGCAATGAAAAGAGGCCAGCATACAGTATCAGCATCCAAGTTTGTACTTTGATGCAAAGCTTTTGTGTTGCTAAAAACAAGATGTTGCAATAGTTTTAAATTGTGTTGATAGGCCAATATTTTTAATGATTTGTTCGCTTTTTCCTCATGTCAGAGTTTGTTGATCGGGTGTTTTGTTCAACGCCTCCCACTCTTTTTGGGTTTTTTTTTTTTTACCCAGTAAAGGTTTTAATAGTAATTACAAGAATGTTATGGATGCTAGAACCGTGTTTCCTTCACTCAACCTGAGCTCAGCGTTTCATAATGACTCTGCCTCTTTGCTCTTTGTGGTGTGTGTGTAGGTGGGCTCCATCTCCACATTAATCCTCTGAGGTCCGGGTGTAGTTGGCCATTTTTGACTACTTTTGATTTTATCTTTTTATTTCACCTTTAAACACGGGTATTATGCTTTTCAGCACAACCATGTCTGAATTTACAGTTATTTTCTTTATTTTGACAAACTGTATGAACACAATTGACCTAAACTCACATAAAAACAAAACCAATCGTAAAATCTGAGCAGTTCGATTTTAGACTAATAAAAACCACAACACAAATTATTTTCCTAACTTGATATATAAATTGTAAATTTTTAAAACTTAAGCACAAATTTTGCAAACAAAGTTATACATAATATTTACCTAGAAATGCTGCCATGCTTTAGGTGTTTTTGGGTTGTTGTTTGGTTTTTTTCCACAACCATTTAAAACTATTTACAAAACAGGTGCCACAAAATGATGCCACACAAATTATTTTTGCCGCTCAAAAAATAGTTTCTGTCCACACCAAGACAGGGTAGCACATCGCGGGCCTGACAACAGATGGTGTCACTCCTCCTGTTTTAGACCTGGAGACAGCGTTGACATTGCATCCTTACATCTACCTTTGGTGGCTTTTTGGCTACCATCTGTGACATTCAGTAGTGGAGTCATTGTTTTGACACACAAAACAAAGCCAATAACTACACTACTACACAAAAACTTCCCCCTCTTCCTAAGCAATCAAATGCCACATGTTTCAATATAATTTTTTGATTGGTTGACATGACGCATTGTTCCACCAACAGAGAAGGGAGTGTTCATCCTGTAATTAAGGGTGGCCACTCAACAATGGTGTTCATCAAAAACATTTTATTAGTTATTATTATTAACAATGTTTATTTGGTTTGAACTGCAAACGTGTGATCTGGTACTCACCTCGCTGCCCTTTCCCTGGGACATGCTATCATTGGTCAGTTCTTCATCGAAAGCACTGCTGCTCTTTGTCTTCTTTTTGGACTTCTTCGCTTCTTTGTCACTATCACTGCTACTATTAATGTTGTCCTCACCATCTTCCTTGTCGTCATCATCATCATCGCCATCGCCATCATCGTCATCATCATCGTCGTCGTCGTCATCATCGTCGTCGTTGTCATCGTCATCGCTAGCACTTTCACCACCCTCTTCATCTGTGCCTCCTTTCTGAGAGTTTGCTTTGCCTTTCTTCTTTCCTGCTGTGGGTCTCCAGTCGTTATCGTCTTCACTATCGTAGTCGTCCATCTCGTTCAGGTCTTCCATGGTGGTAAAGTCCAGAAGTGGGCGGTTCCTGCGGAAATTCCATTTCTTGGGCTCAGCTTGAGACTCTTCAGCATTTACATTGTTGGATGCAGACACTAAGGAAGATCCAGTTTCCGCAGCTTCAGCGGGCTCTGAAATTTTCTTGGTCTTGCGTCTGCCTTTGGGTGCGATGACAGTGGGAGTGTCTTTGGTGGAACTGTCTGACGATTGCTGCCGTTTGCTCTTCTCCTCATCCTCAGTCAAGTTCTCCTCAGCAGCCAGGTCTTTGGTCTCCCCATCATCTATGTCATCATCTGCTGAAGCAGCATTATCTGAATCACTTTCTGAACCGCCTGCACTCACTTTGGACCCTTCTTCATCACTGCCATTGCCTGTGCCCTCTGACCCTGTCACAACAGAGAAGAAAGTGTCTGTGAGATCACGGAAATGTCTGGCTGTTTCTCCAGCAGAACCACAATGTGGAGGAGGGTCTGTTTACAGTCAAACTGGCATTACTGAACTTAATAGCAAAAAGTAAAGAAATTTGGGACCCACAACTTCATTTTCTTTACAAAACAGGCACCATGTTGACACCCTTGGACTAAACTTCAGCCAGAAGCCCTAGAATAATGCACTTAAATCTATGTCTCACTATGTTATACTTGTTTTATATTTTTCTGGAGCACTATCTGTTAACCCTTGTGTTTTGTTTTTTGTTCTTGGTTGTTTTTTTTTGTTTTTTGTTTTTTTTTTTTGGGGGGGGGGGGGGGGGGGTTGGAGGTTTTTTTTGTTTTGTTTTGTTTTGTTTATCTATATAAATTTTTTTTTCCTGTAATAATATCTGAATGATCTACATGGGAGAGTATGTATAACTATATCTATGTGTTCCCCTAACACTATTCATATATGATGTACATACATTACTATTATACACTCAAATTATTATTATTTTTTTATTAATTTTCTCCTTTATTTTATTTGAACTCTCTCTTCCTGTTGGTTAAAATGTTGTTGGAAAAGCAATAAATAAATCTTTGAGAAAAAAAAAAACAAAACAGGCACCATGTAAATAAACAGGCTTTCAAATGGAATAACATTTACTGTCAAGAAGCATTCTCACAGCACAGAAATAATCAAACAAACACAAATTTCTCAACTTCATATGTATACACCTCCTCAGTGTTTGTTTTGACTTCTGTGGTTAGGGCCTCCTTTGATGTATTTTTCTTTTATAATGCCCAACAGGTCACGGCAGATGCCCGCCCTCCCCGAGCCTGATTCTACTGGAGGTTTCTTCCTGTTAAAAGGGAGTTTTTCCTTCCCACTGTCACCAAAGCGCTTGCTCATAGGGGGTCATATGATTTCACAGGACTCTGTTAAATTCTAAAATAAAAATAAAAAAACTAAGTACACCCTTACTTTTTTAAGAGGTTAAGTAGCAGCCAGGTGCTACTAATGAAATTAATTAACTGATCATCAGCAAGGGTGACTACCTCTGGAGCATTTAGGTATCTGTTAACACAATGCCACAATCTTCTCACAAACCCACATGCCAAATTCACCTCAAGATCAGACCAGGCAATGCTCAAGAGCAACTGCAAAACACCCAAAACCTTTATCTCAGACTCCACAGGCACCAGTTAGGGTGTGAAATTTTAAAGTTCACGACAGTACAGCTAGAAAAAGACTAAAATCAGTGTGAGTTGTCTGGAAGGGTTGTCAGAAGAAGACGTCTTCTCTTTTAAAAGAACATGTTTTGATTCTACAAGCTCTCACATATTGCGACATAATTACCTTCACAGTCTCTGCCCACACTGAAGTTTTATGTGGCAGTGGGCTGAGACTGCAAATCAAGAAAGAAGTCCCTGCTTCAAAATCAGCATCTAAAGCTTGACTAAAATGTGCAGCTGCTCACATGGGCATCATCCTCTAGTATAGAAAGATTTGGAGGAATTGACTTCCTCCAGATTCCTCAACTTCATCTAAAATCAAAAGCTTAACGGTTAAAACTGCGATGCAACGGCTTGATCCAGCAGAAAAGTTATTCCAAACACACATCCAAACTAGTTTTGAAATCGATGTAGCAGGGTACAATAAAGTCTGTGAATGGTCCTCTCAAAGCCCCAAAAATAACCCTATAGAAAATTTCAGAAAATCATCAGAAGAAAGCCTAATGTGATATTTTTCAGATTCTTGAAATTTAGGATTATTATGAACCACAGATGACGAATTACACCGGAAAGTTTTATTCCAAAATTAGTGACTTGTGCATAAGAAAATTAAAATTCATCATTTCAACATTTCATATGTTGTTTTATGTAAATGAAATATCGGGGTTAAATTATTTTCTTTTATTTTCTAATACGGTCAAGTCATAGCATTTTTATTAAATTTTGCGCAACATTTAAACTTTTCTAAAAAAAAAAAAAATTAATTAATTAAATTAAATAAAACAGTTTGCATTTAAGTTAGCCAGCCAAAAGCTTATTAGTCTCAAGCCATTTGGACTGTTCATTTCATAACAATAAAAAGCTATGCATGTATTTAATACTGTTAGACATCACAAAGGCCATACTTACCTGAAGCATCTCCTACTTGAAAGTCACTGTCATCTGAACTGTCATAATCCAAGGCATCAAGCAGAGAGGCAGCAAGTGGTTTTACCTGCCGTCGCTTTAAACTGCGGTCCACTACATGGGGGAGTCCCAGAAACCAACAGACAAGAATGCAACATTTGAGTAAGATGTAATGAGCAGAAAAACACAGCTGAGAAGAAAAAAAACTATAAAAAGCAGATAAGCTTTGCATGTTTAACCATGCAAAATTGTTTTTACTTTATTGCATAATGATCATTATAAAGCATAAAAGTGATAATATTTTATTTGATAGTATTTCAAATAAAAATTGGGCTATGAAAAGGAGATGCTAGCAGATGGTTATGTGCCCATATGTAAAGTGCAGCGTTCTGTACTGCTGACCATAATATATTATTACAGCGATTACAGCATGCTATAGGTATTAAAGGTACGCTGCAGTGGTTTGAAACATCTGTCTAACAGATGGAGAGTCCTCTTCACACACTAAGGTTAATTATGGAGTTCCACAAGGTTCTGTGCTAGCACCAATTATTTTTACATTATACATCCTTTCCTTAGGTTGTATCATTAGAAGGCATAGAATACATTGTTGCTGTTATACAAGTGATACTCAACTTTATCTATCCAAAACAGATAACACACACTATTTAGTTAAACTAAACTGCAGGAATGTCTCAAAGGTAGGTAGACGACCTCCAATTTTCTGCTTCTAAATTCAGATAAAACTGAGGTTGTTGTGCTCGGCCATAAAAAGTCTTACAAATATGGAATCTAGCCTCTGGATGCCACTACCTTAAGCTCCAGTAACACTGTGAGGAGTGTCTGAGTTGGGGTAAACTTAAGTGTCCATAAAGGGCTGAAAAATGTCTATAAGAGAGCCACTGACAATTTGTCAGCAAGATAGTTCCAGACTTTGAAGGCCTATACTGTTTTCTGCAGCCAAGTCTATGCTTTTCATACATAATCTTTTTCTTGCCTCCCACATTCCTGGTGAACTCAAGAACAGAAGAAGCAGTTTCATCCCACTTGCCAATCAGTCAGCATTGGCCTACATGCTGCTGAGTTTTGGTGGACTCCACAAAAGTATGTTTGAAAGGGTAGGAGTTTTATGGTTGAAAACTCCTAGGCATAGGAAAATACATACCCTTATATATACCTATAAAATACCAAAGGTACCGCAGTGCCGTAGGTAGGTTGTGTACGATAACACAAAGTTGCTTCAATGTAGAGATTGTTTTCTAATGATGGTCTAGTTCACCTGTACGGTCTGCATCTCAGATTGACGGCGAGTTACACTTAAAGACATTTAAAGCAAACTCAATTTGTGCTTTATGCAAATCAATCTATGCTGCTACAAAAAATATTCAGCACCCAAACGTCCAATTACTTTTTAGCCCTTAACGTTCGGGTATCCTGTATCAAAAGGACAGTTCTCTCTCAAACGCGGCTTTAAATAGTGGCGTAAACCTATCTATTGTTTTCACAATAGACAATAGACACGAAACACAACGTTAATCAGCTGCAGACATTAGGTTTTCTGATGCTGGGATTTGTACAGCTCTTAGCTACGCAACTTGCCTATTAGCACACTGTTAGCAAACAAATAGCACCGCTGCGCCTAAACGGCTATCAAAAGCGGTCCCTGTTTTGTTTTCACGAACGATACATGTTTGTTTTTCTTTTTAACTGAAGAATCTACGATAGTCGTCTAAAACAGCCTAAGAGGTACACTTACCAGACATTTTGGTCCGTCAAGCACCATAGCTAATCGTGCTGAGCATTATTAGCTGTGCTTAAATTATGACCTTCTAATTGAATCACTGATGCTCGTGATGCTTTTAGTATACATATAGGGACACAATTAAAAGCATTCAAAAGTAAGATCCAAGTTAATGTGTTAACATCAGACCAAGTTAATGCAAAACTGCACGTAAAACACAACAGCATTAGCATTTAGCATACCAGCAACATCACTACTAGTCACAAAGTAGAGCCGGGCTAGCTAACTAGCAACAGTTTGAGGGAACAAATAATTGTTAATTGTGCCAGACGGCAAATACAATTTGACTATATATATATCTATATATCTATATATAAAAATGACAACGTGGAAGGACTCACTCTGTACTTCACGTTCACTACGACAGGTCTCCTATTAGAAGCATGGTATATGGACAATGGAGAACACCGTGGTGACGTACTGACGGCTGCATATTGTTGCTATGAGGACAGTTACGTAGTGACAGTCACGTGAGAGTTTGTGAATCAAAATAATAATATCTGAGTTTATAAACTTTATTTAATTAATGATGACATTAATTGTGTATAGAGTGCATGTAGGCCTACTATAAAACCAATGCTAAGTTTTGGAACCATAGAAATTATTAAAACAGCCCCCACTTACTGTATACAAGTTTTTATCATAGACTATCCAATTTAGGGGATTTTTATTTATTTATGGGTTGTTGTTTTTTAAGAATAATTACTATTACTAATTACTAATTACCAATAGAATAACATAACTTTTTTCATTCTGAAACTTGGGAAATCCCTGTTACAACAGCTAAAACCAATAAATAGCTTGAAATTTGTATGTAGCACAACAAAATTTCCATAAGCTAAAAACTTCATAACACAAAAGAACTCAGTTAAATAGAAAGAAAATAAAGGTTAGTGTGTAAAAAGCTGACTATAAAAATAAATAAATGGGATAAAATGTTTATGCACATCAGAACTTTTCTAAAAAATGTACCTATTGGAGCTGGAATTCATGTCAACAGCACTGAACATTCATGGGGATGGTAAAAGTTTAAATTTCCATTTAAAATATCTATTTATGAACATTCTCACATTCTATGGTGGAATAACAATACTTATCAGGTTTGAACAATCAGATTGGGTGCACTGTATCAATATGAAAAATGTGGACAAATAAATTATCCACATATATTTTTCAAAGATTCAAAATTACACTTAATTTATCATTAGAAAAGTTATAGGATTCAAAATGTATCGTTAATTAATTGTTTTTTAATTGTATCATTGCTCATGTCTGAGGTTTGGATTTTTTTTTGTGCATATTTTTGATAAAAAATAATAATTTCATAGCAAATCTAATGCTGACAATTAATTTATTTAATTTAAAACAGATTGGGGGGGAGGGATTAAAAATTATGTTTTCTAATGAAAAAATGTGAATGTTACTCCAAAAGAATGGAGTTGTATAAATGTATACTTTGACTTATTTTCAAAATTAACTTTGTTTCTGTTGTCCTCTTTTGACTTTGTCAGTTTTGCAAATAAGAGATGATTAAAATAAATGAACCTAGATTGATCCTGATGCATGCTAAGGGGAAGACGGATGGGACAGGAAAGCAAAAGGGATGATTACAGCTGTCCTTTCTTGATGAAAAATGGCCCTGAATTGTGCAGAAAGAGGCCGTTTTTATCAGCTTGTATCAAAATACTGAGGATATCACAGCAGTGATCACTGTCATCATCACTATCAGCATTTTCATCCTTTTCTCTCCTGCCCTCCTTTGATCAACATGGAGCCTGTTTGCAGCAGATAGTGTTGGAGGGAATGTGTTGAGTACTTTGTCTGACATTGAAATCAGTGGGATAATGAGAGTCAGGCCAGGTGGAAGTATAACAGCCACTTCATTGCACCAGTTTTTCAAGCAGAAAAAGGGTTTATGCCTATAGTGCTTATGTACGATTATAGTTAAAACCTCAAACCAATCCCCAAACACAAAAGGAAATCAGAATAGAAGTTTTCTAAGTTGAGACTAAGAGAGAGTGAGGTGAGGATGGTCTCACTCCAGTGCATCACATACGGATTATAAGGCATTTTAATGCACTGTGTATAACTTTTGTGTCATTTTTCAAAATGCAATCCAACATGACATTGTCATATGCGCTGGATTCCTCAGCTGGTACTATGGCAACAAAAAATGAAGAAGGATTGGAAGGAGTTTGTAACAAAATATTTTTATTAAATATCATCTAAGAGTAAAAGACACCCCCTCCCCACCCCAAAAAATAAATAAATAAAAATAAACAAACAAAGAAAAAACAATAAAAACAAAAGAACTCACTGTGTTTGTCAGATATTTGTTTTGTAACCTGCCAAGATGCTAATCTATGGCACAAGCAATGCAATTATCTAATTTTAACACCAATCTGTTCAAAATTCATGCTAATGGGCTACCCATTTAATTCAAACGTGACCCTGACTGGTCCTCTAGTTGGGCAAACAGGTTGATTTATGGCAAAGCAGGACTGTGTGTAACTGGTTGATCCCCTGATGTACTCTTATCAGCCACTTTATTAGTTATACCCACTCAACTGCCCATTGACGCTAATATTTAGTGACTCAGTCACATGGCAGTAAGTCATTTAAGCGTGTAGCTATGGTCAAAAAAACTTGTTGAAGTTCAAACTGAGCATTACAAAAGAGTAATTTAAAAAGAGATAATATCCACAGAGTGGCAGTTTTTTCGTGGGGAAATGCATTGGTCATGCCAGAAGTCAGATGAGAATAGCCAGGCAGAAAGTGCATTCTCTGAACGCACAACACATTAAATCTTGAAGCAGATGGGCTATAGCAGCAGAGGAGCATAATGGGTGCCACTCCTTTCAGGTAAAAACAGGAAACGGACACTACAATTTGCAGGAGCTCATCAAACTGGTAAAATGAGTCTCAATTCTTACTGCTACATTCTGGTGGTAGGGTCAGAATTTTGTGTGAATAATGTGAAATCTATTTTGCCCCATATCAACAGTACAGGCTGATGGTGGTGTAATGGTGTGGGGAATATTTTCTTAGCAAACAATGGGCCCATTAGTACCACTTAAGCATTGTTTAAATACCACAGCTTACCTTCATTTTATTGCTGACCATATCTATGGTCAGCAATAAAAATGGACTGGTTCTTATCTCAAAAGGTTGGGAGATCATTGATCAAAGACTACTGATCAATGGCTACGAGTCCCATTCACAGAGAGTTGGGGAATGTCTGCTCTTCTGTGTTGTGCCATCTGCTTCGCCAGAGGTTGTTTGGTTTCCCCGATGTATAATTCCTGGCAGTCCTCCTGGCACTTAACAGCGTACACTATGTTACTCTGTTCATGTCAGGGGACCCGATCCTTGGGGTGGACCAATTTTTACTGCAGTTTTTGGGGCGTAAAAGCCACAGAGACTCTGTATTTAGAAAGAATGCATCTCAAAGGTTCTGATACTCCTTACACAAGGAGCCATATTAATTAACAGAAAAATAAACATCACTGTTCTAATTCTTGCTGTATTAGCAGTAGAACAAAAATGTAATAATTCGAATTTGCCTATGCTACCTTGCCACAAAAACAGATAATTTAACAAGCTGAAAAAAACTTAAATTAAAATTAAATTAATAAATAAGAAAACACAAATTTTGGTGTAGAGACTGTGCTCGGCAGCAAATATGTTGTCATGGTCCACGCGAGCATCCTGTGTCTTTCTACTGTTTCCGTGTGTTCCTTGTTATCCGCCTCTGGGTGGAGTCGTCATTATTCCACCTGCTCAGCTCAACTGATGGAGATCTGAGGCAATCAGGAAGTCAGTACTTAAGACCAGAGTCAGCATCTCTTCGCTGCCAGTTTGTGTCAGTAACAGTCTGCAGTGCTGCATGCTTGGTGTTTCTGTGTTGTACTTGTTGCCTTGTTTTCCACTAACTTGTCTTGCAGGACGCTCACTTGGCCATTTCCCCTCCCTCCAGAGCCATACCTGCCAAGTAAGACGCAAACCCAATCATTTCCACGTTATCAGTCTTTGTCTCCCCGGCTCCCTTTCTAACCACAGTCTCCCTCTGTCCACAGTTCCACTGTGTCAGACTCCCTGCTAAGCATTCCTCCCTCATGCCATTGTTTACATGTGTGCTTAGGAAAAAAACTTGTGAGGAACACCTTAACGCTGTTTCCAGTCTTTGAATCTGTGTTGGGTCCGTGTCCACGTACTAGCCTCCAGGCCCCCGTGACATCTGATAAATTCCCTCAGCCAACAATACACACAGAATAATTTATGTAATAGTTTAGAGAACTGCACCTGATTGTCTCCCCATGTGTCTTGCAGATGGGGGGGTGGTCTCTGGGTCAGTAGAAATCTGGTGGCATCGTGGGAGCTGGAGGGCTGCGGCTGCTGTTTTGGGGCATCTGTGGCTGCTGCCTTATAGTTTTGGGATGTGGGGTCTGGGGGGATTGTGGTGGCAGATATTGGGTTGCTGACCTCTTCTATACGGGTCTGGGTGTGGTGCCTGGGGCCCCGCTGCCCGGGACTGCCCGTGTTCTTGTTGGGTCCCTCTTTGCACTGTAGTGTCCTCTTGGCCCCTTTGGTGGGCTGGGGCAATGGCTCGTCACAGACTCAGGCCAGTCTGTCTTATTCTTTTTGTAGTTGATTGACTCAGGTGCTGATTCTGTGGCTCTGAGTGCAAATGAGACCCAACTCTGTAAACCTGACCAACCAGAGCGTCAGGTTTACATATAAAGTCAATGGAGGAGCGCAATGAAGCGCGACTGGGGGTCCCGCGAAAATTTAGAAGCAGATTTGCGTTGCGAAAACGCGTGAGCAAGTAGCGCGACTGACGCGTTTGAAGTGCGAATAAAAACACGCGCATCAGTTTTTGTGGTGCATTTTGTGCATTTGCGCGTATTGCGTCTACCGCTTGAGTTGGAAAGTAAATAGGGCTTTGGAGCGTGATGTCACTGGAGGGGGCGTGGTCAGGATTTTTGGTCGAGCCTCCATGTTAGTAGGCCAAACAAAGGGCTACAGGAGCGAAAGCACACGGAAACATCAGCTATGGCTCGTACTTGCTGTGTTGTCGGTTGCAATGTTAGACCGCACGATTGGGAAGGGAATAAGCTGGAAAATGGGCTCTCTTTTTATCATTTCCCCTCCTGGAAGCAACATGAGGGATCTCATGAATCTGATGGGTTTTCTTTTTGGGTTTTTTTTTGCCTGTCCCATTTGGTTCTTTAGCCGTCAGAATTGTTGTCTGAAGACCAACAAGGATACCCAATGGATTTATTTTGCCAAATGGATCATCATGGCATTGCCGTATTGGTCCATTTGATCGACCTTTGTTTTTATTATTTATTTTATTTTATTTTCAGTTGTTACAGACGGGACAGTATCTGATGATACGGGACATGTATCTGATGTTACCAAACGAAGACGTCAGGATTAGATAGCAGCGGTGAGACGAGCTGATATCGAGTTCTCTGCCATCCCGAGTTTTTTGTTGGTGTGCTCCCGACATTTTCATTCCGGTAAGTTCTAAAGAAATTCATATTGCTCTTTATGGGCTTTTAGTTTTATTTTCAATGCGCTGAGGTCATAGAAAATTAGAACAAACATCCTAATGTGTGATGCAGCAGACCTATGTTCTGTTTATGGAGTAGCTTATCGGTGATAACTCCTCCAGAGTAGCAAGTGGAATTTGCCTTTTTTGCGGACGGCTCCTTTTGCCTTCCACTGCAGACGGTGTGTTTATGGTTTCATCTAGAGCAATTTTTGGCTGTATCTTGGTCCAACACGTTCTCACTCCCAAAGCGTAACATTTTACGCTAGGTGACAAATCGTCAACATATTACGTTTTCGGCTACCCACCACGTTCCTAAATGACGACCTCAAAAAAAATGAGGAAATATGAGAACCGTATGGACTCAATCCACACATGTTCGCTCTTTTTCTTCAAATCGCTTAGAAACACGCTATTTAACATCATTAAAGTCCTGGTTAAGGTCAGGAAAAAGGTTAGGTTTAGGGCTGGAATACAGGGCTGGAACGTCTATTACCGCGGGAGCGTCATTGCACTGGATTTCGGCCATAACCCGCTGCGTACCATAAGAACGCCGAAGGTCTCCTTTCGCGTTCCTCAGGAACGCCGCGGGACATGACAAAACGTCGGCATGTTACGCCTCGGGAGTGAGAACGGGCTCCTTGGTCATATGGTCAACGTACTCACAACGTGGAGGCTTAAAAATGGCCAAATCTTGTACCCAACCATTTGTGAATTAGATGTGCACCTCCAGGGAATTATAATTCCAAAAATGATTTGCTGTGTATGCGCTGACTCCACAGACAAGGTACGACAAGATATCAGGGTAGGACAATGGCGGTAGGTCTTCAAGGTTTCTACTCCACTGCCATTTTTTCCAAGTACTGTCTCTTGGCGTCGGGGCGCAACCAGTCTCAATACAGTCCTTTGACTTTTGAGCTGATTTTAAGCATAGTTCTGGCTGGTTCCAACACAGTGTGTTTGTTTTGATTTGTGGCCTTCTCAAATGGTGCTGTGCTCCCACAATGCATTGCAGCGTTACGTCAACTCCAAAGCCCTATAGAGAAGGGAGACTCTCTCTTCAAACGCTAGATCGACAGCTGCCATCTTGCAAACATACCGTCTGGCACTACTTCCTCCCACATTTCCATTGGACGTGCGACCAATTCGCGTTGGACGCGCGTCGAGGTGCGAATGTGCACGCGACCAGCTAGGGGTGTCTGGCGCGTTTTGGTCGCGTCTATCGCGTTTGGTGTGAACGCACCATAAGCCTCCCCAGGCTTTACATATCCTGAGCCTTTTCCTTTTACAACACATCACTCACACACGTAAGCGGCCATTGTTGCAGTCTCTCTCACCCTCATTTTAAAGTATCTTTCATGGCAAACTCTCATACACAGACACTCTTCTCTTGTCTTTCTCACACTCCTTCACGGATGATCTGATAATCATCTGATGATCATAATAAATGTTGTTCCAGGTTCAACATTGCAAGTGACCAATCACATTGTTGTGACGTCCCCCTTTTGTGCCTTTGAAAAATACCGCCTTAAAAAAATGTACTTCACTTGCGAGAAGAGAAACCGCTTCTGTCCGCCGATCCAGAAACTTTAATTCTTTGAATTTCAGGATACTTTTCTTTAATAAACGGTAAGCATTATACATATTGTCCTTACAGAGGCGGTTTCTCTTCTCGCAAGTGAAGTCGATTTTTTGAAGGCGTTTGTTTTTTTCCAGGTCGCAGATGACGTCAGGAGAAGGTGATTGGTCACTTGCAATGTTGAACCTGGAACAACATTATTTATGATGACGAGGGAACAACACCAACACAAGGATATCAGATCGTCCCTCATTCACACCCACACACAGCAAATGCATTTTTGTGCACCTCCCTTTGTCTTGCATTTCCAGTTCTGTGTATCATTATGATTTTGCTTGCTGACATGTCCAAGTATCTGCATTTCCATCAGTGTAAAAGAGACTCAGCAGCAGATCAAGAAGAACAACATTTATACATTTTCTAAATCACCAAATTAATACATGCTCATTCCAATGCAGTTTGTGCTTCATTCAGTGGTTTTAGTTCAATAAGGCGAGGTCACTCGGAAAAATGTAATAGGATTTATTGTGATAGGGAAATTAATGTATTTGGCAATTAGACTCTGCTGACCCAGCAAAGTAGAACAGAATCCCAAATTGCACGCTAACCAATCAGAGGCTGCAGTGACAGTGTTAGCTCTGCCCACTGACTTTGATGGGTGAGATTGACAGATAACATTAGTTCATGAACACAGCAACAGTGCCAAGAGTCCCAATATTAATTAATTAAATCCATCATTAAATTGTTTAAAAAATGTGTCATTAATTAATAGAAATAAATAATTTCGCACGTGATGGGAGAAGGGAGCCGGAGATCGACAGACGGATTGGGGCTGTGGCTGCAGTAATGCAGACGCTGCACCGGTCCGTCGTGGTGAAGAGGGAGCTGAGTGTAAAAGCGAAGCTCTCAATTTACCGGTCGATCTACGTCCCTACCCTCACCTATGGTCACGAGCTGTGGGTAGTGACCGAAAGAACGAGATCGCGGATACAAGCGGCGGAAATGAGCTTCCTCCGAAGGGTGGCTGGCCTCTCCCTTAGAGATAGGGTGAGAAGTTCGGCCATCCGGGAGGGGCTCAGAGTAGAGCCGCTGCTGCTCCACATCGAAAGGAGCCAGCTGAGGTGGTTCGGGCATCTGACAAGGATGCCCCCTGGGCGCCTCCTGGGGGAGGTGTTCCAGGCATGTCCCACCGGGAGGAGGCCCCGGGGCAGACCCAGGACACGCTGGAGAGATTATATCTCTCAGCTGGCCTGGGAACGCCTTGGTGTTCCCCCGGATAAGCTGGAGGAGGTGGCTGGGGAGAGGGAGGTCTGGGCCTCTCTGATTAGGCTGCTGCCCCCGCGACCTGGCCTCGGATAAAGCGGATGAAGATGGATGGATGGATGGATAAATAATTTATTAAATGTTATAAATGAAAAGAATTGAAATTAAATTATTTTTTAAAATATGTTTAATTAATCAGAATCAGAATACTTTCTTAATCCCTAGGGAAATTATGTGGGTTACAGTTGCTCAGTAACAGTAACAGACTAATTGCTCAATTATAAATATCAAGAATTTACAGAGGTGATTATAATAAATATCAAGAATATTGACAAGAACATGACAGAGGCTGAGTATATATAAATAATGGATTATTTCCCATTTTAATTGATTAATGACACATTAATTGTTTAATGATGTATTTAATGAATTCATTTTGGCACCCGAGGCCCTCCATAGTTTACAGGTACATTGTAGAAAGCTGAAATCTTGAGAAAGCATCCTGCTCAGTCATCGATTTTCTTGATGAGCCAGAGGACAGAAGTAATTACACAGAGTAAGAATAACACAGACTTTAGGCAATAAAAACACTACTATAAGGATATGCCATGACAAGTAAGCTTTAAAAACTCATTTGAAGAGGAGTAATTACATTGGATGTTATTTATAAATCTTGAGGTAAAATGTCCCAAAATGTCAGTGTGATCTACAGCCTCCCTCCACCTCAGGACTTTGCATTTAAATTGGAACATTCATTCATGTGGTGTAAATAAGGTGGCACCATGTTCTGCATTTCTCTTTCATGAGTCTGCCTTTACATCTTCTTTTGGATCTGGAGAAATATAGGACTGTATTACTGTCCCACTGGAAGTGTCTGATGATCTCTTAATGAATAAAATGCTCACTGGTGACCAATTACTTCTGAGGCATGTAGAACAAATTGTTTTTAAGGAGATACTATTTTGATCTCTCTTTTAAATTAATCTGATAATTCACTGTGATGAACATAGAGTAAAACATTTTACTGTATAATACTGTCTCACAGACAGAAGATTTAGGGGTCTGTGCAGAAGAGGGCTCTGGACAGATAATACAATTTAGACTATTTATGTAAATTTCAGTTTGATTAATTCCAAAATGAACCAAAGTTAATTCTGACTAACCTTTTCCAGACCGAGCATCATCACTCAGAAAACTGACATGCCGGGAAAAGCAAATCTATTACAAAATAGGTCACACATAAAAACATCTAATGCTGGTCCAAATATTACAGTAGAATTGGTGGAGGTTTGAAAGCCATCCAAGCCTTAATGAACCTTTGTGACTAGTTTATGTGAGTAGTGTAACAAGTGACTAGACCCATGTTGTTTTTTTAGGTCTCCCTCCTCAATAAGAATTAAAAAGATTTTCATGCAGTAAAATTCTTAGTATGGAAAAATAAAAGAACGTACAGCATACTTCAAGTGCAGGTGAAATGGCCAAAACTGAAGAAAAAAGAAGAAAAAAGTCAAAGCTCAAAAATAATCAAACAAGAGAAAATATGGAAAATTATGAAAAATAACTGTGATTCTCCAACTTACAGATGATCATTGTCATGTTGACTGTTTGTGTTTAACCTCTCTGTTATTTAGCCACAGGCGGAGAGGTGAGATTGGCACCAGGTGCTTGCTCTGCCTGCAGGTAGTGTTTCCAATCTGGTTTGTCTATTGCACCTCTGTACCAGATCAACTCATCGTGTGCAGGGTATTTCAGGGCTGGAGTTTGCCTCAATTCTTTGCCAGGATGCTACCTGTCTCATGCTTGAGTTAATTAGTTTCTCTGGAAATCCCGAATCCCTCAACGAGTGAAAACCTTCAGCCACGCTTGCTGAGTCAGCTTGGAAACTCCAAAACCTGTAAAGGAAAGAACTCCCCTGCCTGCTCACGCCCCACCAGCTCCACTCATCCAAGTTTGCTTGTTGCCAAATCACCACTGACGGACACACAAAGATTCTTGAGACGAAGTGTATCCTTGGCAGACAACAATTAAGCCTTAAATTTACTCATAGCAGTGCTTGCTGTAGTTTCAAAACAGAATGGAAAAACGTGATACATTATCTGAAAACCTGGCTGCTGCTTTCCCCCCCCAGATGCTCCCTTTAAGGGTCACCACTGTTGATCATCTGTTTCCATTTTACCTTTCTTCTTCACACCAACCCTTTGCATATCCTCCTTCATTACATCCGGGAATCTCTTTTGTGCTATTCCTGTTTTCCTCCTTCGTGGCAGCTCCATATCCATCCACCTTTGTCCAGTATATCCACTATCCTTCCTCCGTACATGTCCAAACGATATACTTTCTAATCCTGTCCATTCTGGTCACACATCTTCAACTTTGCCAGCTCCAGTTCTGCCTCCTGCCTTTTTGTTACTAACACCATCTCCAAACCAGACCTCAGAGCAGATCTCAGTACCGTCTTGTAAACGTTCCCTTTCACTCTTTTACCCCGTCACTTGTCTTCACCCACTCCACCTTGCCTGTGCTCTCCTCTTCACTTGTCTTGTGCCCTGTTCCTTGCTTGCTTTGCTGTTACAGCTGTTTCCCTCTTATTCACACACATGTATTTAGAGGTGGGAAATACAAATACTCTATTACTGTACTTGAGTAGAATTTTAAGGTATCTGTACTTTATTTGAGTATTTTTTCTTAAACTTTTCACACAAAACACAAAAGGCTATCCTATTCGTTTATTAATCACCAGACGATGTTGTATTTAGATAAATAAAAAGAGGCGCAGTCATGTGCCATAGTCAGGGGTTTAAGTGGGTTGTGTTTTCTTTATTTATGACCCAACACCAGAACAACTGCAGGTGTCTGTAAGTTTCAATCGCAGTACTTCAGCATCTAGCGTGGTAAAACCAGAGCGAGCGCAAAGGGAATGACATTTTTTTCAGGGTAAGATAATTTCACATGCAGCTATTGTATCAGCTCAACAAACATCAGCAAAGACACTGACTATTTGTGTGCATTTTGTTGCACAGTGTGTTGCTAGCAAAAGCTCCAGCTGCTGTATTTCACAGAGAGAGAAAATAAAGAGAGCTAACTTCACTCAGAGATGGAGAAAGATAAGAAAGACAGGACAGGAGAGGAAGAACAGAGCTTAGGCTTAAAGATAAGGACTGATTTTATCAGATCAGTGGGGTTTGATAAACTGCAAATGTAAAGCTTACATATACGTCCTCATGTTTTCAGGTAATAATCTCCATAATTTTGTACATGTACAATAAAGGGCTATTCTATTCTATTCTATTCTATTCTATTCTAAACCAGCTATTGGGTCTTTACAGATGACATTTTGTTTTTTCATATTGTGAAATATGCTGCAAAACAAACTGAGGCAAACTAACTATGTTATTGATGAAAATCCTCTGCAGGTTAGTTTAGGATAAACAGGTTCGTTTTCTGTACTGTGATGGATTTAAAGTAAATAACAGTGTCTGTCTATGTAACCTGGACGTGTGACCCTCTATCTATAAAGAGATAATCTATACTGTTGGCCCAAGTACAACATCTACAATATCTGGATCTAGGGCAGGGATCAGCAACCTTTAACACCCAAAGAGCCACTTGGAGCCGGTTTCCACACAAAAGAAAACACTCGGAGCCGCAAATACTTTTTGACATCTAAAATGAAGATAACACTGTATATATTGTTTTTTTACCTTTATGCTTTGTGTGAACAACTAAAGTAAGTAAAGTTTATTTATTAAGCGCTTTTCACAGACAGGCAGTCACAAAGAGCTGTACACAAATATTAAAATAAACAATACAATCAATAGACATTATACACAATGTAAAAGATCAAATGTAAATAATGTAAAGAATATAAAATACGTAGATCAACAAAAGGCTTGTTTGAACAGAAACGTTTTTAACTGCTTTTTAAACGAATCCACAGAGCAAATAAGGTGTGTTGCTTATGAAATACATGAAGTGCTACAGAGAAAATTACATTTTATTTATGTAATTAACACATTTTGAACTGAAAGAAATATAACAAAAGGAAAGCTGAACTAAAATGATCCATGTAAACAAAAACTGTTGTGAGCCGCCCCCCTTATATCGCCTTTGGGCTTTTGGAGCCTTGACCTGACTTTTAAAAAGTAATTGAAGAAAAAAACATTCAGCCTAAATATGTATTTTACCTGGTTAATGTGTGTGGCGGGGCGTGGTCTGCAGTGCCGCTGCAGGGGAGTCAGACGCACCTGAGCGGCACCCGCAATCACGCCTCGCCGCCTTAACGTCTGTGCTCTCTCTGCTGTTGTGGTGGTGTGTGTCGGGCTGTGAGCTTTAACACCGGCTGTGTGCGTACAGCAACCGTGTGTGAAAAGTGGTCAATAAAGAGAAGCTGAAAAGCGTGTTCATGCAAACATCGTCGGGTCTCTGCACACAGCGTCTGCAGATCGGGGCTGTACGAAGTCACTTTCGTCTTTACGCAGGACTGTAAGCTGTCATTTGTGAGGCGTGAGCGGTGTTTGTTTTAACATAGTTCACGGTGGAGCTGCTGACATAATGTGGATCCGAAGATCCATAACTGGCCTACCTGGTGTTGAAAGTCTCGATAAATGCACAGCGTTTCGGTGGGTACACCGGCTTCCGCGAGTGTGACGCTCATTTTGAGCGGTAAAAAAATAATAAGATATAATTTTATTTTTATATTTCAAAATCACAATAATCTTCCAATTTAGAACTACAAGTTAAAAAAAGAACTAAACACAAATAAAATACACTTCAGCTAAATACTTCTAATTTATTTTCCCAAACCACGCGGCGCCGCACTAAAGGACTAAAGAGCCGCAGGTTGCCGACCCCTGATCTAGGGCTTGTATCAAAAATCTCAGACCTAGGGCCTTTTAGTTCAGAGTTATCACAGGTTTCCTCAGATTCCTCGCTCACTGATCTACTAGGTTTGGGAAGGAGATTGGCAGTAGCAGACTCCACAAGAGCAAATAAGACCTCCAACCCACACAACACACAGGACCACAGGTTTGGGAAACAAAAGCTAGCTTTATATAAATATTTTGTTCAGTTCCCTTTGCGTATTCTTAAGGTAGGAATACCTTCAAATAAAGTAACCAACTCAAATACATCACAAAAATAACTGAAGCAACCAACATGGATGTAAGACAAGAAAGAAAATACAATATTTCAACACCCCCAAAGAAAAGGAAAAAGAAAGGAAAATGTGATACCACTTGACTTTTTACTGGTTGTCAATCTTCAGTTTTTTATGATGTCAGTTTCATTTAGTTACCAGTTTATCTGGGTTTGAGAACAAAAAACAACCTGAGTCTCAGGTGAAGGAAAGTAGCAAAGAAAATAATAAGGTCGTTTTCAGGTGGACTTCCTTTTGTTTTTTCCCCTACCGCCCTCCTGGTACGGCAGGCGTCAACGTGTCGGCGTCCTGACACACAGAAGGCCTCCACAGCAGCAACAGCATCTTAGATCCACGATCCATGATCCCTAAAAAAAAAAGCCCCTAAAAACAGTCAGAATAGTTCAAAAAGTTCGAAGAAACACTCCTTCGAGCTAGGTACCCGTCTGTGGTTCACCGCTAACGACAGCTCTCTTATAAATGTTAATGGAACCTCTTTTTTCCCTTTTAACTGGAAAACTGCAGAGTTTTTCCTTGCCGTCCTTTTTCCTCTGCCCCACACCAAGCTGCAGGTGATGCCTCCAGGGCAAGCCTGGAAATTAAACTACCAGACGAGAACTACGATGCATTGAAAGAAACTCTTCTTTCTGAGTGCTGTAAATTTATCCGGGTTACAGCGAGTATAAAGTTAGTATAAACAGAATACTGTCAGTGTAGAGCAGGGTTCCCCAATCCCAGTCCACGAGGGCTGGTGTCCCTGCAGGTTTTAGATGTGTCCTTGATCCAAAACAGCTGATTTAAATGGATAAATAACCGTCTTTAAGTTCTCCAGAGGCCTGGTAATGAACTAATCATGTGATTCAGGTGTGTTGACCCAGGGTGAGATCTAAAACGTGCAGGACACCAGCCCACAAAGAGCAGCAGATCAGCTGATCACAGCCTGTACATTAAGAACATCTACTGGTGCTCTCAATAGAAATTATTGTGAGCCAATAAAACTGCTTTTAGGGTTCCCCCACCTGCTGAATCCCACGTTTACCTCTTTCATATGAATTTTCCTGCTTGTGGAGAACAAAATCAGGGAGGGCTAAGTCTAAACCATGGCATTTTCCAATTAATTGCCAATCACAATTATTTCCTGTTTCCATGTGTCTAATTTATACTTTGAATTTTGAATTGTGCTAAACTTCTCTGTGTGCAGACGGCCTGACAAAGAGAAGTCCACAGCTGCACAACCAGAATCTTTAACTGCTAGACTGTCTCCTGAACTTCTCTCAGCAAAAAAGAGCTCACAGTGCTCATGTTCTCATGTTCTATGTTTCTGACTGTTGAGTGTTCAGCCTTTAGTGTTTAGTTTTGCCCAGTTTAGTTTATTGTTAGTTTAGTCTTAGTTTCCTTTTGCCCTTTGTTTTGCGTGTTTCATCAGCCACAAATAAACGGCTCATTTTTTCATTAGACTCTAATTTGCTTTCCTGAGTTTGCTTGAGGGTTGTCATAATGCTCAGCTTGAGATATGTGAAGCTAGAGACACCAGCAGCCATGGCGAATTGTTTTCCACGGGCCACAGCAGACGACAACCGGGGAACCCATGGCACAGCCATGTTTTTGCCTGTAGTACTGACCCTTGTATGTAAAATAGGTGGAATGAAGACACAGTTCCAGGAGCAAACACACTTAGTCGGGGCTGAGAGTGGGCTTGTTGCTGAGGTTGGGGTCATCCTGTAATTTCTCTACTTCCACACCTTCAGTGACTGCAATCCAAATCCAAGTTATTTATATAGCAAATTTAAAAAAACAGAAAGTTTGCCCAAAGTGCTGTACAAAAACAAAACAAGAAAAAAGAAAACAAAAGATAAAACCATTCACGTTAAAAAACTCACATAAAAGCATAAAAAGCATATCAACTCACACCAGTCCAAAAGCTATTTAACTTAAAAACAGGAAGTGAAAATGCCTGTCTAATATTTAAAGGCACCGTAATCCAAAGTTTGGGAGCCACAATTGAAAAAGCTCATTCTCTTTTAAGTTTCAGCCTAGGCTTTGGGACAACCAAAAGCAGATGGTTGGCTGATCTAAGGGCTCACGAGGGAATATAAGACTGAAGTACATCAGAAAGGTATGGAGTACTGTTTAGGCATTTATAAGCCAACATTAGGACTTAGGACACAGACGAACCGACGAGAGGAAAATGCTGGGTCAGCGACTCAGGACCATGACAGTTATGTCATGAACTGTGTGTAGAGCAGGCAGGATAGGACCCAAATTCAGACTCTTGGAGGCAATAAATAAAGGACAACGAGGGAAGTGAGAACACTCAGGGAACACAGGTGACACAAATTAACATGATGCGACAGGGGAAGTCCACCGTACATGGAATCACAAGACTTTCCCAATAAAACAGGAAACTGAGGAACATGACAGGAGTGGACGAAAGGCAGACGAGAGGGAGCGAAGGAACATGAAAGTGCACAAGGGAGAGAGAGACGCAGACATGACAGACATGACATGACAGACTGGGAAAACATGGATAAATATGACATCCGGGGGGAATACAGAATGAAACATGAAAAAAACAAGACAAGAACTCACACAACCTACTTAAACACCGACACACAGAGCAAAGACACAGGGCGAGCCTAAATGTACAAAAGCATACATGGATTAGCTCTACGAACCTTAAATAATAACCAGAACTCAAAATGTAATAAAAACTCAACAAACTCAGAATGCTTTATCAAAAAGACCCAGAACCATGACAAGTTAAGAGAAGAGCAGCAGCATTTTGAACAAGCTGAAGACGTGAGAGTGATCCTTGGCTGACTGCAAAAGTCAAGCCGAAAGGCATGAATTATTTTCTCCAAGTCATGCTTTGACAAAACTGGCTAAAGCTTTGCTATTTGCCTTAACTGGAAAAGGTTTTTTGCAACACAGAACTGATTTGTATATTACATTTAAAATCCAAGTACATAAGGACTCACAGATTCGTGACATGCTGTTTAATATATGACCCAAATGGAACCCAAGCTGGAAGACAAATGTAACCACTTCCTGGGTTTCGATTCAGGGGCTCATACGTATTTTTGTCACTGAGCAGTGACAAAGTTTTCTCATGATAGTCTCTCTGGTTGAGCAAAACTGTGCACCTGCCCTTGTCTGCCAGAAAGATGATAATGTTGTTGTCATTACTAAGTGATGTGTGTGCCTTCCTCTCTCCCATGCTGATATTGGGTGCTGAAGGCTTTGCATTGGTGAAACAGGCTGAAACTTTCATCCGTAGTCGCCCTGCTTCCATGTCTGCAATGTTGTTGTTTCAAATTGCTGTTTTTGTGGCTGTTATCAGTTCCAGCTGAATTGTGGACCCAAACGCAAACTGAAACTAAACAACAAAACAAAAGAAAAAAAAACTATATTGGAACCCCAGACCAAAACATGAGCATAAGAGTTCAAAAAACATAATTCTGGAGGTCAAAGGCACCTCCAGAACTGTTTATAACTAAACAGTTCTGGAGGTCAACCCCAAGGTCAGCAGCACAAGAGTCCGTGACTCCTCGGTTCTGAAGATCGACCCAGAGGTCGACGGCACAAAAAGTTCAAAAGTTCAGGAGGCCGACCGCGGGCCAGCGGTGGAGACAGTTGTGCCGAAGCAGGTCCAGAGGCTAAACCCATGGATTACGGTCATGTTACGTCATGGCGACGGTGTAGGCTTGGCTGAGAACCTTGGCTGCTTGGTCGGCACCAGGTACGCTGGATGTGGACATGACTTGACAGGCAAGATGAGTCTACCTATGGCTGGGTCGAGACGAGACTAGGCGTGACGGTGACCTCTGGCTGAGACGTGGCAGGAACAGGAACAGGACAGACGGCTGGAGGAGCTCCTGGGACCCTCCAGCGGAGACAGACAGCTGGAGCAGCAGGTGGACGTAGCTGTTCAGGGCACACAGCTGGCTCAGCCGGCTCCGGGTGCAGCAGGCTGGGGTTGCACAGTGCAGGGAGCCTGTTCAGGCAGTAACAATAATCCAAAGTTTGTAGTGGACTGGATGAGATCAACTGAGCTCTCAGCTGCTGATGGAGGCAGCTTCACTGGCTCCAAAGACTCCAGGGGCCTTTGAAATAATAGTTCTTGTAGTATTAATCTTGGGCTCGGAGGAAGCCGTGGTGACACAGTCCTTTACGTCTGCCAAGCTAGAAAATCCGGCCTCAGAAAAAACAGTCTGTGAGGGAATAATTCCACATTCTGAAAGGGCAAGAGATAAACAGTCCTCTGTGTCCGTAGCCCTAGGATATATGTTCCAGGGGTGAATAGTGCTTGAATTTTTTAGACTCTGAGTAGGCAGTTTTTGGGCTTACAGACTTTGAGTTTACAGACTTTGCAGTCTCAGAGGCCAGCTTACCATGTTCACAGTCTGCACTGGTCATATAAGCCGGGTGAGACACTTCACTATCAAAGACAGGTTCTAAAAGCCAAGATCATTCCATAAAATGTATGTAAAAGTGAGCAGGTTGAATTGTACCAACAGAAACACCCTGCAAAGTCTTAACATAAGTCACTGGTGAAACACAGCACGCAGCCTCAGAGTGCTGGGAAATACAGTGTAGTTTCAACCCAGACATACAACTAGAAAACTTAAAGTCCTTATTCTTTGCCTCTGCATCTGACATGGGCTCAGAAAAGGCAGGCCTTGATAATCCAGGCTCAGAAGGGGCACATGATAAAAAGTTTCTCATTACTATCCCCAGAAGGAGTACAAGAAAAACAGTCTTTGGCAAACTTAGGAGACAAACTCACAGAACCGTCCAACGGGGCCGGAACAGAAGCCAACACACTTGGGCTGGTTATTTCACACCCACCAGATGTTTCTTGATAATTATTTGAAACACTGAACAAATTAACATCTTTACACCCCCCAGAATCAACTACAGTGTCTTTGCCCACCTTGGGCTCCTTCCCCTGAGGGAAACAAAACAAAACAAGTGGGTCTCCAGCCTGTTTGGAAGCTGAGCAGTCCTGTTCAGGAGGTACAGACATGGAAAGAATTGTTGTTTTTGCAGACAGACCCACTAAACATAGTCCTGTCCACCTTAGAGCCTGGCTCTGACAGAATTTCAATCCTAGAGGGAATCAGTTCAATGAACATTGTTTTAAATTTACAGAATCGGCAACACAATCTGTGTTATTCAAAACTCTATTAACTTGACTCATGACAGTCTCAGGCAGAACGGATTCAGTTTCTCCAGACACATTCTCTTCCTGAAGGCTCATGATCATACTATCTGCCAGTTTATAGGTTAGCTGAGTCACAGAATGAATGATCATTTAAACCTTTTGCCCTAAATGTGAGTTCATGCTCACCTCTTCCAACATTTACTGCAGGGATGGACGGTGAAGCCTCATCGCTGGCCCCCTGGGAAACAGTCTTTAACAATGTACACTGGGTAAATATAGGATCTTTAGTGCACAGGAAAAGTGTCTATGCCTCTGAAGCATTAATAGTCTGTTCACACTCCAGTCCATGAATTACTACCTCTGAATTACACTCACTCATGATAATATCACGGAGGACTGGAAGCAAGAACCCACTGTCACTCACCTCCATTTGCTGAGCGGTGGAGCGGCAATGCGGGCGCCACATCTTCCTTGAAGCATTTGTGAATGATGCAAACGCCCCCAAAGCCAAGGGTGACGTGGTGGCGACCTTCTCGTTCTCTGCCAGAGAAGAGGCAGACGGCGGGAGGTCCAACTGCGGTGGTGATGTAGGAATAGGGGTGGGTTTTTATAATCGACTTATTGATTAAAATGAATTCTGGCTTGGATAACGTGAAATCGATTCATTAAATTCCTGAATCGATTTTTTAATATACATTTATTTTGCCCGAAATGCCAGAATCTCAGGTTAAACCTCACAAAATTTCAACAACCACCAAACAGCTAAGACAGTGAATGAGAGCAGGAACACGGATTCTGCACAAAGACGTAAACACAAAGCTCGGACCCGCGGATCAGAATCAGTGAGATGTGCCTTTCTCACCCGACAGCACGGACACGGTTGGGGCTGAAAGCCGACAGCTCGCTGATTCTGATGTTTCGGCGGGTCCACGCTTTGTGTTTACGCCCTTTTTGCGCCGATTCTAAAGCTGTTAGTTTGATGTCTCTCCAAACAATATTGACCGAACCAGCAGCAAAAGAAGATCCAAACTACACTTCACATAAACATCGTCATGTATTCACTCTGACTTTTACTGTTTTGCTTCCACCACAATAAAATCACACTTCATGCACAGCTCTCTCTCTCTCTCTGTACTTCAAGAACAGTTTCCAGTCTAAAATCAGTTTTCTGTATTATTCGCTTGCTTGTTATGAACAGGTCTACGGTTGTTTACAGGCTGTCGGACGCTGTTTTTTTTCCTTTTACTTACTTCCGAAAAGAAAACCTAATTTCTGCCATTCAATACTGAACAAATTTAAACTTCAAAATTATGCAAAATGCAAAACGCTTAGCTGTGTCTCTAATAAAACCACTGTTACATCAGAGGTAATGTTCATATGTTGATTAATGATTTTCTTTTGTTTTTAAACTACTGCAGAATATTTTTATAAAATCCAGGCCAGGAAAACCACCTTCATGTTTTTCTGTGTTTTATCTTCAGCTACTTTGACACAAAGGCATCTGCTGTGATGCTTACACCTTTGATAAAGTCTTGCGTGTGTCAGCTTCCTTTTTATAGATACAAAAATATGTAAATGTACTGATCTGAATTATAATATTTCTGACTGTCAAAATTTCCCAGATTCAAATCGAAGCGAATTGAATTGAATTGAATCGTGGATCAAATCGATTCGGGACCTTGTGAATCGGAAACGAATCGATTCTAGAAATCAGTGACGATATCCAGCCCTATGTAGGATTGTCAAGGGGAGGAGCAAAACTCAGTAATCCCACTCTTGTTCCTGTAGTCAGCGGCGGGGAACTGTGCGTTGGCAGGCTGCTGTTGCCACGGCTGGAGTTGCAGTGTGGTGCTAAGAAAGCCACTAATCAACGTCAGTAGCGACTCCCATGACCAGGGGAAAACAGACATGCATACCCGTATTTGTTGAACTACCTCCTGCCGTTCCTTGTCTCTGGAGCACTGCAGACAGAACTAGTTTTTCAGCGTCACTCTGGTCAAAAATGACTCTAAGGTTCCTCACAGTGTTACTGGAGGCCAAGGTAATGCCATCCAGAGTAAGACTCTGGATGGCATTACCCCACCTGAATCATATTTCAGCGCCGAGTACAATAACCTCTTTTTTATCTGAATTAAGAAGCAGAAAGTTAGCTGCCATCCAGGTCTTTATGTCTTTAAGACATTCCTGCAGTTTAACTAATTGGTGTGTGTTATCTGGCTTCATGGACAGATAGAGCTGGGTGTCATCTGCATAGCAGTGAAAATGTATGCTATGTCTTCTAATGATGCTGCCTAAGTGAAGCATGTATAATGTAATCAGAATTGGTCCTAGCACTGAACCCTGTGGAACTCCATAATTAACCTCAGCGTGTGAAGAAGACTCTCTATATACATGAAGGAGGTAACACAGACGATCAGACAAAGACAAAATGAAAACACACAGACCAAATACACACAGAAGGTGATCGTGGGAAGTGGAAGCACATTAGGAAACAGCTGCCTGGAGAATGAATGAACATAATGACACCAGGGGGTAAGTAAAGCAAAGACATGGAACATGGAAACAAGACTTTCAAACTAAATAGTCAACATGACGAGATGCAAACATGACACAAACTTGATAACATGAACCAACGAGGGGGACTAAGACACAGGGGATGATGACACAAACAGATCTAATAAACAGCAAACTATGACAGCAACCAAGGCATGACAGAAATTAAGTTTGAGATTATGTATCGGAATTTCAGGAGCGTGACCACGCCTCCAAACACGCTCCTTCCGGTTCTCATCTATATATGTTCCTCCAGTTCTGTAAACTGTTCATTCTGGTTTACGTCCCCCACCCTGCCTCCCTCATCTTTTCAGTTCTTTAACTTCGTCACTTCTATTTAGTACATGGGGATCTGCCAGGCCCGGGAGCTGTCGCCAGTCCCCTTCAAGGCCTTCCCCAAACCGCAGCTCAATTCATGTCCAAGCATTCCCCTTTACCTACTAAAATGCTGTCAAACCTAAAACGAGGACGTGGGCCAAGCTAGTGAAATAAGCTAAAAAGAACCTAGAACATCAATGAGTCTCTGCTGGATCTGCTCTTCTTTAGATTTTTTTTGCTCAGAGGCCCTTAGCTGAAGAGCTCATTTGTAGACTTTTAGGAGTAATCGGATTTTGTCTGCATCTGCATGTCACGTGGTTTGTGTAATCAGCTCATCTTACGTGCTGTTTGCTCATATACATGTACTAGCTTTAGGCAGTCCACGCCAAAGTGGGTTAAAATATCTTGATGCATGCACAGTCATCCAGGTAAGGAAATCCCAAAAAGTTGATTCTGTTCATCTGGATGAAGCGTTTTCAGTGTAAGAAACTGAAAATGCTTCATCCAAGTGACTTCTTAGAGACCACTGGTCTTTGATCAGTGGTCTTTGATAAATGGTGGTTGATGAATGGTCACGACAATTTGGATATTAATGATCAAGGAACTACCACCCAGCCCATTGTTCATTCAGTGGGCTACTTTCAGTTGTTGTGCAAAGGTACTGTTTATAAGTTTGGTGAAACCTGCAGTCAGCTGAGATGAAGACGTCACTTGGATGAGTGACGAAATGGACTACTGAGCATGCATCAAGACATTCACACTTTTTAATTTACATTTGTGTTAACTACATATGGTAATTTCATGTGTTCAATCATAGTTCTGATGCTTTCAGTGAGAATCTACAATAGTCATGAAAATAAGGAAAAAGCATTAAATGAGAAAGTGTGTCCAAACTTTGAATGGTAGTTTAGGTCAGCTGACCATAGCCTGTCCACAAGGGAATCCTACTGCAGCTCACAATATAAATTAACTTATTTCTAATGTAGTCTTGTCCTGCCCTGACAGAACATAGGTTTCCTTCACCTTCCAAATGTCACTTTAATACTGGATTCCTGAAAGAGACGATAATACATAAAGATGCCATATAGTACAATAAATGAGTCAAAATGTGTGACCTCAAATTGAACGTGTAACTACATCAAGAAAAGTATGATAATAATCTATATTTATATTTTTGGTATTGTCTTCATTTTTGAACATTCCATGTTCTGTTGGACTCTTAAAGTCACAGAAAGAGAAATGCCAACAAAGAATAAAAAAGGAGTCAAATGAAGAAACAAATTGTACCGAACTCTACGGTGTTAATTCATCAGATTTATATTAGTAGTATTATAATAAACAGTTGGCTTCATTCCTGCCTTCAACTTGTTTTTGTCTCCTCTGAACTTTCCCTTTTCCCATTTAAAAATCTTTGTATCACAGCTGCTGACTGTTTGCCTGTTTGTTTGCCTTCCAAGACCCAGTTTGAAAAACTTACTTCAGTGTCAAAATCTTGTTTATATTCTCACAAGTGTAGTGATAAAAATATGTGTGCAGTGTCTGCCTTTGCATGTGTTTAGGTACGTGTGACATGGTGGACAATGTCTTCATGGCAAATCTGGTCCCTCCAGCAGACCTGGATGTGAGCAGCAGCTTATCAGCTCCGACCAGAGTTGCCCTCACTCCCAGCTACCTCCATTGCCCGAGAGGAAAATAAATTGCACCCGTGCTGTTAATAAGAATGAAAAATAAATTGTGACAAAGTCTTACACAACCAACACAAATACAGAATAAAATCGTGACTGGTGGGGTGCTGGAGATTTTAGGCAATAAAAACTCACTGTCGTGGTGAGACATCACCGAGTATCAAGAAATGGTGGAGGTGGGGGCAGATGTTCAAACTACTTCTCATGATGAACGGCCAAAGTGTTTCTTCCCCCACCCCACAAGGCCATTGCATTACATTTCCAGCATCATGGATGCATGCTGAATTCCTGACAACACTGTAAGCATGTCTCTGGAAGATAATTATATATCGAATGTTCTCTTGCTCCCTTCAGCTCCTGGAGGGGAAAATCCCTCTGTTGCACTCTGAGACTACATGGAGAAATCCTTTTTTGTCGAGCCCCGAAACACAACCACACAGCCATTTACACTTTTACCATGATATGTAAAGCAGTTATCAGTGCTACACTAAATTAACTTTTGGTTTTGCTAAGCATTTGCTGTGAAATACACTAAGAAGGAGGTTATTTTTTTTGTGCTAAAAAAAAACAAAAATACAGTCTGATAAAAAGATGCTATGTGTGGTTTAACATTTCTGAGACTTCCCTTGCAACATGATGCTTTTCTGTTACGAGTTTCTCAGATTTTGGTAAGATGGGTAGACACTGAGGAGGAAAGAAGAACCAAAGTATAACATTGGCTGGATTTATGCGCATTGAAATTTAGTGTGAAAGGAAATGTGCATGAATCCAGTCACACAACGTGACACATGAAAAAGGACTTCATATCATTTGAGGAGAAGTCAGAGTTCTGTCCCTCTCCACATTCATAATTCTGACAAAACTGTTTCAAAGTCATTTGATTAAAATATCTACAACACTTGATTTTATTTTATTTTTATTCTCAACATGTGTTCTTATGATAGCCAAGGCACTGACAGCCATTTATCCTTACCACTTAATTCCCTGATACTCAAACTATTTGTTTCTGGTGTCTAAATACCACACATAACAAACAAGCTTTTGATTTTTTGGACTTCTAAAAATAAAACGTTTAAAACAGTGTGCCCTGGATAAAACTTGAGTGGATAAAAGTGTGTCTACTTTGCCCCTTTATGGATGTATGGATACAACACTACCACTATCAGGTCAGGGTAGACACTGGATGGGTTAGTATTGTCTCACATATAGTCTATTGCAGTTAACCCTAACAGCACCAGTGCTTAATTGTGAGATTCATAACAGAGTCCTAATACTTTTGTAATATTTATTCTCTTTTAGTGAATTTATGAAACACTTGTTTTTATTCACTGATACATAGAGCACAAGAGAATATACATCACTGAGGCAAGAATGTAACTTTTTTCAAATAAGTCTGAAATAGGACATTATGTGGGAAGTATAAAAGGGTTCGCAAATGACAATCCCTGATAATCAACTGACATTGACATTTTTTAGGTTAGAGGAAGACATGTTGGATCTATTTTTCCCACCACATCATTTGAGGTTGCACCGTTTTCAGCAAATTGCTAGCTTTTAAAGTAATGCTGGTCTTTCCCTTGTTTCTAATCACATATTTTATTTATTTGGACTAATTTTTCTATTTCCACCCCCCATTCACTTTCGACTCATGTAAGTGTTTATTTTCTGTAAAGTTCTGCTGGAGCATTTCACTCCACATTTCTTGACCGATTTCTTTGGCATTCCTCATCCATACTGTTTTCTTATCATCTCTTCCAAAAAGATTGTGTGTCTTTACCTTTATCCAGTTCTAAACCCTTCTGGGGACTTCCCTGAAGACCCTGCTAAACCTTTGCGGTGTCTGTGCCTACACTGTGGAGTGTGGAGACTGTGGAGACAGAGCTTTTGTTCTCCAATGTAAGATCCTCAGTTTCAGCCTGTAAGGACTGATAATCCTCTGCCTTGGGAGGACTAACTTTGGTCCTGCATGATGCACTTTGGTTGTGGTGCAGTGTGCTTTGGTTGAGGATGGGGCCATACAGTAGAGGTATGGTTTGACATGGTTCCTGGCAAATAACACTATGATCCAATACCTACTTGTATTCTCCGGTACATAGCTACAGTAAGAGGCTTCAGGGATTTAGGTGAATTCTTACACATACAACCAAATTACAAACAATGTGTTTCTTTTTCCAGTTTTTTCATTAGATTTGACAGATTTAGACCAAAAATACATTTTGATTACAATTACTTTGGATGATGAGCCCACTAAACGTTTTCCTTGTTTAAATTAACCCTTTAAGACCTACCATAAAACCAAGTCCGCCAGAGCTTATATTATATTTTTACATGCTGTAGAGCCATTTTTGGGAGCATTTCAAGTTGCTATACATCAATACAACCATTACAGCCTAAATTTTAATAATATTTATGCATTAAATCCATAGTAACCACATAAATTGCAAAAAAGTGCAATAAACAACAGAAAAATTGAAAATCGTTTTTGTTTTTTTTAAACATATATTTCTAATTAGAGAAATTTAAGAGGTTTATCCCTCAAAACTGTAAATACAAAAAAGTTGCAAAACATAGTTTACAACCACAGGAAATTTATTTTGAGTGTCTTCATAGTTTTATTTTTCAGATACACCAATTTTTATAAACTGCAGAATAAACGAAAAACAATCCTATGATGCAAATTTGCAAAGAAAACAGCAAGTGCATCAAAATAAACTATTTAAAGCAGTTTGAGTTCTCAGCATTCCAGAAACTATTCAGAAAAGCATAAAGTCAAACATGACTTTTAAAAACACCAGTACAGGCTTTTAAGGCCTACAAGTAAAAAACTTCATTTTCCGTGAAAATGACGTCACTTCCGGTTTCGGGCAGGTCATGGCGGACATGCGATTGTTCGCGCTGACGTCTATTTCAATGTAGGAAGTGTTATGAACAGCTGATCGGATCGGCAAAGCGTGTTTCTGGAATATTATGTTTTTGTTCCTGCAAGAGCTTTTTGTGCAGTTTTTGCAAAGCTATATGTGGAAGGAAACTGTGAACTAGGACAAGCTGATGGCATGAGATGTAAATACAACTCCTTCGGTTTCATATGCAAGCTTACATGGTTACGGTTCTACAGGGATTTAAAAATAGTTACACAAAACGGAGTGTTGCCGCTCCGACCGGCTTTAAACTGCTCAGTGACATCTTGATATGGTTTTCTGAAGTTGAGGGCTAGAACTGATATTTTCAGTCTATTTTGAAAGTGTAAGAAAGATTGCAAATCATAATCGTTGTATTCATTGACTTAGGCTCATATGGAGAACTTTGTTTTTCATGTGTAATATATAAGCATTATGCATTTAATATATTCAGCAAGTTATTTATCACCCGACATGCCTGTAATTAACAAGCAGCAAGTTTTTGTTGGGAGTCTATGTGTTGGCTAATTGAAGTGTGTTGTAATGATGCCCTTCGAGTTCATTTATTGAATCACTGCACAATAGTAGCTGGTTCATGGTTCAATTTAACACAGTTCCCCTTTCTTACAAATAGCACTTCATTCACTATTGTGATTGCTCTTTTATGAAATGGATGAACACTTTTCATATCAGTGTCAGTCATTCACTCTTGAGAAAGCCTTTTTCACAGCCAGCACAAATGACAGGGACTTCATGTTTTCCTGGTGCCAGACGTGACACATTTATATCACACACACCTTCAGACCAGTAGACAGCGCTGGGAGTGTCAAAGTGCACTCAGGCTATGTTCATTTTCATTTCTTCGTGATTATGTCTTTCTTGTGTCTGTGATTACTTCCAGACAGGGCGCTGGGCCTGTTCATTTCAGAATGCATCATAAACAATTTACACGTCATTAGTTTTGTTTTGATCATATTTGTTTGATGAAATGTCTTCCTGCGTGGTGAGTACTGGGGTTATTTACCCCATTTAGAGGCCCATGGAGTGCCATGCAGGGTGTGTTATCTTACATTGTGTGATTAATTGTCATGACTCTGTGCAGAACTTCTAATGAAACTAAGAGATGGGTGAATGTGTATTTGAGATCAGTATGAGAGACTCTCTTGTGCTGAAAGGTTTTTCTTTTTAATTTTTAAATTGATGTCAGTAAGAGGATACGCACTGTGTCATCAGACTAATACAGTTGATTTAAAAGTGTTTAATCTGCCTTCCAAGTAAATACAGGATGTTCGGGAAGGGTAAAAATGCAACTCTGTGTGTGTATCTGTACTTTTAAATAGTGTCAGTTGCTGACTATACACAACCTGCCAGGCCCTGACAAGCAGCCACCGGGAGTGAGCCGGTGCATACCTGAGCGCCCAGCCCCAGACACCAAGAACCACCAACGCACCGATGTCTGAGGGCGTCAGCCACAGGCAGGGGGAGTGGTGGAGGGAGATAGGCCTCCATACCTTGGAGGGCCTGAGATGTCCCCAAAGAGGTGGCGTCTAATACCCGATTTGACATATAGACACAGACAAACAGGCACACACAGATACAAACATCCATTCCCACCCCCATGCACACATATGCAAATACTCAGCACTCACCCAACGTGGAGACAGACATAAATTGACACTGTACACACAATCACACTCCCCAAGCGTACTCTATACCTCCGGTGTAGGTACCCTTGCCCCTAGAGGGGGAAACTGCACTCAGACGCAGGAGGTGTTACCCTTTTCCCTGGGGTGGAGACAAGCAGACCGCCCCCGACTCCGCAGCAGCAGGAAGGCCCCACATTCCAGACCCCAATAGGGCTTTGGAGCGTGATGTCACGGGGGTGGGAGTGGAAAGGATTTTGGCCTGACCATTTTCGAGGTCAAAACAAAGTGCAAGCGAAAAGGGAGCGAAGGCACACACAACAGCCACGGTTCGTTCTTGCTGTGTGGTCGGCTGCAATGTTCGATCGCACGACTGGCAAGAGAATAAGCTTGAAAATGGTTTGTCTTTTCATTCTTTCCCAACCTGGAAGCAACATGAGGCAGATCATGTATCGGATGTTACCAAACGAAGGCGTCTAGCCTGGATAGCAGCTGTGAGACGAGCTGATATCCAGTTCTCTTCCATCTCCAAATATCTGTCGGTGCTCCAGACATTTTCATTCCGGTAAGTTCTAAATATGTTCATATCTTTATAGCCTATTAGTTTTATTTTCGATGCGCTCTGAGCTCATAGCAAATTAGAACAAACATCCTACTGAGTGATTTTGCAGAACTACCTTCTATTTATAGAGTTGCTAATTATTTGGCATTATAGGGCTTTGGAGTTGACGTCACGCCACAATGCATTGTGGGAGCGCGGTCTACGAATCAAAACAAACACACTGTGTTGGAACGACTACAAGAAAGATGCTTAAAAGCAGCTCAAAAGAGAATGGACTGTATAGAGACCGATTGCGTCCAGAGGCGAAGTGGCGATACTTGCAGAAAATAGCGTGCATTGGAAATGTGGACCCGTATGAAATACGGCCGTGGAGTAGAAACCCTGAAGACCAACCGCTACTGACGTAGCCTGACAAATTTTCGTACCTTGTCTGTGCAGTCAACGCGTACAAATCGTCATTCAAACAAAGGTAAGTCAGCTCGTGTACTGCGAGTGAAATGCGTTTGATTTCCCTGCAAACATTCACATTAGTGCAGCATAAATTCATTGATGAGGGGAAATTACAGTGAGAACATGTGGAGGCTGTTAGATGGATAACATGGTGAGTTCAGTGCATTGATGTGACATTGTCCTGAAGGATTTAGTTATTCTTTATGGTTAAAGAAATTGCAATGATTCAGAATCTCCTTATCATATTAAGTGATTCATAATTGTCACTTTATGCTTTCTCCATCTCTAAAGTGATGACATCCTTGCATTACATACTTTAGGTTCATTTTCTGCAGGCAGGTTTCTGACAGAGAACAGGCAGATTTACACTATAACATGCAGCGTTCTATAGATGGACACATAAAGAAATGAAAAATTACATGTATGTGCTAACTTTCTAAACACTTTGTTACATTTATGATAATGTAGATTAAACACATTTATGTCGGCCTTGGCTCATAGTCCTTGTCTTTAAATGAACTTTGTGTGTGTTTCAGGTCCTGCACTCTCAAAGACTGAATGAACCAGCGTTACAGCCATGGGTCACTGTGAGCATCACAGGGAAGGTTGAAGCCGCCCACTGCACCTGTAAGGCCGGACTCGCAGAGACCTGCAGCCATGTCGCTGCTCTTCTGTTTAATGTAGAAGCAACAGTGCGGATCCGTGGCACAAGGACTGTTACAGATGAACCTGCATACTGGGCTTTGCTGGGTAATGTGACCAAGATACAGCCAGAGGTTGGCCATAAGATAGACTTCTCCTCTTCAGCTGCCCAAAAAAAGGCTCTTGATCAAAACATAAACAGACCATCTGTAGTGACAGGTAAAAGGAGCCGTCCTCAAAAAAGAAAAATCCCACCTGCTACTGTGGAGGAGTTGTCACTGCTATTGGATACTTTGCTGGAACACAGTAAAGCTGTGGGTTGTGGGAATGACCCATAATGTTTTATCTAGGGGTCCAGATTTATGGCTGAAGTGCACTGCCATGTAAATAATTTGCATTTACTGAATATGTACTGACTGAGTACCACTGTTCAAAAGTTGAATAAAGAAACAAACTAATTTTTGCCTCTTTTTTCTTTATATTATTAAAACCACTTTATAGAACATCACATCAGTTATATTTAGAGTCCAGTTATTTATAGTTTACAAATGACCAGTGTTGGGGAGTAACGGAATACATGTACCGCCGTTACGTATTTAAAATACAAAATATGAGTAACTGTATTCTGTTACAGTTACCGTTTAAAAAGGTGGTATTTAGAATACAGTTACTTTGTTGAAATAAATGGATTACACGGCGGTACTTCCCTGTTTCATATTGTGGCGGGTCAGGACTGTTTGGGTTTTGTTTGACAGCTACGTTCTGTTGTTCCAGGCGGCAGCGTTACGGTTGCCATGGTTACAGGGTGACGCTCTCTCTCTGCGTGTTTCCTGGGTGAGAGAGGCCTTTTTGTTGTTGTTGTGCTAAGCTAATAGGCAGAATGCTACAGGTATAGCTCTAAAGAATGTAGCATCATGGGCAGTGTAGTCCGTGCTGCAGGGAGAATGGACTGCCATACCCGTTATGTGTCTGTGAGCGAGGGAGGGAGAAAAAGGAAAAGTACGAGCTGTCATCGAGCAAAAACGGGAGCTGGAAGCATGTAAATATAATAATAACCACTGCAGCCAAGAAGAGAGCCTGACGAGCCCAGTTGTAAGTAAGCTATTAAGACTCGACTGTACACCGTGTTCGTGTTTTCCTCCAAAAACAATAAGTTCTGTTGGAGCAGCCTTTCAACGCCTCTCTCTGTCTCTGCTAGCAAAGTTGACCCAGACAACAAAGTAAAGCTAGTTTTCAGCTACGAGCCCGACACAGAACCCACCGTATTAGCCAGAGGTCCCTTTACTACGGTTCGGAGCCGCGGACCTTCAGTAACAGTAATAAATCACAGCAATAGTACATTCATGTAGTTGTAAACAGCATGATAATATATTAAGTAATCCAAAGTATTCAGAATACGTTACTCTCATTGAGTAACGTAACGGAATATGTTACAGAATACATTTTGGGGCATGTATTCTGTAATCTGTAATGGAATACATTTTAAAAGTAACCTTCCCAACACTGAAATGACAAAATGTTTACACAAACTCATGACAGCGTTTCCATAATGTCACCCACTACTAACATTACTTATGTATGTATGTATTTTTTTTTTAAAATATCGCTATTTATACAGCAAAAGACTGTAGAATATTTAACAGGAGCAAGTTTCATTTTTCCCTGGTTTTATTATCACACTGTTCACCAAACGCAGCAAACCGTCACCATCTTATCCAGAAGGGTCACCTCTTCACCCTCACATGGAAGAAGTAATCTGATTGGCATGGTGGTTTGTTTGAAGCAGGTCCCTTGTGTAGCGCTGGAACCCAGTCACGATGTGTTTCATCCATTTGTGTGTTGCTGACTACCTTTACCGGCACTACAGCTTTTAACATCTTTGGAAAAACATTGCACTCTATTCTGAAACTGCAAAGATTTGTAAAACTACCGTATGAGGGATTAGGGAATACACTGGACAAAGTGAGAGATGCATTTTCAAATGCACAGATTCTGATAATTGGTGAGATAGCTCTGGTTTCAAAAGAGCTTTTTGCCTTTATCCACTGGAGATTTCAGCAAAGGAAACAGGAAACCTTTTGTTGGGATGCCTATCATAGCCAGCTGCCACCACTTGGAAAAGCCAAACCACTCTCTGTGTATGAGGAGGAAGTGCTTGATCTCTAAAAAGACTATTTCCACATAGTCAATCTGACAGAAATCATGCGCCGGAAAGATGATCATTCTTTCGCTGAACTACTGAGCAGAGTAAGAGTAAAGCAAAAGACAGATGCTGTTGGAGCTGATGTAGAAGATGGTCTTGTTAATGGGATTGTGGCGGGGCGTGGCCTGCGGTGCCGTGCAGAGGAGGCGGGCGCACCTGTACGGCATCCGCAATCACGCCCCGCCGACTTAAATATTGTACTGGGTCCTGTGGTGGTGGTTGTTGTGATAATGTTGAGCGGGCAGCGGGAGAGCTGCAGCTCTGTGAGTATTGTGGACAGCAACCGTGTGAGTGTATAAAGTGTCGAAATGCCACTGGGTCTGCCGTGGTTGTTTACAGTGGTGCCGAAACCCAGGACGGGAGGCACGGCGGATCCAGGACTGGGCCAGCAGAGGGAGGAGCTGGTGCAAATGGTGGCCGAGCTGGCGGCCACGCAGCAGGAGGAGGCGGCGGTGTGGCGCCGCCAGCGGGAAGAGCTGCAGGACCAGACTGAGGGTCACCTGCAGAGGATGGAGTACCTGGCGGCGCTGATCCGGTCCTGCCCGACACCGCCGCCACCCCCAGGGGCGCTATCCAACTCCGATGGGGTGGAGGAGATCCGGGCTGTGCAGGCGCCCGTGCCGGCCCCCAGGTTGCGACCAGCCAGGGACCAGCCTGCCGCTGCACCCATCCCCACTCCGCGGGTGGGAGTGGCTTGTGCCCAGCAGGGGCCTGCGCCCATTCCTGCTCCCCGGAGGAGGGACGTGGAGCAACAGCTGGGCCCACCACCAGCTCACCCACCTGCCCAGCCCGAGCCGGAGGTCAGCGCGGGGAGAGCGCGCGAGCCGGAGGTCAGCGCGGGGAGAGCGCGCGAGGAGCCGGCAGCGGTGGAGGCGGCGCCCGAGGAGCCGCTCCAGCCGGGAGAGACGGCACCGGAGGCGGCGCCCGAGGAGCCGCTCCAGCCGGGAGAGACGGCACCGGAGGCGGCGCCCGAGGAGCCGCTCCAGCCGGGAGAGACGGCGCCCGAGGAGCCGCTCCAGCCGGGCGGCGCGGAGAAGCCGCGGGATAAGTCGGAGGGGCCTGTGCTAGGGGAGTCCGCGCCACCGAAGCCCGAGGTCGGCGGGGTGAGCAGAGCGGCCTCACCTCCACCAGAGGCCGGTGCCTGCCGGACAACCGCCCAGCCGCCTGCGAGCCGGGGCGCACGTCCGTGCCGACCGCGCTGCGTCCACCTGCCACGCGGCCGACCTCCGGACCAGCTTCGCCGACGCTGCTGGGTTCGCGGGCGGCCACCTGAGCTCACAACTCCCCGTCGCTTGGCCAGGGCCCGGGGGCGCCGACGGTCCGGGCTGATCCCCTCTCCCGCTCGCGGTGGGGGGGGGTAGGTTCGGCCGGATGGTTCCCCGGCCTCAGTCGGGCGATGGGGGTGTGTGGCGGGGCGTGGCCTGCGGTGCAGTGCAGAGGAGGCGGGCGCACCTGTACGGCATCCGCAATCACGCCCCGCCGACTTAAATATTGTACTGGGTCCTGTGGTGGTGGTTGTTGTGATAATGTTGAGCGGGCAGCGGGAGAGCTGCAGCTCTGTGAGTATTGTGGACAGCAACCGTGTGAGTGTATAAAGTGTCGAAATGCCACTGGGTCTGCCGTGGTTGTTTACAGGGATATTTGGGACAATCACAAACACTGGGACAAGTGCACAGGGTAGACCAAAAATTGTGAAACTCATTGGACTGAAACTGGACAATCAAAAATTATGCAAAAAGATACAAGGATCCTCAGACAATCAGATTATATTGAGAGACACGAGGAATGCATGAGCAAAAATGTGGTTTTTCACTTGTTTAACCTGGAATGGCCTATGTCACCCTCAGCTGCACAACCTCAGTAAAAGGACAAAAAATGAAGAAAATCGATGTTGATCCTGCAATCAGAGATGCACTCAAAAGTATTAGACACTGATTATTTGAGAACACAAGACCACTGTTGAGGTTGTAAAACAATCCAGACATTGACATGTCTATTCACCAAAAAGGACAAAGGCCCCCATCTAACAATGAGTGCATGAAATGTCACCATGAACTCAGACTTGCTGATGTTTTATGCATAACAGAAACCCACTTCCACTGTTTCTCCCCAGTTCCAGCTGGAAGAATGCAACATGGTCACATGCAGCAGACTTGTCTTCTACACAAACTATACAGATATGGCAAAGACAAATACTGGTGGAGTTGCAGTGTACTATAAGATCACTCTTACAGCTGAGGCCCAAAAGTATTTGCAAAAATATGACTGACTGACACAAGGTTTTTACTACAAATGCGAAGCCTTATGAACTCATGATGACTCACCAACCAATCGTTGTTTGTGGAAACAATGAGGACCTTATGAGCAGAGGGGGAAAAAAAGCATATACGAACTCAGAAAAGAGGATTTATACTTATTACTGCTGCAACCACTGATTGATCACCTTTACATATCACAGCCTGTCTCCAATCAGGTGAACTGAACATATATTACATTTATCACAACCCAATTTAAAGTGTGCTTCATTAAACTACAATAGGTGCAGAACAGATGTCACAAACTGGCATTTTTAATAATTTTGCACAGGATATAGGCTGTACATATTGATTACTGTATGCTTTTCATGAATTCGTTTCACTTATTTGGTGGTTTAGAGTACATTATTTGATGGGCTTATTTTTTATTTTATATATATTTTTTGTTTTGCTTATACATAATACTGTATAAGCTGTGGCTACAACTGTAGCTGCCTCCACCAGTGTGTGAATGTGAGAGTGAATGAATAGTGGAATTGTAAAGCGCTTTGACTAGAAAAGCGCTATATAAAGGCAATCCATTAATACTGACTTACATCCTCTTTAGGCAGTAAGTCAGTATTGTAAACTCACTGGGTGCTTATAATTTATTACTTCTAACTTGTTCTCTGCCCTGATTATCTACTAACTCTGTGGCTTTTAGCAGTAGTTAAACAGGAACAGCTTTCCTATATTTAATTTATCATGGCTTCGCCAGTGATTCCATTTGGTATTATGTAAACAGATATTTAAGTGCAATTAATTATTGTAAATCGTATAGAACATAATCATATGAATAAATGTGATGTGTTTGAATGTTTGAGTATTTTTGTCTTTCAAATAAAATAAAAAAACATTGAAATCAAACTTAGCTTTATTCTTTTGTTTGAGCTGTCTCACTATAAGCTGTCAATTAAGGGTTTAATAACTCACAGGTGTTATAGGAAGTGTTCTGGGCTTAAAATTTAAGCTCGCATAAGTTAAAGCTACTCATCTGGACTGTAAAGGATGCTCATTCCTGTTTAATATGTACTTTCAAAATAACTCAGAATGAAACAGATATTAAAGGGCTTTTATATAAAAGATATAATATATGTTAAACTGTCTTCAGACTTTAATCTTTAAAAGTACATAAATTGCAAGGTGTTTGACTGGAAGATTACAGGGGTAAGTGCAGCCAGATCTTTTCTACACATGCCGCCATTAGCTTCTGACACTCACACTTAGCATCTGCTATTTCTTTTTACATGGAATCAGCTGTTGTTCCTTCCATTTTAGTTGCCATAGCAACTGGTTCCTGCAGATGTGTAACGTCATCCTCATTCCTTTTCAATCCCTAACTCATTCATGGGATTTTTCCAACACTGCACGATGACATCACCCACTGTAAATTTTGAGCCTGGAGAGTAATTATTTAAATTATGTTTCTCTTTATTTCATGCCAAAACCTCTACAAATAAAATGTCTCATAACTACCACCAAAGCACGTCCCTTCCATCCACCTTGCTCATAAGGAACAATAAGAAAAGGACTCCCAAATTTTGGTTTATAATCTGTGGTGCAGGCTGTCTTTCTGTAGTAACCACATGCACATAATCAACACTACAAACAAGAAAATCTTGATCTTTGCAGTTTGTTTCCATCACTCACCAGTAAAGAGTTTCTTCTGATAACACTTGCAGTTTTGTCTTGGGAACCATCAAGACAAGCAAAATCTTCTCTGGCTCTTTCTGTGCCTCACCCCGACACGGACAGGGGGGTTGCCCACCCCCTCCTTTCACTGACTTTAGCTGCCATAGCAACCTGTCTTCACATCCGTGTGCTGATGTCACCCTTTCTCTCTCAGTTTAAAACTCATTAGTTCTTTGCTTCTGATTGTCTTCATACAACCTGTTAGATCCTGTTTTCTTCTGAAGACTGACCCAGTAGTAGCAAAGGCACACTCAGATTTTTTTGTTTAGTGTGCCTATGCAAGAGCACACCTCTTATTATTTGTCAGATTTGTTATTGAAGTGGAAATGTATATCCTTGGTTTTAACACAAAGCTCATTGCTGCAGACAGAGACAGCACAAAAACAACCACCTTAAATTGATTTTTTATTTTTATTTCTCACTCACTATGTGTTAACAGACCTCTCTGCATTGAATCATATCTGTTATTAACCTCTGTCTCTCTTCCACAGCATGTCTTTTATCCTGTCTTCCTTCTCTCACCCCAACTGGTCGCAGCAGATAGCCCCGCCCCTCCCTGAGCCTGGTTCTGCCGGAGGTTTCTTCCTGTTAAAAGGGAATTTTTCCTTCCCACTGTCGCCAAAGTGCTGCTCATAGGGGGTCATATGATTGTTGGGTTTTTCTCTGTATCTATGAAGCGCCTTGAGGCAACTTTTGTTGTGATTTGGTGCTATATAAATAAAATTGAATTGAATTGAATTGAATTTTTGTCTCCTTATCTTCCCCTGAGTTATTGGTTCTGTTACTAGTTAACCATAATACAGTAATGTAAGTCTACTGAAGTCAACCAGCCAACCAACCCGGTGACATAATGTTCTGTACTGACAGAAGATGGTGTTAAACATGTTTTGAAAACTTTGACTTTAAGCACTTGTTTCTTGAATCCAGCTTCACAAACAGAGTTAGATTTATGTCAGTTTTTGAGAGCAGGGGTCACTAGTGTAAATTCGCCATTATACATTTAGTGTTTCATGTCCCCTTCAAGTATTCCTATTCAGTAGCACACTTCTTATTATTCCTTGGATTTATTATTAAGTGTGCCAATGCAATAGCACACTTTGTATGTATTATTGTAGGGTATCTACCTTAAAATATAAAGCACCTTGAGGCCACTGTTGTTGTGATTTTGCGCTGTATAAATAAGATGGAACTGATCTGAATTCTTTTTTGTCGAATGGAAGTCCCGAGATCAAAATGGGAGATGTCCCACCAAGGGTGGTTGAGAATGACCAAGCTAAGATCCTGTGGAACTTCTGGATACAGACAGAGAAACTGGTGATGGACATATTAGTGGTGAAGAAGCAGAGGTAGACAGCTGTAGTGATAGATGTAGCTATACGGAATGACACTAACATCATGAAGAAGGAACACGCAAAGCTAAAGAAATACCAAGACCTGAGAGAAGAACTCGAGAAGATGTAGACGGTGAAGGTAACGGTGGTTCCTGTGGTAACTGGAGCACTTGCTGCAAGTGCCTGGAAAACTGCTGACGAGAGAGGTTCACTTTCTTTCCCAGCGCCTGACCAATCGAGCCTATGACAAGTGCAGGCTGAGGTTCTCTGTTGTGGGTGAGGAAGGGGTGGGGGTAAGGATTAATTTATTATTTTGGCCTTAGTTCACCCGGACGTGTTGACATTCCTGTTTGGTTGTTTTTCCTCGTATTTTTGTAAGTAAACACCATGTAATGACATGAGATTGTTTCCTGTGGCTGACATGCTATGACCTGGTCCCTAGACAGATCGTAACAAAATAAAATCACCTCCTTTGAATAAATGGTGTAGTGTTCTGTCACCATTGAGACCAAAAACAGCATGTACCAATACTGGTCTTCATGTTGAACCATAACCATGAATACTTTTGATATTTATGAGATATATTATATTTTTTTGCATGCTTTGTACCACGTAGTCATGGAGTGTGGTAAAATAGGGATTTTTTGTTTATCTTCCTCTTTCTTCGTAGCTTGTGCCAATACCTCTATCGGTGTGAAAGGAGAGGCAATTTCTCTTTCAATCAAAATCTAGATCTGAATTTTCTTCAGTCCAGTGTTTAGCCAGTTCAACTAATAATGCTGACACAGAATTAATGGCATCTTGGCTTAGTATTAACATATCAGCAGCTTAAAGGAATGATCCTTGTATTCTTGGTTCATTTATTTTCAGTGCAGCTAGTGGTTCAAAGAATATCATAAGTAAAAGTGGGCTAAGGTTTCATCGCTGGCGGGTTGATCTGGATATATTAAAGAATGGGGAGAGCATTCGATTGGTAAAGACTGCAGCTTTGGGACTTAAATATAAAAGTCTTACCCATCTACAGAAGCCGTCACCAAAACCAAATTTGGATAATGCAGTGAACATGAAGTCCCAGTCAACCCTGTCAGAAGCTTTCTGGGCATCTAAAGATATAGCCGAAATAGGGGAGGAGTTGTTTCTATTTGCCCAAATGAGATGCAGGAGTCTCCTCATGTTATCAGCTGAAGACCTATTCTTAACAAAACCTTCTTGATTATTATTAATCATTTGCGCTAGCACTTTCTTTAACCTGAGTGCTAATATTTTTGACAGTATTTTACAGTCAACCTTTGACCTGTGTCTATAATTAGCTGGGTTTGTTCAATCTTTGTCCTTCTTTGCTATTAATGATGTTATAGCTTCCTTAAAACTTTCTGGGATAGAATTTCCATATTGGAAAGCTTCTTGGTAGAAGGATAAGCAAGGATAAGCGAAAGAGGATGAGTAAATAATTAATGCAAGGTCGAACAAATAAAGAAAGTTGTGGTAGAGTCGACGAAAAGCCATGCATGAATGGAAATACCTCTCTCACCAAATTATAGGAAAATAAATCAGTGTCACTGAAGTAACAGAAAACTTGAACTGCAGACAGTAAGCTTACATCAAGAAATCAAAACTAGTTTGTTTGAATGGCAACACAGAAGAAAGGTGGGTTATCAGGGGCAATTATTCTAATACAGGGTCAACTCAGAATATTGTTTTTTGTAAGTTATTCAAAAGGGAGTGAATAATAATAATATGGAGCTTCAGATTAACACATAAGGATTATTCCAGACTACATATTTCCTATAAGCTCCTATAAGAAGGTGGATGGATAGTGTGTGTGTGTGTTAAGTCAGCCATTCTAGTTAAACCTATAGAAGCACATTTATAGCAAATGATAAATAACCCTTTCATGAGGTGACACATTATATACGGGCGATCGTGGCTCAAGAGTTGGGAGTTCGCCTTGTAATTGGAAGGTTGCCAGTTCGAGCCCCGGCTTGGACAGTCTCGGTCGTTGTGTCCTTGGGCAAGACACTTCACCCGTTGCCTACTGGTGGTGGTCAGAGGGCCCGGTGGCGCCAGTGTCCAGCAGCCTCGCCTCTGTCAGTGCGCCCCAGGGTGGCTGTGGCTACAATGTAGCTGCCATCACCAGTGTGTGAATGGGTGGATGACTGGATATATAAAGCGCTTTGGGGTCCATAGGGAGTAGTAAAGCGCTATACAAATACAGACCATTTACCATAGAAGGTTATGGAATGCCATAAACAAAGAATCTTAAAATAAACACAACATTCCCAACCCATACCCACCCCAACTTTGCTTCCAGGTCATTTCTATTTTCAGTTTTCTGTGGCTAACAGTGGGTAACTCTGAGGAAATGACCAAGAGTATTATCACACTTCTCTTGCTGAGCAGGTGTCCTTTACATACCCACATATTAGCTATTTAGCTATTTTTTCCCCTTATGTGCCTGAGCACTGTTGTTGTTCTAATTCATTAATTGATGCTTCTACAAATTAATGCTAATCACACTGAATGACTATCAACCTGTCAGTTATATAATAACCTGTTAGTTATTACAGTCTATAGTCAGTTACCAGGCTTAGCTAGGTTATAAACTAACTAATGTAGCTAATGTGTCCACCAATGGAAAGACTGGGAGACAGGAAGGAGTGCAAAATAAGAGGGAGAAAAACCCGGGACAACATCTTAAGCTCATACTTGGTAAATTCCTGCTCCTCCGTGAAGCTTTTTGCCAAAATGCTCAATGTTGACTCTCACTCGGGGTAACCCTACCCCCCCTCCAGCACTGATAAATAGTCAGCTCCTACCACAAAGGAAAGGGTGGAGGATGGGGACCACATGGGCAAACACTTGTTGTGTGTCTTTGGGCACTGGGTAATACATTCATACAATTCTTGGATAGAGAAACGAAAGTAATACAATTTCTTTCTATGTTCTTCAGGCAGTTAATTCATTTTGATTTGCGTTGTTTTTTCTGTGCCTCCCTCATTAGGAATGATTTGTCATAGAGTTTCCTTTGTGCATTTTGGGGTTTCAGACTTTCTTTTAAACCCCGAAAGAACAATGTGAAACAGTACCCTCTCTTTTAGATTAGTGGATCTTTTTTTCATGAAATCAGCGGAGTGGATTAAAGGGAATGACAAATTTCTCGGGTGTGAAAGGAACACATAATTTAGCCTGGAATACTTTTCTGCAGACAACAACTGAGATGTTCGCTAATTAAAATATAAATTTCAAGATCAGCTGAGTTAGTAAGTAAAGTCAGAAACTGTCAGAATAAAATAAACATGCATTTGAGTTTTTTTGATAACTCACAGAAAGGACGAGATCTGGGGAAAAGATTGTCTAGCAGATCTTTCCAGTAGCAGTCCTCCACTGTCCTTGCAAATGGAAGGCACAGGAGGGAGGAAGGTGGAGGAGGAGGCAGGAGGGAGGGGGCAGAGAAGAGGAAGTTATCACCAAATTGCCATATCTACAAAGCTCTCCCTGCATGCTACAGATTTCCCCTCTTTAATCTGACACATACAGCCTCATGCCTGCTAAAACCCTGGAAGGCAATGTGAAGCTCAGCATTCTGGGCTGAAAGAACACTGCAGCCAAGAGAGGGGAGTCAGAGGGATAGATGGAGAAACAGAAAAAGAAAAGATAGCATGTGTGTGTGTGCGAAAGAGAAGGAGAGAGAGACAAAAAGATATTTTTTTTGTTCTTTAGAGCAAACATGCTCCCCGCTTTATATATGGAGTTAAATCGTAGAGGTTAATTGAAAAATGAGATAAACAAAGGCTGTGAAAAGCAAAGGGAAAGACTGTAGCTGGCAGCACAGGCGGGCCACCACTAAACCTCTTTCAGACTGTGCAACCCTGATAAAAAGCACAGTTAATTGTCTTGCAGTTTCTTCCACTTAATTTCAGTCAAATTAGAAAAAAAAAGTGAGGAACTGCTTTCTTCCTTTCATTGTTATCCACGTGCTATCCGCCTATTGGAAATAACATTAACGGGTGGACCTTCGTTTCGTTTTGTCATGAAGACATGCTCGGCAAAGATGTTATAATGTTTCTTTAAGCAAACATTATGTCCTTAAACAATCATCTCTTGAGTTCGTCCATGTTCTCGGGACTGAATTCTCAAGCCCTGTTGAATGACGTTCAGCTTATTTGGTGACTAATAACTCCCATTTGAAAAAATTCGGGAGCAGTGCAGAATGTATCACGTTATACTGCAAAATGACTGAGAGCATCAAAAGCAGTGCATCAGCTTGAAGATCCATTTTTGAGATAAAAGGCAAACCGAAATGTCAAAGCACTTAAAGGTGAATGAATGGCATGTGAGATCACGGCACCCAATGTTCTGCATGCACTACCTGTAAGAATTTCTAAATCATTATGATGTATGTGCCAGGAAACATTATAAGCACAACTATGGCCCCTTTGTATTTGTAAAATAGTTTTAGAGGTTTTTTTTTTGATTGTATTAGCATAATAAACCCACCCTAGCTAGTTTGGAGTCTGCCAGATTTGGTGTCATACTCTAATAACAATGTTTCATTTGTTAATTTGTAGATGTACCTGGGGCCCAGCACTCAATACAAAATGAACTGTTGACACATTGTGGTTTACAGTTACAATGTACAATTTTGTACTGGGACACTCCTATTTGCGCTGCTAAAAGCGGGTAGAGCGCTGTGGCACGCTTCTGAGGCCACTGTGAGCGGCAGCCTCTCCAGTAGTTTTGTGTTTGGGTACGGATATGAATCCTTACACACCAAGACTCATTTGAGTAATCAACTACTAACAATGAAAACAAGGTCCCGTGTCAGTGTGGTCCCCCGTCTACCTGATGAGGGGAGCAGGCTGTATTGTAGCTGCAGTCTATGTTCCTATTACTTGCAGAGAGAATTCACATACGCTATTTTGGTGATTATATACGCTAATATTAATCTCTTAGGACTTCAAGCATGTGACACTGGATAAAATATTACCTGCTTTGTCAGTATGTGGACAGCATGTAGACCTATTGTATGCGAACCTAGAGGATGCCTGCTCTGGGGAAAGCAGATCACAACCGTATTCTGCTTCAGCCTCACTACAAACAAAGAGTGAGGAGGTTACCTACAACCACCCATATGGAAAAGAAATAGAAAAGACTTGCATCAGATGGGGCCTCCTTCATATAGTGAATCATATAAGACTTATATGATTTACTCATGAAAGTGGCCACATATTTCATATATTGTTTTTGTAAGTGTCCAAAACATACAAGTTTCATTTATATAATTTTTCAAGGGATCATTTTCACTCTTGTATGGTTTTCATACAAGTTTCACACAAGACAGATACAAACTTTATAAGATTTATGTACATATTTTTCCATATGGGCACAACCACCCATTCAGGAAGGTGTTTCCAAACGCAAAGCAGACTTAGAAACTGTTACTGTTACTCAGCAACCAAGACGTGTCACAGTGGTCCCTCGTTTATCGCAGGAGTTACGTTCTAAAAATAACCCATGATAGGTGAAAACCGTGAAGTAGCCAACTTAATTTTTTTTACAATTTATTATAGATGTTTTAAGGCTGTAACCCCCCCCCCCCCCCCCCCCCCCCCCACTATACACTTTATACACTTTTCTCAGACAGGTGTGAACACTTTCACACTTTTCTCTCTTGGTTAAACTCTCAAAGTCCAGTATTATAGAATGAAACCAAAGGCACGATAGATGTATGGATGTTGTTGTTCCACTGCAATGTACACCATTCATACCTTACCTTAATCTATATTTGACATGTACTGGACTATGAGACATTTGTTGGCCTTGAACCTCAGTTGATTAAAATATTGTTTTCGATGGACAAAGGAAAGTAGTGATGATTGGTGGCTAACTGGTGAATAAAACGGGAAGGAAATGTGTAAAAAAGAAGAAGGTGAGTTTGACTTCTCTTCTTCAGCATCCTGGTGAAAGAGTAGCTGTGCTTGTGCCAGTGTCATCTCATCTACCTCTTAATGCAAACTTGCAAATGTTTCAAAAATGCTTATATGAGTTATTTCAGATGGGAGGAAAAAACATCTAAAACAATATTTTTCCAAGAGGATTTCTGGAAGGATTTCTTCTGTTATTTTTAAGTACACCGAATCCTCTCCACCTTTCTAAGTATAAACTTCATACTGCTCTCTGTTTAAAGATAAAGAACCCTCAGATATAAACAGCCTAAACATAGACATAGTGAGGCTGTGAACAGCTTTGGTTTAAAGTCTCTCAACAATTTGAAAAGAGAGAACTTCATTTTGGAGCTTTGGTTGACTTTGAAGGCTCATGGCTCATGGACACTAAGGCATAACTAGCATGTTTCCAGCACACAGAATTTTCGGAGGTATATACATTAGGAGTTGTCCCATTAGCAAACAAACAGACGGGCTGATTTATGTTTTCTCTTGGCATCACCTGACAGGGACATTAGTGTTACAGATGGGGACAAGTGACGTTGTCAGGATCATCAGTCTCCAGGCGACGTACTGCCAAAATGATGTGGAAGGGGTGGGCAGTGAGGGTTATGGGTAGTGTCAGAGTTGGGGAAAAAAGCTTTTGCAGCTGCAGTACTTGCCTTCATTGCATCTAGTTGAATTTTATCTTGTCAGCATCAGAGGAAAAATGCTTTTGCAGCAAGAGAAATCACAATTCAATGGTTCTGAACGCCTTGAAAGCATCTCTCTTGCAGAACTCAATTACAATAATAAAGGGAATATAAGTTAACTTGGTACATGCCCAGATGCTGACAAAATTTATCGCACCATGGGAGCTTATGACTTATTCATGTTCTATTATACTTTATGATTGCTATCATTTTGGCACTAAATAAAGTTGACATTATACTGCACAGTACATTGTAAAAGATCATGGCAGATATATTCCAACTATTCCTGTCAAGAGGAGGAAATTTAAAGTGATAAAACTAAGCAAAAAGACGTGTCAGTAGCACTGAGTAGCACATGAGGTGATTAACAGGTATGTGTTAAAGGGCTTCAGTGTGCACTGTTCTCATGGCTACAACGAAATACTTCCATGACACAGAGATGGATTATCTATGCTGTCATAACAATCACCATTTAAAACCAGTCCACTTCGAGGCAGAACAATCAGTTAATTGTCCTGTAAATGCATTAATGCATGGATGAGGTACATGGGGAGCTTGCCATGATTCCTGGAATGGACAAACAACAACCTCTCTTTAGAACACGCTCTCTCAAACAGGCAGGCTCACCATCAATGACTGTAGAAAACATGGACGACACGACAGCTCCCAAAAAATGAAGCCAAAACGTCTCTATCGCCCCCTGGTGTCTGGCTGCAGTATAGGTCATAAACTCCGCCACCTCCATGTTAGCGGATGGGACTGGGGTCAGACTAAAATAAATTAATTCTCCTCAGATAATTTTTTTTCCAAAGATTCTTTCTTTTGTTTTCAATAGTTCTCATCACGCTGATTGATGTCCAAGGGGTCTCCTTCCCCATAAGTTTGATTCTAATTCCTACCGCGGTGATGTTAAATTGGGGTGTAACGTCATCATAAGAGCTTTGACTGACAGCTGCTGTCACGGAGAAACTTGCGTATCTCTGTTCGGGAAGAGCAGATAGAGCGTAGGCTCTGAGAGGAGGGCCAGCGTTTACGATACAAAACCACGACCGAGTGTTTTAACCTGACAGCCTGAGGTGTTCTTCAGTAAACTGGACTACCCGACAGAAGGACCCGAGGCCCCGCTGCACTTTTTTGGTAAGTTAAACGTGTTTGTAAGCTACTCCGTAACTACCGCAGGTGAATGAATTTACCCCGACTAAAGAAATCAAGAGAAACGCCCCGGGTTGCTCAGTCACTAATTATCGTTGCTGTACTTTTATTACAAGTATTATAGTGTAAGAGCAACAGGCTGCACCCTGCTTCAGCTCCTGTGCAGAGCTGATTATTAAATATCTTCCAACAGCAGCATGTTTTCAGTCATTTGACACATCTGTAAAGACAGTAACACCACTTTTTTTTCTTTTTAAAGCTTGTACTTCAGTAACTCATTAATCAGTAACTATGGATTAAACTGTAGAACTGAAAAAATGTAAGAGAAGAGCTTCAGATCCTGGGTGTGTGAGGACAGAGAAGGATCGGCTTTATTTTAGATTTGAGAGATAAACTTTATATTTGAGTTTGTGATGATTCTGTTCTCTTTGTGATTACAGGAGCTGCCCTCAGATTCAGACCTCAGCACCACCCAGTGACAGCAGACAGATCATCCAACATGTTAACTGCAAAATGAACTGATGAAAACAGTACAAAGGTTAAAGTACCACATGTGCTGTCAGTGAAAGCTGCAGCTGTTTTATTGATAAAGTTAAAGACAAAAAAACAAAAGGATTAATCACTCATGTAACTGTGTCACTATATATCAGCATTAACAGGACCTCAGTTTGGTGTTTCAGAGGGCTGCTGATCTCAGACCTGCACAGCTTCCGTTTTAAACACTTGATGTACTCAGCTGCATGAAGAGCATATGAGATTTTCTCTAACACAATTAAATAAAACCTGATGAAGGTCAAAGGTCGTCACTTGTATGTTGAACTACAATCTTGTAGTTACAGTTTTTTGTCGATAGTGTGTTACTTACCATAAAGTGATTCAGAGTTATTCATACCAGAGTAATCAGAGAGGATAATATATTTTTAAATATATAACGTTCTACAGGACTAAATATAATATCTTTATCCGAGTATTTATAACAATACACAAACCAAAGGTCTGCATCACAGTGTTCATGAAATGCTGGGTTTATGCATCTTGTGAGCTGGGTCTACGGTGGAGCTCTGAAGATTTCCCTGTGAGGGAGCTGCTGGTGAAGATCATGAGTCCTGCTTGATCAATGCCATGAGCTTCAGGCTTCCCGGTGTTTCTTAAATGATGCCTCTCTCAGTGGGTCAACAGAACATCTGGCACAGGACAGCTGTGATGAAAGAAAGGGAAGAAGTTTCTCCAAACCTCTGGACCCAGGAAACCCAGCTTGGTCCTGATGGTCTCCCTCACTAGTTTCTCCCCAGGGTGAATGTAGCTGTTGATATCATATGGACTCTATTATTAAATGAAAAGAACAAATTAGACTACTCTACTGAAACGTTCTGTTGCTGTTTTTAAAGTCTCCATGTTACCAGGATATAGACGGCTCTGAAGATTTAAACAGTTTTAGATCCATTACACTCACAGTCTTAAATGTTAAAATCTCAAAGGACAGCATTACATTTTTGATATTAACAGTAACTCTGGGCCTCTGTGTAGCTGATCTCACCGCTGTCTAAAAATGGATAACAAAACCTAAGGAGTGTTGAATCATTCAATAATGCAGACTATTAGAGTAACAGGTGTGTAGCATCGCTAACTAGCTAGCAACAAGCCTCCAACACATTGTATGCTAGCGGCTAAGCTAGCAAACGAATTAACAACAGAGTGATTTTAGATGTTTTAGAACTATAAGATGATAAGCTGTGTGTCTTTTTCATAACAGTGACATGGTTGTATTTACCTTAGTTGAACGAGTCGTCAGTCACAGTAAACCCATCAGCAAATAAACTGGAGCAGCCGGGCTACATAAAAAGTGTACGGGGCGTAATTGCAGTCACGTCCAGCGGGTGTGTGGGTGGGAGCGTGACACAGTCGCTCCACCTCAAGACACTACTGAGCAGACTCTAGCTGCAGAAATGCAAGATGGCAGCCTCCACAAGCGGGATATTTTGGGTTCATTTTTGCACAATGGGAGGAGGTGCTGTCGCGTCGTCTATGTTTTCTACAGTCATTGCTCACCACACTCCAGGGAGGGAAATCGAGGGAAGACCTGTGCAGAGGAGGGAGAAGACAATGTCAGATCCTTAGGAAAAAACACATAAGTGGTGGGTGCTGATGCAATCATGGGCCACAGGCGGTTGATTACTCCAGGTATGGAGCTGGGAGCTATGGGTGGGAACCTGCAATGAGTATGCACCAAAGCCCAGATAAAAACAAACCATAACATATTAGAGAGAGACTGAAGTGATAGAAAAACAAAAACCCAGGGAGAACAGAGGACCATGAAATTACCTCGTCCTAATGGGAGCCACCTGGCAATCCACCAGGCTTGTCAGGGTGCTGGCAATGGAATGCCCTGAGTGGTGGTATCCAAGAGAGGAGGCTGGTATCCAAGAGACGATAGTTATGCACAGGTTAACTGTGAACTCCAAGTGGATTGGTTAGAACAGACAATACAGAAGTTTCTGGTTTGCTTGGCCATTGGTCTGTAGGTGAAAACCACAGAACAAACTGACCTTAGCATTGAGAGCAGAGCAGAATTCCTTCCAGACCTGGGAGAGAAACTGGGTACTCCGGTTGGAGACCATGCCCAACTTGATGTCATGGAACATGTGATCTGTAAGGAGCTGTGTGGTTTCTAAAGCTGAGGGGGTTTAGGTAAGGCCACAAAATGTGCTGCTTTGGTGAAATGATCAGTTATGGTCAGCATTATCATATTGCCAGAGGATGGAGGGAGACTGGCAACAAAATCAAGGGCAATGTGTGACCAAGGGCGCCATGGAGTTGGAAAAGGACTGGAGGACTTTTTTTTATGCATAACACTTGCTTAACGTGGGATTCATGTTCCTGAGGTAATTTTGAGACGATGAGAATGTTGTCAAAGTAGACAAAGACAAAGTGATTGATGAAGTCCAGGAGGACATCGTTTACATGGATCTGGAACACAGTGGGGATGTTTAAGTCCTCACCCACCAGTACCCATACCATTACTGGTGAGCACGGCCTTTAAGCTCCATGGGACAGGAGTGAAGGAAATGCCCTTTAATTCCACAATAGAAGCACTCACCAGCGGCGAACTTTTGGCTGCATTCAGTGGGGTGAGGCGAGTGCAGCCCAGCTGCATAGGCTGCTTCTTGGAGTCGTCTGCCTCATTTTTGCTTTTCCTGACTGGCTCTGGAGCATTTCTGCAGGAAGCAGTAGCAAAAAACCTCCCCCCCCCCCAAGGAATTCTGCGCTTTGGAGTTCCTGAATCGTCTGTGCTCATGAATATCATCATCAGTCTTCATACATAATGACATGAGAGAGTCAAGGAACGTAGGTAATTCTTGGCAACTAATTCATTTTTCAGTTCATCATTTAAACCATTGAAAAAAGGCTCCTCAGGGGTCTTTTCCACTCAGCACATCTCCTCTGCCAGTATCCAGAAATCTATGGAAAAATCAGCAATGCTCCACTTACCTTTCTTTAGGTTCAATAAACAGTGCACTGCAGTACTCGGACTTCAGCACTTATCGAACACATTGCAGAACCTAGTGAGAAAATCCTTTAAAAAGAGAGATGTGTGTTAGTTTGTAATACTGCGTAGGCCCGTTTAAGGGTATGATCATGCAGCAGCCGCACACTAAAGATAATTTTTGAACTGTCCAACTCATAGGTTTTCCTCTGTTGTTGGGACACTGGAGTACACTGGGTAAGAAAAACCAGCACCGACTCACCTGTAAACACTTCTGGAGCGGGAAGTTGTGTCAATAGTGATTCCAACAACCAGGCAATACAATTCAATTCAACTGAATTTTATTTATACAGCGCCAAAATCACAACAGTTGTCTTAAGCCGCTTTATATTGTAAAGCAGACCCTACAATAGGATGAGGGCAGAGAGTTAGCAGGAGACAGGCATGGGATAAAGTGTTGCGTTTGGCCAAAGTCTGAGTGAGGGAAATGAGCTCTTCGGTCACAAGTATTTGTTCATGCTGGCTAACCTCCATAATCAGTCATGAATACTGGAATGGCCTTAGATGGAGGGAGAATCAGAGTTTAGTGTGCTTTTATTTACAGTGAAGTCACCAGAATGCGCTATATACATTTATGCAGGAAAGGAAACTGGGGTCCAAGGGGAAACAATCATTCAAACATCCAAAACTCTCTTTAGAACACTGTGGTGTTCTGTGGTCTCCAGCTTCGCTGCAGAGAAGGGATGGTGCAGTAGGTTCAGGGGGTGGGGGTGGTGCAAGGGAGGCTGGCAAGGCATGTGCGACTAATTTTCTCACCACCAGTGATTCCGCAGCAGCAGAATTAATGTGAAGGATCAGCCTTTCACATTTACGCGTTGTCTCTTTGATGTGGGGGTGTGATGGCTTTAGCCGGGGCCATCACAGGAGGAGGAGCAGCTGTTTGATGTGGTAATCTGGGAGGAGTTCGAGCAGGGGCTTCCTGGGGAGACAGTGCAATTGGTCCGCTGACATCAGCAGGTGGTGGTCATGCTAACCAAGAACCACCAGGAAGCATGGATGGAGGAGAACATGGGCTGCTTGCTACCGGCGGGGGAGAGTTAGCTGGTTCTGGCCCCGAGAAGAAAGCTCCCCAGCTCCACTCCAGTGGCCCTGACCATGGAGCCGCAGCCACAAATGCAGGTGAGTAACCCTCTCTCTCTCTCTTTTGCTGCTCTCCACACAGAGAGCTATGAAACGCTAAGGCAGGAGCGTTAGAGGTGACTACTGCACCTGCACTGGGAATGCCCAAGCTGGACGTGGGGCAGCTGTTCTAGGAGTAAGGTGCCAAGGGGGTATTTGCCAGATTATGGTGGACTGCTATGCTAGAAATAGGAGAAGAGTCCCTGTCAGTATTTATGCTGCAACATTTTGGATCAAACAAAGTATTTTTCAAGACAGTCTGATAATAAAGAATTACAGTAGTCCAGTGTAGAAGTAATAAATGCATGTACTAGTTTTTCAGCAACACTCTGAGGCAGGATGTTTCAAATTTTAGATATTAGATTTTAGATATTCCAGAAATGGAAGAAAGCAGTTCCACACATTAGTTAGTGCACTGAAGTACATTCTGCTCTTGCTCTTGACGAAGACGGTTACTCTTTTCTTCTCCTCCTCCTCTCCCTTAGCTTCCCTGCTTAGCTTCTTATGTCCTTGTCTAGTCTCGTGTTTTTTGTATTACTTTTCCCTGGAACACTCTGTCACAGTCTGTTCTCTAAAACCTAAAAGAGGAATTATGTATTTGATCAACTGGTCCCTAAATGCAATTGGCACCCCTTTCTCAACGAGAAGTTTGGGCTTGGGTGAGCCTGAGTGCTGAAGATATCTACCTATTCGGAACCATGGTAACAGGGTTCTTGCTGATCGGAGCTGGCTTGGCCCTGACTTATCGAAGAATTAAGAAAGCGGAACCGGCTGTTCAAACCCCCACAAGGCTGCCCGCTGGGATTGAAACGATGGGAAGAGGTGTGAGTTTCTCAAAATGGGCTCATTGAGTGCAGCACGGATAAGATCTTGGAGAGGCTTACGGCTGCCGTGAATACTGAGAAGAAGATCTCTCAGTGCAGACTGGATACATCTTGGAGGGACTTGCTCGGAATAACATTTTTGAGCGCAAATTGGATTACATCTTGGGGAGCCTCACTGTGGTCGTGAGTTCTCAGAATTGGTTCTTTGAGCACAAGAATGACAACAGTGTTTAGACTGTTCCTTCCCATTCCATGCAAGGCCAACTGGGTTGGCAGGAAGACTGTTTACTTAGCCTAGCAGGGCGAAGGACACTGTCTCAGCTGAACTCTGGACACGCACACACATATACACATATACACTGATAAGCACTCACTCATCCCCCCTCCCTTTCCAAACACCTTCGATGCTTGTTCCCTCCTCGGAACATGGCGGGTCTGAGCCCGCGCTGGAATGGTAGCACTGTGCAGGATGACTGCTGTGTTTCCTTCGGATTACTCCTCACCCCCCACCCGACCCTGTGGCTTGTCACGTGTTCCATAATGTTGTGCTGTGGACATTTATGTGCTTTTTTGTGCAGAGGAGTTTTTTTGTTTCCTGTTCTCATGTTGTCCTCCCAAGAGCCCAGCATGAGTAGAGGTCTCTTTTTTTCCTCTTGTACTTTCCCATTGTAGTGTATATTTCAGTGTTTTTTTTCTGTAACGCTACCGATCTCCGACCTGTATCCCCATTTGATGTCTGTGTTGTGTGTGTAAGGTGTGTGTGTGTGTGTGTGTGTGTGTGTGTGTGTGTGTGTGTGTGTGGGGGGGGGGGGGGCCTTTTTCACTGCAGGGCAACCTGCACGTGGCGAATAAAGCCTTGATTGATTGATATCCTTTTTGAAAACAACAAGATTTCTCATAGTGTCATCCAGAGTAAGCATCTGATTAGATACAGTATTTCTAAGATTTTTAGGGCAGAGTACAATAGCCCCATGGTGTACAATGGCCTTTTATCTGAATTTAGAAGCAGGAAATTAGAGGCCATCCAAGTCTTTAGACATTGCTGCAGTTTGACTTGCTGGTGTGTGTTATCTGACTTCATGGATAGATAAAGTTGGGTATCATCTGCATAACAGTGAAAATGTATGATATGTCTTCTGATGATACTGCCTAAGGGAAGCATGTATAATGTAAACAGAATTGGTCCTAGCACTGAACCCTGTAGAACTCCATAATTAACCTCAGTGTGTGAGGAGGACTCTCCATTTACATGAACAAACTGGAGAGTATTAGATACATATGAGTCACACCACTGCAGCACAGAACCTGTAATATCTACACCATGCATTTGAGTAACCTTCATCACTCACGCCACTCACCCACCGAATCTATTTAGACCATGTCATGGTCTGGAGTCTGTGGACTCCGTGTTTATGTTTATAAATATTCAGTGGTTTTGTTAGTTTTGGGGTATTTGTTATCCATCCCAGTGTTTAGGTGTTCTCAGTGCCTTCCTTGTGTTGTGTCTAGAGATGGCACGATACCACTTTTTTATGTCCGATACTGATATCATAAATTTGGATAGCTGCCTATACCGATATGAATCCGATATAGTGTGTTTTTTAATCAATTAAACTGTTGTTTTTTAATATATTGCTGCATTTTGTATAAGTTTATACTCAAGTTTAAATAAATAACAACACTAAAGCTATTCTGTTATACCTGTATGCAAAAAATACACTGCACCCAAAATAATTCATAGTTCAGCAATACTGATCAATCTGATAAACTTAAACCTACTCAATCCCTCCTATTCTGGTATTTTAAAGAGTACTTAGCAGAAATATTAAGCAACCTAACTAATAGGGTTGCAAACTCCCAGCAAAAAGAAAAAATAGGGAACCACCCTCCACCTCATGATGCTTAATCGACGCAATCAACTTTAATTTGATGCAGTGTGGGAAAAAAATACACAGAAATCAATTATTTTTCAAGAAATATTAAATAGACATCTTTCTTCAACAGAACTGCAGACTGCACAGATGGTACCTTCCCAAAGGAAAAAGTACTATAGCTTACTAGGGTATATTAGACTTAACAGTTACTATATACAGTAATGGACTTCTATATATTTTACATAAGATTAAAACTTTGGGTGTAAGATTCAGATAATTATTTATTAAAAGCTAGACATTTTAAATGAGAATAAGAAAGAAAAGTATGTCTTTGTGCCCCCCTTTCCCTGTTCATGCCCTATCGGCCCCCCTGGCTAAACTTTGCTAGATCCGCCCCTGCACAGTTACCAGCCGTCAGCTGCGTAGAAAAAGATCCTGGTGTAGAAAGTAATATTAAATAAATTCTAACAACAGTTTATCAAGCTTAAACGTGCTGCTGTTGTTTAGCCGCTGGTTTCCTCTTTCTGGCGCGAAGTGGGCGATAAACAAACAAGAGAGACGGACTCGCGACAGAAAAGCCGATCAGCTGATCATTAATCAGTTTCACGATTGAAGTAGCAGCAAGAAGAGGCAGTCGCTCCATATATTGGTTGTCAAGCTTAACGTGGGAATGCTTTACAAACATTCAGAGATGAACTTACACTCTTGCTTTACTTCTCTCTGGGATAACTTCATCAGAGATGAAATGCTGGTTGAGGCTACAAATACACACAGCCACTCTATCACGTGAGAACACTGCTACGGTTATGAGCCGAGTTACGCCATGTCGCAAGTTTTGAGAGGTGCTTTTTTGATATTTAATGGATCGGATTACATTTTTTATTTCTCTCCGATATCCGATCCAGTAATTTACGTCAGTATCGGACCGATACCGATACGTTATATCGGATCGGTCCATCTCTAGTTGTGTCTAGTGTTTTCAGTTCTATGTTCATGTTTTCTGGTTTGCTTCCTCCCTGTCTCGTCTAATTAGGTTCAGCAGTGTCTCCCTCCTGTGTGCCATGTCCTGTATATTTAGTGTCTGTTTACCTCTGTTCTTAGCCTTTTCTTTGCACTACCTCCAAGCACTTTGCAACAATTTTGTTCTCCAATGTGTGCCTTTCTACTATTTTTTTTGTATATATTTCTCTTGTTAGCTAGTTATTTCAGTACATAAACCTTAATCTCCTTGGGTTTATGATTCTAAGGAGATTAAGGTTATATGAGACTTTCAGGCATAAGAGAAATTATTGAGAAACACCCTTAACTGCTTCAGTGCCCAATTCTTTTAGAGGCTTTTTTCCTCATGTATTTACATGAAAGGACAATTCCAGAGCAGAGCCTCACCACTCATTTGACTCAAGATATCCACCCGAACTTCCTGTGACTTCACTGTTGCAGCAACAAGCCACCTCCCTCTTCACTACTGCTGCAGACCTGCTTGCCAGCTGCTTCTCAAGGTAAGGTTACAGTGATATAAATGGAATGGCTCAATTTTTTTCTATCCAGACTCTGTCAGCTCCATATTAATCGGGTTAGACCGCTTCACAGACTGCGCCTCAGCTGGTTACCCTTGTGAATCTTGATGAACTTGTGCTGACAAATTTTGAACAACCTGTGCTAGATAATTCAGTGCATCCCAAGGATCCTGTGCATCCTGAGTCCATGTGGTCTGTGTGCCTTGCACAGCCCCAGCTAGAAGAGACTGTGTCTTGTGTAGCCCAGGGTAACATGAGCCCTCAATAGGTCCTGTGCAGCACCAGCCCAAGTCTCCATTGGGATCAGTGTACCCTGTGTTGCCCCAGCCTGCAGAGGGTCCTACACAGCCCAAGCCTCCAAGTTTGGCTGAGTGTATGAGCCTACCTGAAGCCCAGCCTATCCTATCACTCCACAGCTCAGTGACTCGGGACTTTGCCTCCTCTGCTGACATTGGCCACTTCAAGAATCCATTCTCCCTCTTCATTGTAAACACCTGCTGAGCTTTGTTTCCGGCGCCACTCCAAGCTGGCAGCCAGTATCAGCAGCTCCGACCTGACCGCATCCTTTTTTCTCTTTCATTGTTGTTATTTCATTTCGTGTTCTTGTTTTTATATTGTGGACTGTTCTACTCCACAATCGAGCTCAGAATTTTATGGACAATCATGTCCGGATAGCGCGTGTAGGTCCGACCTCCCATTGGAGGTCGGATCAGCTGTTAGCCCTCGGGGCCTCCGCTTTTCTGCCTACCGCTGAGCGAGCCAACATCCCCCGCGAGGTGAGGAGGAAGAAACGCGGCACTCGAGCCGGGATCGGGCGTCGCAGTAAGGTAAGGTTAGGAGGTACCGGCCAGCGATTCCATCTGTGATTATGGGGAACGTGAGATCTCTCCCCAATAAAATGGATGAACTTGCAGCTCTAACCCAACATCAGAGGAGCTACAGGGAGTGCAGCGTGATGTGCTTCACAGAGTTGTGGCTAACCGCACTAACTCCGGACTCACACGTAAACATAGACTTCCATCTGATCCGGGCCGACAAAACAACGGAGAATGGTAAGACGAGAGGAGGGGATTTGGATGTGTTTGTGAACGATAGATGGTGTAACGCTGGGCATTTATCGATCAAAGAGACGCTAAGCTGTAAGGACATTGAGGCATAGCATGAGACCGTACTATCTACCGCAAGAGTTTACACACGTCATTATGATAGACTGCATTACGGATTACATGAACTTCTGTGTGTACAACACTGTACCCATCATAAAGGTACGGTGTTTTTCTAACAACAAGCCATGGATAAATCCTGAAATTAAGAGTCTTTAGATCTGGAGACAAACAGGAGCTGAGAGTTTGTCCAGAAGAAGCTGAAATGGAAGATAAGGCAGGGGAAGGAAAACTACAGCAGGAAGGTGGAAGAGCTGCTACAGGACAACATCAGAGGGGTTTGGAACAGCCTGAAGACAATCTCAGGACAAAAACCAACCCCCCAGGCTGCAGGAGACTTGGGGTGGGTGAATGACCTAAATAAATATTTGAATAGGTTTGATCAACCACCCACCCCTCCCCCAGCATTGTCCCCCCTGCTGCAATCTCCCTCATCTTTAAGGACTGCCTGTCCTTCATCTCAGGACTTCACACCTCTCAGCTCCCAGCCATCACACCCACCCCCGGCTTCTGTGGACTCCAACATACACCCCCCTCCCCCAAAATCCTCTCTTTCTATATCAGCACTTCAAGTGAGGAACGAGCTTCGCATGATCAAGGTGCGGAAGGGTCCAGATGACATCAGCTCCAGGTTCCTGAGGTGCTGCGCAGATGAACTGTGTGCCATCCTAGGATATCTGTTCAACCTGAGCCTGTCACTGGGGAAAGTACCACAGCTGTGGAAGACCTCCTGTGTGGTACAGGTACCAAAGACCTCCCATCCCAAGGACCTCAGCAGCTACAGGCCGGTAACCCTGACATCACATCTGATGAAGACCCTCGAGAGGTTGGTTCTAAACCATCTGCGCCCCCTGGTGAGGTCTTCATTGGATCTGCTGCAGTTTGCTTACCAGCCTGGCATTGGGGTGGAGGACGCCATCATCTTCCTCCTGCACCGAGCTCTGACTCACCTGGAGAAGCCTGGAAGCACTGTGAGGATCATGTTCTTTGATTTCTCCAGTGCTCTCAACACCATCCAGCCACGACTTCTGAGGGACAAGCTGGAAGCTATCAGGAGTGGACCACCACATGTCCCAGTGGATACTGGACTACCTCACAGGCCGCCCACAGTATGTGAGGACACAGGGCTGTGTCGCTGGTCTGCAGTACGGGGCCCCACAGGGAACTGTGCTGGCACCGTTCCTCTTCACCCTCTACACTGCAGACTTCTCCATCAACTCCCCACGCTGCCACCTACAGAAGTTCTCTGACGACTCTGCCATACTCGGCCTCATCACAGGTGAGGACGACTCAGAGTACAGACAGTGGACTCTGGACTTTGTGGACTCGTCCCAGCGGAACCACCTGTTGATAAACTCGGGAAAACCAAGGAGTTGGTGGTGGACTTCCGGAGATGCAGACCCACCACACTCACACCGGTGAACATCCAGGGAGTGGACATTGAGATAGTGGACTCGTATAGGTACCTGGGTGTTCACTTGAATAATAAACTGGGCTGGAGCCACAACACTGATGCTCTTTACAGGAAGGGTCAGAGCAGACTCTACCTGCTGAGGCGGCTGAGGTCATTTGGTGTCCAGGGAGTGCTTTTAAAGACCTTCTATGACTCTGTCATTTTTTACACTGTTGTATGTTGGAGCAGTAGTTTATCGGCAGCTGAGAGGAAGAGGTTGGATAAACTCATTAGGAAGGCCAGCTCTGTTCTGGGATGGGATGCAACCTCGATGCATGAAGGAGCGTTTCCGCAGGTCCTTCCTCCCTGCAGCTGTCAGACTGTACAATCAAAACTGCTCCCAACAAACATAGATGTTTACATCAGCGCTGTAACTTGGCACTATTTTATCAACCGATTCACACTATAACCTGGGTTTGCCTCTTATCTGTATTTAATTTTATTTAATTTCAATAACTGTACAGTACTCTGTTTTTGGTAACTATTGTCCTTGATGTAAATATGTAAAAAGATTATGTATGTTTCTGTTCTGTGTACTGTGTACTGTTTGTTTGTATATGTGTTTTTCATGCTGCTGTTACAACCAAATTTCCCCTTGTGGGACAATTAAAGGATAATTCTATTCTATTCTATTCTTCTATTCTGGCTACCAGTGGGGTCTGATCTACATCCCTGTAAGCTTTCTGCCATGCCAGGAGAAGTCCAGTTTTCTGTGTTGCTGTTGGCCATCAGCCAAGCTTCCTAAGGTGTCCCATCACCTTTGCCAGCACCAGCCTGGTGTTGGCCTGATTCCCTGAAATGAATGAAACTCAGCCTTGTAACCCAGTGTATTTCCAGCATTAGGCAGAATGATATTTAAAAAACAAAAAACCCCAAGAAAAAACAAAACAGAATGACAAAAAATTTGGTCAGAAATGGAGAGCCATAATAGTGGTATACAAATGCAAATTTACTATTCCAGCTATCTATCCATCTAGCCATCTCTCTCTCTCGTTCTACTTGTTTTCTTTCATTGCTGCTTCAACTGTAATGATAAACTCAACACATAAAACCCTGAGATAGACAAACAGAGGGGAAGGGATTGTAATGGCTTATAGGGTGAGGGGTTGTATGCAGGCAACGTGTGTGAGTGAAGGGAGGGGCAGGGGGGAGAGAGAGAGAGAGAAAGGGAGAGAGAGAGAGAGAGGGGGGAATCAAACGCTAGCTGAATTGGGCCCAAATATCCAAGGTTAATTTTGTGAGAAAGCTGCAGTGCCCAGATAAGACCATCCCTGCAAATGAGTTCTGCCTGCCTGGATTACAGCTAAATTTATGCAGCTTTCCTTATCCTTTCAGAAGCTCCTCTGAAGTGGCATAATTAACATTTTCTGCATGGTGGTAACATTCTTCATTTTAGTGCTTTGATTTTTTTTTTTAAACTACTCATGAAGGTACTTAAATTTTGCTTTTTGCTCAAAATTATAGATTTGTCATTGTAATGGTACAAGATGAGTCTTTCACTACTTAATCATTGTAATTACTCAATTGCTAAATCTTTGTCATTACTGTATTCTGCACAGATATGGTAAACAAATACAATGCTCCAACTCCCCTAAAGTATACATGCTGTATACCTATACACAGTAAAAAAGGAAAAATAATGACACAAAGCAGACTTCATTACTGACTCATCAATAATACTTTATAGTGCACATATAGTGCAATGCATCCACCCATGCATGCACAGACCACTTAAACAAGTACACACTAGACTGTCTGATAGTAAAGAATTTAAAAATTCCTGCTTAATGTCCAGATCCAGAGAAATCCTGGAATCTTCAAAGCATGACCAAGATGCAAATATGTTAAGCTGCACTTGAGGACAGTAGGATGTGCTCTGATATTACAAAGCTTTACCCCCCCCCCCCCCCCCCCCTCCCTTTCGCAACCTGCCCCCAGGCTGCTCTGTTTATCTGCTTCCTACACACACACACACACACACACACACACACACACACACACACCAAGCCATCTCACCATTACCACCGGGGCACCACTGATATTGATATCTCAGTGGCAGTAGCCCCTAAACCACCTCAACTACTGAATTTATGTTTATAGATCCCCTGAATAATCAGTACATTTAACTGGTGATTCAGTTCTACAGGGAAGCATGATCATACACACTTTACCCTAAAAATCGATTAAATATATTAAAGCTAATACTTTAAAACAACAACAACAGAAAAAGAAAACAGACCACATCTAGATAATTTCCAGAGAACCTAAGTGTTTTGGTTCCAAAGGATTCTCCAGTGTAAATATGTAGTCCATGAAAACTGACTGAGTAAGGACCCAAATGCATAACTTCACAACCAGGTAACAGTTTTAAATCTTTACTGTTAGTCCCTGCATTTATTTCTCATCAGTTTGCATTCGTGCATTTATGCTATTGTTTACTAAAATTAAAAATTATTCATCAACTCAACTGAACTTGTCGGGATCACTCCGTGACAAACCCGAGGACAGGGAAAACACAGGTAAATATCTCCCTCACAGGTAAGTGGAAACAATAAATCAAGGCTTGGAGCCAGGTTTCACTAACTATTGCAAGACAACAATCTAGCAAAGACTAAAAAGCTGCCATTCCCTTAACAAGAGATCGCAATGAGTTTGACTGTTTACTTAGCCCAGCAGGGCGAAGGACACTGTCTCAGCTGAACTCTGGACACGCACACACATACATATACACTGATATGCACACACTCATCCCCCCTCCCTTTCCAAACGCCTTCGACGCTTATTCCCTTCTGATGCTGACGGTGGATCAAGGAGACCAGCACACGCAGGCCCGGATGTACTGTCTAAATCGGCGGTCTCTCACCCTTTACCCACCCCTGTTGCTTGTCGTGTGTTTCTTTGATGTATTAAGAGTTTTTTCATGTGCTTTGTGCAGAGGTGTTTTTTTCTGTTCTCAAACTAATCTCCCTGTTGGAGCTCAGTCTGGGGGGAGTTATTTTTTTCTCCTTATCTTTCCTCATGTGGTGCATTTTCCATTGTTATACCTCTCTGACCTGTCTTCCCCATGTGATGTTTTGTGTATGTATGGTCGGAGGGTAAGATGGCGCCGCCCTTGCGTGCAATAGGTCGGCAGCCTTATGAAATTTCCCCTTGTGGGACTAATAAAGGTATATCAATATCAATATCAATGAATAAAAGTTAAAAATAAATCAAATAAACAGTAAAACATGAATAAAATATCCAATAAATAAAATTAACAAAATAAAGAAGATTTAACATGACCAAAAACTGACTAATACTGATTAGAAGCTGACTCCTAAAATGCCTTGGAGAAAAGGTATGTTTTTAAAATTCATTTAAAAATCTCAGGTTGCCTCTCCAGCCTAATATGGAGGGGCAACTTATTCCATAATTTGTGGGCAACAAGCAAATGCTCAGCCCCCTGGTGTTTCAGTCTTAACATGGGAACAGCCAGTGTTGGGGAGTAATGGAATACATGTTACGTATTTAAAATACAAAATATCACTTATCACTTAATATTGCAGGGTCCATCATATAGAAATAAAAAAAGTGAAGTTGTGCGCTATTTGAACACGTTGCCTGCCTGCAGCACTAAAGGACTCTGTGAGATACGTCTGTCTCGCCCTAGCACCACCTGTCCCTCGCCTCTTCAGTTCGCCTCAACATACGCTCGTCATATTCTGTGATATGATTTACTCTGAGGTGTTTGACAAGGTTAGTGATGTTGCCACAACAATACATGCCAACCCTCCCGATTTTTCCGGGAGAATACCGAAATTCAGTGCCTCTCCCGAAAATCTCCCGGAGCCACCATTCTCCCGAATTTCCCCCAATTTTCCACCTGGACAACAACATTGAAAAACCATATTGCAGAATTCATAGCGCGGCCCAGCCAATTCCAGTTTCCAACAATGTCAGCAGCGACTTAGTTTTAATATTACTCTTATTTCTCTTTCTGGGTCACAAAAAAACTTTTAACATATTTTCAGGTGAGAATGTTGCTGTGTAAACTTCAAATATCTGAGCCGACCGACACATCGTTTTCAAACCCCCGCGGTCTTTCGCTACTCGGGTTAAACATGATATAATAATAACGGTGACATTTAACATATTTTATCTGATAAATAAACCCTGTAAAATGTATTTAACCCCCCAAAAAAAAGCCTTTTTGAATGTCTCCCTAGTATGGCCACAACACACCTCACTCTTGGAGCACTTTTTTGCCACATGTATCGCAAACCACGTCTCAGCTGTTTGTGGAGGTAAAATAAGTCCACACATGACTCCAATTATGCTCAGCCATTGCTGTGAGTGCTCACGCCAAGGGGCTGTGAGACATTTATACAGCCGTATTTTGCACATGACTATGAAGAGGAAGTAGTTCCTTTGAATGTAGACAATCCGAATGTTATAGTTTCTTTCCACTGTGTTCCTGTTAATGATAAACTACAAATTTACTCTAAATTACTAAAATATCGATATTTTAATGTGAGAATCGATTCTAGAACATAAATGATTGTATCGGAGGAATCGATATTTCAGGATCGATCCACACATCACTACTTTTTGTTGTTGTTGTTGTGCTAAGCTAATAGGCAGAATGCTACAGGCATAGCCCTAAAGAATGTAGCCTCATGGGCAGTGTAGCCCGTGCTGCAGGGAGAATGGACTGCCATACCCGTTATGTGTCTGTGAGCGCGAGGACGGAGAAAAAGGAGAGTGGAAAAGTACGAGCTGTCATCGAGCAGAAACGGGAGCTGGAAGCATGTAAATATAATAATAACCACTGCAGCCAAGAAGAGTGCCTGACGAGCCCAGCTGTAAGTAAGCTATTAAGACTCGACTGTACACCGTGTTCGTGTTTTCCTCCGAAACAATAAGTTCTGTTGGAGCAGCCTTTCAACACCTCTCTCTTTCTCTCGCAAGCAAAGTTGACCCAGACAACAAAGTAAAGCTATTTTTTGGCTACGAGCCCGACACAGAACCCACCGTATTAGCCAGAGGTCCCTTTACCTCCAGTAATGGGAATAAATCACACAGCAATCGTACATTCATGTAGTTGTAAAAAGCATGATAATATATTAAGTAATCCAAAGTATTCAGAATACGTTACTCTCATAGAGTAACGTAACGGAAAACGTTACAAAATACATTTTGGGGCATGTATTCTGTAATCTGTAGTGGAATACATTTTAAAAGTAACCTTCTCAACACTGGGGACAGCTAAGAGTGACTAGTCAGTTGATCTGAGAGACCTTTGTGGAGTGTATATGTGTAGAAGGTCTGCCAGGTAAGTAGGAGCCAAGCCATTTAAAACTTTAAAAGCAAACAATAAAATGTAAAAACAAATTCTAAATCGGACAGGTAACCAGTGTAAAGAGGAAGGAACAGGGTAATGTACTTGTGTTTGCGTGTCCCTGTCAGCAGGCGAGCTGCAGCATTCTGGACCATTTGTAAGTGTGATAGGGAGGCCTGATCAATACCAACATAAAATGCATTACAATAATCAAGGCAAGTGGTTACAAATGCATGTAAAACTCTCTCTTACTCACAAAAAGAGATAAAAGGTTTGACTTTAGAGAGCTGCCTCAGCTGAAAAAAGCTATTTCTCACCACTGTATTTATTGGTTTGTTTATTTTAAGAGTTGTGTCAATTTTCACTCCAAGTAAGAACTGGTTTGATGGAGGATGTGAAAGGACCCAAATCAGATGGTGGGACACCAGGGCCACTTGGCCCAAATATAATGACCTCAGTTTTTTTTAATCAAAATTTCAAAAATTCAGAGACAGCCCTGCTCTGATATCCTTAAAACATTCTAAAATAGGCCTCTGGGAGTAAGGGTCATTGTGTTTCAGGGGCAGATAAATCTGACAGTCATCTGCATAAAATGAAATGAGACATTATGTTTTTTAATACTAAGGCAAAACGGAAGTAAATAAATGCTAAAAACAAGGGGCCCGAGGATGGATCCTTGAGGTACACCACATGGGAGGGAGGTGGAGGATGAATAAAATTTACCAAGTGAGACAAAGAAACTTCTGTCAGACAGTAAGACTTGAATCACTCCAAGGCAGGAATTTTTCATTTATTTATCCTTGTCTTATCTTGTATACAGCTTTAGGATGAAAGAAATTAGTTTTCAGTTCAATGACAATGTGAAGCAGTGGTATTTTGTCAGGGGCAAGCAAGACAAGCAGTACTTGGGTAGTCAAATCTAAAATCAAAACAATCCCTGTCGCTTCTTCTGAAACAGTGTTCTATCATACAACTTCTGGCCTGTTTTTATCTAGCCTTTACACTGCTGCCATTTTTTAAGATGTAGACTTATTTTACAAGCTCATTAACCCTCTGGGGTCCAGGGTATAATTGGCCGTTTTTGACTACTTTTGATTTTACCTCTATATTTCACCTTTAAAATATGTTTTTCTTGCCTTGTTTGGTACCATTATTTTCAGCACAACCTCAAATATCTGAAATTTGTGTTATTTTTTTATTTTAGTATACTATATTAGCACAGTCGATCTAAATTTGTCATGGTCCCCGCACCTCGCCAGCTGACAGCAGTCAGGCGCTATGTTTTGTGTTGTTTGTTCTCCTCTCTTGCCTCTGCTCTCTTTCTCTCTCGTCCTCTCCCACTCTCTTTCTCCTGCCGGGGCGGAGCTCAGTATGGGCTCCCGCCCCTGGCCCACGCACCTGGGGATGATCAGCACACCTGCTGCTGATTACGAATCAGAGTACTACTTAAGATGGCGAGTCTGCTCTACTCGTCGCTGGATCGTTGAGCCATCAGCGTCAGTCACCCTGCAAACCTGTTATTTTGAACTCGTGAGTACTTGTGAACCTGGAAGCTGACTGTCTCCCTTTATGTGTGTAGATCTCCCCTGGACCCTGAGCAACTGTGACTGAGTGTGTGCAAGACGAGTGGTGGTGAAGAGAGGAGCTGTCGTCTGTGTATAGAAAGCCCCCACCCTGGACTCCTTCCCCTGTCACTCCTGGACCCCGAACCCCGACCCTTTTCCCGCACACCTTTGTATATATATTGCACCTGTGGGAATCACTGTAAATAAATTCACTTTTGTTTGAAGGAACTAGTGGTCTGCGCCTGAGTCCGCTTCACTAGCCGTGACAAAATTAAGACAAAAAATTCAAAATCCGAGTAGAAAAAAGTTAAATTTCTTATTGTAAAACCCACAAACATGTTCAACGAATCATTTTCGTAACTTGAAATGCAAATAGAAATTGTATATTTCTAAAAATTATGCACAAGTTTTGCAAACAACAAAGTTATATGGTACTATTTAATGTCATACCTAAGAATGCAGCCAAGGCCTCAGCGTTTTTTATATAACCATTTAAATCTATTTACAGAACAATCAGGTGTGCTGCACCAAATAAGAAGGCACACAAAGTATTTGTGCCACTCTAAAAAATGTAGTTTGTGTTCAGTATAAGACAGAGGAGAACACCACAGGCCTAAACCCTGCAGGTCTGGCAGCAGGAGGTGCATCAGTCCAGTTTTCCATGTGGGAACAGCGTTTACACTGGAATCTGCCTTTGACAGCTTTTTTTGGAGAAAATGTGAAATTCAGCAGTATAACTGACACACAATACAAAACAATAATCACACAACACACTAACTATAGCCTCCAAACACGCTAAACGTCACTAATGTCTCACATATGAAAACTCGCTCTCTCTCTTTCTTTTGCTCGCCCGCTTTCCGTCACTTCCCCATTGCCCTAAACAACCAAGTGCCACATGTTGCCATATCATTTTTTTGATTGGCTGACATGGTAAACTCTAACACCAATAGGGAAGGGGTGTTTTTTCTTTTTTCACTTGCAAAGCGAGAGTGTTTGCTAGCGCTGTCTGTAGAAAACACAGTTTTTACCGTTCATCCCGCTGTAAACACCACTGTTTTGTTCAGAAAAAAAATTGCGTGTATTTTTTATCATAATTCTGTTTTACGTGGCCCATCGACACAATTCAAAAACTGATATGTAGTTTGAAGTCCGCACTTTAGACCCAAGTTGAAATGGAGACTCTGAATCGCTGCATCTTGTAGCTGTGTCATCTTAAATTGGTCATGTGATTTTGACGGGCCGGCGCGTCCGGTGACCCCAGAGGGTTAAGAGCTGTTTTTGTTTTTTTTACACTCAAGGAAATATTTTTTATTTATCTATTTATCTAGATCATTGCTGGAACATAAAATAAGAGACGTGCTGAATAACCAGGAACTTAATCCTTGGCTGTGTCCCAATCCAGCGACCACACGCTTCGTAGTGCACATTTGGAGACCAATGCCGTCACAGCGACGTGATGATGGCTGTCCCAATTCTAAGTGTTTTCCAAATGTGGTCGACAAATGCGCCGTTGATTTTCCCAAATTTGAAGTGTGGTCCGGTGTAGACTTCGTGGTCCCATATATCGCACAATTCATAGCGCAGCGGTGGGTGTGGATAATTTTGCCGAAAAATACGGCAGACGGCTGATGCGGGCCGGCCGAAGAGTAAACTTTTAAAAGTAAGTACTGAGTATTATGTCACTTATTTATGTGTGAATGTTTAATAATGAAGAACAATAAAATATGACTGTTGGTCACATGTCGGCAAAGTTATGTGCCATTAGCGATGTTTGTACTTCCAGCGTTAACTTGGTTTTAAAACCTTTACTTTAAAATAAACGGCGTTCGATAGTCGACCTTAATCTTACAGAGAATGTGATGATTTTATGGATAATTAAAGTCAGTCTTAATCAGTCTTATTAGGTAATGTTCAAATAATTTTATCATCCCAGTGTTTTCAGTGTGGGAGAAAGTACTCAGGGCCTTCAAGTTACACACTATGAAAGGCAGCAACAAGTTTAATGTTCAGAAACATAAAGTATGTATCAGCAGCTGAATGGAGCTAAAAATAAATGTTTGTTTCAGTTCTATGAAGCTTTGAGTATTTTGGATTAGTAGCACTGCTGTCTTTGTTGCATCATATTGCTGTAATTGTTTATATGCTTTATATATTCTGAGCTAAGTTGATCTATAGTGTTACATCATATTCTATAATGATGCTATGTGTTTGTAGACTTTCTGCCCAGTTCGACGCATTTAACAGAAGTCAGCCTGTTTAGGGCTCTGATATCTATTCTGTATGACTTAAAGCAGTTATGACATGGTCTGATTTTCTCACCCAATAAAGGAATATTTCATATATCAGTCTACTCTTCATTCTATCAGAAACAGTTATCACAGCTCATACATTTGCTTTTTACACATATATGTAAGCATTGAGCCAAATTTAGTAACCAAATTAAACGAACAATATTTGTCTCCTATATATAATACATCTACATATACACTGTCAAAGATACTTGTCTTTGGGTGAAGATTTAAGGTGACAGGAAATTTGAATAAATGCAACTTGAATCTTTACTGAAGCTCAGTGAATGACAACTTCAAGCTCACTGCTGTAATATATCGTGATAATCTGACAATAACTATAATATTGGCCATATTATATTTACAAAGTGAGATGACTTTAGTCTCATTAGCAACATTAACTATTTGTTATTTACTAGCTAATCTTATATGACTGTTCAGTACAGAAATGAAGCCCAACAATCATGTTCTTACAGTCCCGTCGTCTCAGCCTCTGATACTCAACAAATCAAAGTGATGTCATTAAAAGATGAACGAGCAAAACAACATTTTTTTCTCCTTAATTTCTGTCAAACAATGCTGTATGAAATGTTTCTCGTGGTTAGTATCATGGTTGCTAGGCAACCTGAGCAGCGCGACGAAGGCCAGACCATCCCATTTCACAAGCCTCTCACTTCCGCACTACTTGCACTTTGTAGTACCCGCCGTACGTAGTCCGCGAAGTGCGCGTACTACGAAACTTGCGTTCGCTGGATTGGGACACAGCCACTCTGTCACCCCAAGCGGTCACAGCAGATGGCCCCGCCCCTCCCTGAGCCTGGTTCTGTCGAAGGTTTCTTCCTGTTAAAAGGGAGTTTTTCCTTCCCACTGTCGCCAAAGTGCTTGCTCATAGGGGGTCATATGATTGTTGGGTTGTTCTATGTGTCTATTATTGTACGATCTACTGTACAATATAAAGCGCCCTGAGGAGACTGTTGTTGTGTTTTGGTGCTATATGAATAAAATTGAATTGAATTGAAAAAAAAAAAACACAAAAAAACATCAACTAGGGCAGATAGCCTATCCATCTGGTAAAATTTAAAGCAGGGGTGCCCAATACGCTGATCGCAATCTACCGGTCAATCTCAAAAGTAGCGTGAGTAGGTTACATGGCATTAAAAAAAGTAAACGTCAGCCTATCATCCATCCTCACTATAAAATTTGTCACTTGATTGACATACAGGGCAGTCGGCATGACATCTGACCTTTTCCGATACATTGGTAACAATGCATGCGCGTTAAACCACGCCAGTTGCTACAAAACTCTAGTAAGCTACCGAGTTGCCTAGTTGGCCTCTCATTAATTCTTCTAAATTCAAGAAAGGGTATAAAAATGAGTGGGGGCGCTGAACCAAGTAACCCGCCAAAAACCTACCATTTCCATACGCAATGGGAGGATGTCATATTCAAGTGTGTTTGCCTCATCTGCAAGTCTACCACTGCTATTCTGAAGAAGGGAAATGTGAAGTGGCTTTGTCGGACTGTTCATAAAATCTACAACACTGACTTCTCACCAAAGAGTGAGCTGGGAAAGAGAAAGGTGAAATAACTAAAATCCCAGTTAGTAGCAGTCACTTTTCTCACAGCTGACCACAAAAGTGAAGGCAGCCACCGAAGCCGTGGGTGAGTTACTTCATCGTTAAGCACAAGAAGTCCTTGCAAAACGGAGAGATGATAAAAGAGGCCTTTGTTGGAGCAGCTGACTTATTGTTCTGAGACTTTAAAAACGAGACTTTAAAAACAAACCAGAAACATGACATGACTGATGATCATTTGGAAATGTGCTTGAGGCTAGCTATCAGCAGCTACTGTTCAGACTATGTATCCCTGGCTGATTCCATTTACTACAAGTCATCAGAGCAAGGTAATATGGGTTCATACAGTTTTGCAAGGTACATCAACATATATTGTACAAATAAAGAATACTTAATATGTTCATAAATAAATTTAGATTTTGCATTTTTATAGAAGGTACATCATTTTGGCTTGGTCATTTTATAGGTAGGTTGCATGCTGACCAAGTGTGTGAACCTCTGATTAAAAGGCATATACATTCATATACAAATGATAAGAAATTATACCAGCTAAAGGAGGAATGTAGAAAGAAAATAATCATAAACCTATGTCTGAACCTTGTAGAACCTCCGAGGTTAGGGAAGGAGTGTTAGAAGAGAACTTGCTCACCTTAACACAGAAAGTCATATCAGATAAATAGGAAAACGAGTCTAACAATAAGCCAGAGAGTAAAATACTTTGGTCACCGTATCAAAAGCTGCAAAAATGAATTCAAAACAGTTGCTTACACCAGATGCCATTAAAACATCATTACACGCCTTTAAAAGAGCATTCTCAGCATAGTGCTGCTATGTGGTTTTTGAAAACCAGAATAAAATGGGGCAGTTATATACAATGCACTTTGCATAAGAAGGATCTGAACTTTTTTGCAGTTGGCATCAAAATAACTTTTTTTTAGCGAATAGAATTACCTCAGCATGCTTAAAGTAGAAAGGAACACAAGCTTGTCTCAGTGAGCTGTAAATGATAGTTAACACTGAAGGACCAATGGTTGTAAGAGCCCCAAATAGGACAGAAAGACATAAAAACTCTAACAAAGATGATGACGGTTTTATTTTGTCCATTATTGTAAGTCATTTGATGTAATTGGAGAGAATGTGGTAAACAGCTCAGGGCACTGAAGGCCATATTTGTAAGGAGACCTTTAGAATATTTTGGATATCTCAAGCCCGTTACCTTATTTTACACAGTGACTGAGACATAGATTACAGTCATAATCCGAGACTATCAAAACAAGCTGAGCTAAAGGAGAAACAATGTGGTTCATAGTATCAAATAATACCCTGGGATTAATATTCCTACATTTTTGAAATCAGCTGCAGCCTTTCAAACATTCTCTAGGGACAACCAAACCTGTGGTCTTCAATGGACGATCTGATATCCTCGTGTTGGTGTTGTTCCCTCGTCATCATAAATAATGTTGTTCCAGGTTCAACATTGCAAGTGACCAATCACCTTCTCCTGACGTCATCCACGACCTTGAAACAAACACACGCCTTCAAAAAATCGACTTCACTTGCGAGAAGAGAAACCACCTCTGTAAGGACAATATGTATAATGCTTACCGTTTATTAAAGAAAAGTATCCCGAAATTCAAAGAATTCAAGTTCCTGGATCAGCGGACAGAAGCGGTTTCTCTTCTCGCAAGTGAAGTCGATTTTTTTAAGGAGGTATTTTTCAAAGGCACAAACGGGGGACGTCACAACAATGTGATGGGTCATAATAAATGTTGTTCCACATTCAACATTTATTATGATGATGTGGGAATAACACCGACACGAGGATATCAGATCATCCGGTCTTTCAATAGTTGTTCTCTTTTTTAATAAGGAGATCTACGGCTTTGACTGTAATGTTACGAACTTGCATGTTCATGTTTTTGTTTTGTGCAGGTGTTATATCTTTTTATGTTAATTTAGACGTGCCAGGGCCCTGCTCCGATTGGTGCGTGGATACACCGCCTCGACGTGACTGGTTCCAGCTGGAGGACCCGCCCAGTAAAAGGAGGCTGGAGTGCTACGGCGGGAGAGGTCCTCGCGTTTCTCCTCATGACCCAGCAGTGTTCCTGTGGCAGCCGCTGGCTGCAGTGCCGCTTAAAAGTTGTGGAAGTGGAGTGGGTAGGGGTGAGCTGCCGTTTCTTTTAATCACCCGTTTTCTCCTGTTTGGACTTAATTAAGGTCCAGCGGGAAGCGAGTGCCTCACTCATGTTATTGCCTGGCCCTAGATGGGTCGTAACAGTAATCTTTAAAGAACTTCTTAAAGAACAATGGAGGTATGCCAGTAGTGTTTGTGCTCAAGCAGTAGAAATGGAATCCCATTATGAGTGTCATTTATCATGGATGCAGGAGGACAACACTGGAAAAATAAGAGTGATAAAATATGTAAAGGAAGTATGTTTAAGTGAGAATCTTGTGTTGTCACTTAAATTGCGTTGATCAAGGCCAATAGTCCTAACTCATTACATTCTTTTAATCAGCATGAATGTGCTGTTTCCTAAAGTTTGTCTTGTGTAGATGAGTTAGTAACACAATCAGATGTCTTATTATGCCTCTTGATCCTTTCATCTGCCAATTACCAACCATTTCATTTTGCACAAATCTGGCCAACTCTTACAAGTTTGTGTGTTTTCAATCTTTTCAACTGTCCACCTCTCGATACACTGTGTTTGGGAGCTAAAAGAGAAATCATTTCCTTTTAACTCAAACCTGATTCTAAAGTACAATTTCACTAACTCATCTACACAAGGCATTTTATAGCGTGTGTGAGTGTGAAACATGAACCTTACTTAATAATGATGGTGAGAAGCCACAACTACACCCTCCAGGAGCCAGAGGCACATAGAGAAAAACCTAGGAGGCCCAGACGAAGCAGAGTGCTGAAGATCCAAGGGTACACAGCGCAATGACAAGTGTGTGTCCGCCCCAGCAGAAGAGGGAGGGAGGAAGGTGAGCCCCAGATGGAGCCCTCACAACAAAGAGCCAGAGACTTATAGGCAACCCAGAGGCAACGGGCAACTGACCCCACCAGGCACCTGTCGCCCCTGCAAGAATTGTGAATGGACCTCAGGGCCGTTTTGTCTATTGACAAAAGACCACTCTGCATGCAAAGCAAATGTCTCTCCTGGAGACTCCTGCTTGGCTCTACAATGTAGAACAGATCTTTTCTTTTTTTGCACTTTTATAACTGTGGGTAGATTTCACTATCGGTAAGGGTTTTGAATAGCAAAGTGACTTGAGTTGATTTTCCCTATTTCAAGCTGGTTACTTGTAAATAATGTGTGGTCTACTTCCGAACCTGAGATGAAGGGAGAACAAAATCATCAACTTCTGCCTACAGGCTCGAGATGCAGTACACGAGAAAACAAACTCTGTATATATAAACTTTTGAATGTGCTGCAAGTTTCCAAGGAGAAAGTGGTGGAATGTTAAATGTGATAATTTTTGCTAGAAGTGCTGCAGACCTGACTCTAACTTTCTGGTTTTGTGCACCCCCACCCTCCTTACCACAGATGTAACAAGGTTGATTAAAACACTCAAAATTCAATGAAAGAAGTGATCATCACTTTTATATGTTCAAGTGCTCAGCTCACAGCTGAGCAGTGAGATTTAAAGTACATGGCTGATTGGCCTGAAGAAGGCGGGCAGAAAGATGACTAGACCAATGAACTTGACAGAATGGGAAAGTGGAAGTGATGTAAGCTTATATTAGCCACCAAACATCTGGGAAGCAGCCAGATGTTTGCTTACAGATCTTCTTTAATGAAATTAATAATAATAATAAATATAACTCATAATAAGAAGTGTACTTCAATGCTGTTTCACTGGACACTTTTGTTTTCTTTGTCTTTTAGTATAATGCAGAGGAGTGAAGAAAGACGATAGGTCATTCCATATAATGTCGAACAAATTTCAAAACAGTAGTTCCCACTTGACCCTTCACAGTCCTGAAAGACTGAATTTTTCTCTTGTAAATCATAGGAAAACATATAAAACATCCAGGGTACAAATGTTTGTTTCTATTGCTTTTAGTTATGTATTATATTGGTGTAGGTTTTCTACTAAAACTGTAACAGATTTATTCTCAAAAGTCATATTGAACATTTTTTCCATATTATGATGTTTGGAATAGATATAAAATCAATATTATTGTAGCTTTAAATACAGGTTAAATGTTGTCATCAGCCCTTAAATTTTCATGTGTACATTTCCTGTAATTGTGAATTCATCATGCTTATATTAATTAAAAATGTGGGGAAAATAAGGTGGAAAATTAGTTATGCATGTTCTAATTAGTCTTTATTTATATTTTAATTATTTTTAGTTGTTAGTTTTTAAAAATTTGACAATGTTTAGCATTTTTAAATATAATAATTGGCATGGAGGTGGGGGTAGAATTATCACGGGCAATATTTAAGAGAATAGGTATTACAATACACAAAGTCAGTTGACTCACAGACGTGTAGACATCAGTGGGCTTGAAGACAACTCTTAATAACTGCCTTATCATGGAGGCTTTGTATCTATAAAATAACAAACACATTTGCTATGATTAATACATATGTGTGAAGAATTTGAAAGTCAAACACTCATTGTGTGCAGGAGAAGGATAGAAACAATACCTGGTTACATTTGACTCTTTCCCATTGATCAAACAAATTATACAGACTGACAAAGATTAAATATAAATTAATAAAGATAAAGCAATGCAATAGTCAGAAAACACCTAAAATAACCTTTCATTTAAAACCTTTTGCTGGGTTGTAATTCAATTGCATCTCCAGCTCCCTCGTTGATAGATTCCATTGACAAATATAAGGAAGCCCTTAGAAACTACTGTTTCTGCCCTCTTCAAGTGTTAGACAATCTCTCTCTCTCTCTCTCTCTCTCTCTCTCTCACACACACACACACACACACACACACACACACACACAGCTTCTCAGTTGTGTATGTGTTTGAAGCTACAATACACATTGTGGAATCAGCTCTTTAGCCTACCAGCCACAGAGGTTGCAGACCAAGCTCCCCTCTGCTCTGCAGCATGAAATCCCTGGCTGTAGAGGGGGATTTGGCTTCTTGGTCTAAAGCCAAGCAGGGAATTGCATGACTGGCCATCACTTGCAGCTGCACCTGAACCTGGGATGTTTCCCCTCTTATCTGCCCCTCACCATCATGCTGCTGCAGCTCCTACCTCATGGTGCATAAGCAATATTTCCACCGGTGTCCTCCTCAAACCCTCCCCAGAGATTTATCTGGCTGTTGAAGTAGAAAATGAATATTTTACAGTTCACTTGCTTGATCAATTACCTACAAGCTGTTGCTGTATTTTTTGGCTGATCTCAGAAAAGGCTTGTAGGTAGTGATAGAACAGGCCATAGAGAGCCTTCTACTCTTTCATAACAACACCACCATTAAAATAAAGAGCAGTGATGCTGTGCATGGTGGGCTATTTCATTTTGTATGTATGTTGCCCTGGAATTGTTGCAAAACAAATTACAGCTTGTGATGATAATTAGGGCAAGCTAATTTCCAGAGGTTACAGACATACCTGGTTGATTAAAAATTTCCAAACGGTTCTTGGTTCAGTTCCAGTTGAGCATAATTATGTGTTCAATCTTCAGTAATTAAAATATATCTGCATTTGTCACTTGGTGTTTGCTCGCTCTGTGGTAGAGTATCACTTCCTGTTCCTGCTCAAACACAATGGTGTTTCTGAGTAGCTTATCTGCTTGGCAATTTAATTAAAAACTTTTAAATACATTCTTTTTTCATAGTATAATCTTCACGTGCTTCATCAGAAGCACACTTTCTGTGTACTCACTACCTAATTTATAGCCAAAGTATTCACTCACTGTCTCTGTACTGTTTCGCTAGCTTAGCTTAGCTCATAGCCGACTCGTTAGCACCATGGCTACTTCACTTGTCCCTCCTGCACTTTCTTGCTCATTGTGTCAGATGTTTAGTTACTCCTCGAAGATAGCGTAGGCCCCACTAGCTGTTTCCCAGCAGACCCCAAGCAGCTGGGGAAAGAGGGCAGCTGGGTGACGGTGAGGAGGAAGCATAGTCCTAAACAGAAGCCCCAGGTACACCACCAACCCGTTCATGTGTCTAACCGTTTTTCCCCACTCGGTGACACACCCGCTGGGGGTCAAACTCTGGTAATTGGTGATTCTGTTCTCAGACATGTGTAGCTAGAGACACCGGCAACCATAGTCAATTGTCTTCCAGGGGCCAGAGCAGGCGACATTAAAGGAAATTTAAAACTGCTGGCTAAGGGTAAACGTAAATTCAGTAAAATCATAATTCACGTCGGCAGTAATGACACCCGGTTACGCCAATCGGAGGTCACTAAAATCAATATTGAATCGGTGTGCAACTTTGCCAAAACAATGTGGGACTCTGTAGTTTTCTCTGGTCCCCTCCCCAATCAGACCAGGAGTGACATGTTTAACCACATGTTCTCCTTAAATTGCTGGCTGTCTGAGTGGTGTCCAAGAAACGATGTGGGCTTCATAGATAATTGGCAAACCTTCTGGAGGAAACCTGGTCTTGTTAGGAGAGACGGCATCCATCCCACTTTGGATGGAGCAGCTCTCATTTCTAGAAATATGGACAAATTTATTAAACCCCCCAAAATATGACTATCCAGAGTTGGGACCAGGAAGCAGAGTTGCAGTCTTACACGCCTCTCTGCAGCTTCTCTCCTCCTGCTACCCCCCCAAAAACCCATCTCCATAGAGACTGTGTCTGCTTCCAAAAAGACAAAAAACAAACTAAAAACCAGCAACAAACAACTTAAACATAAACAATTACAAAGAAAGAACAATACAGTATCCACATCTGAACCAAAGAGTAAAACAGTGAAATGTGGATTATTAAATATTCGGTCTCTCTCCTCCAAGTCTCTGTTAGTTCATGACTTAATAATTGATCAACAAATTGATTTACTCTGCCTTACAGAAACCTGGTTGCAGCAGGATGATTATGTTAGTTTAAATGAATCAACACCCCCGACCAGGGCTGGACTGGGACAAAAAATCGGCCCGGGCATTTTGACTAGAGCCCACCAAAAATGTGACGTCATTCAGGGGTAAAACCGCAAAGGATTCTGGGAACTTGTGGCAAGAGGTACTAGCGCACGCAGGCTTTCAATTGAACTCAGTTACACAACAATAAAAAGAAACACAAAAAATGGCAAGAAGGTGTTGTATTATTAACTGCAATAGCCGGTGTTGTGCCAAAAACTGATTGTCTGCCAAAAACTGATTGCTCGTATTTAAATTGCTATAAGTAACTTGTTGGGCTATAATATGTGATACATATGTCAAATGCATCCCTCATGGATGACATAAAGTCATATTGAGGTACAAACAACATTAGTGTAACAAGGTAGAAGCCGCAATCAGTCTTTGGCAGTGACTTTTATATAACCTTTATTTATGCCATTAAAAAAATCGAATTAACATTAAAAATGTCTTTTGTAAGAAGTAGTTGGACAGCAGAAATGGCTCAAATATTACAATAGTTCTGTAAAAATATTTAAAGTGGGGATAAAGGACCGGATTGGTTATAATGTAAGTACAATAACACAGAGTTGTAAAGATATTTGAAAAAACAGATAATTTTTTAATTCCATATATAGCCCCTTTGTAAACGCTGTTCACCGAAGTCTATTTACCAACATACGTAAAGATATTACACATAAAAAATACACGCAAACATTGGAAATCAGTTTTTGGCACAACACCGGCGGGCGCCTCAGGTCTCTCCTCCTCTTGCCTCCCCTTTCCCTTATCCACCTGCTGGCCTCCACCACTTGCTGATGTTGCTAAATCTGTGGAAGCTATGCCATAGCTACCACCAAACAATTCAGTTATTTTTACACATTTGGCAGCGTCTGCCTGAAGGGCTTGTTTCTTTTTGGCCCTAATTTTTTCTGCACCTCCTTTCCTTTTTTTGTTCTCCATTTTCTTTAGTTCGTCTATAAGATTGCTAAACAAGGGGGCGGGTGCATCCGACCTCCTCGGCTGTAATTGGTCCAGCCCAGAGTCGATCATGACCAATTGGCCAATCCAACACCTTTCATTATTTATACCCTTCCAAAACAAAAAACAAAAATCGATCAGCCCATAAAAACAAAAAATCGCCAGCGGCCCACCGGGCAAATGCCCGGTATGCCCGATGGCCAGTCCAGCTATGCCCCCGACTCATTCTAACTACCAGAAATCTCAAGCACAGGCCAAAGGGGCGGTGTGGCAGCAATTTTTCACACCAGTCTATGAAAGACCGAGACAGACTTTTAATTCATTTGAAATCCTGATGCTTAGCCTTGTCCAAGTCTAATTGTCCCAAATAAGTTTCTTTCTCCTGAGCTCATTTTAATTTTGGGGAAGTCACTTTGCAACCGTTCACAACAACATGTTGTGTAGTTCTTCCTATTCAATGTTTGGATCTGCTTAGATGACAGAAAAATTATCAAACAAAACTTTAGTGCACCATGAGAGTAACAAAATAAAAAGAAAAGAAAGAAAATAAAGGAAAGCAAAGGAAAGAAAGGCCTTGTTAAGTCATGACACGTGTTCTTCAATTCAGGGGGATAAATCATACCGAACCCAATTGGCAGGCTCAACTTAGTAACAAAAGCCAAATCAACAGCCAGTTTAATCTCAAACATTCATCCAATCAGCCACACACAACATACAGCATAACCCTGTTGTCTCATCACATAATAAGTTTCTTCTCATGTAACCAAATGTGTGCCATGTTAAAACTTCTTCACACACCAGAAACTCACAATCAGCTCACTCAGCTCACTCATGCAAGACCCCTCATCAGCATGCTGTTTTCTCCTCTATGATGCAACCATCTGTCCTACTAATAATATTCAGTCCACTAGTCTATGTATCATTTTCATCTTACTAGTGACTTGGACAAGATGACAAACAGAATCTCATGCTTAAGATGCTGTCTGGTCTTCATGAGTGTCATTGCATGTGTAGTTAGTATGGTTAATGCATTTTCTGTATGTTTTTGTGTTCCTCTCTCATCACGTTTTCATTATTCTCATGCCTGCTTAAAACTAGTGATGTGCAGATCGATCCTGAAATATCGATTCCTCCGATTTCAATCATTTATGTTCTAGAATCGATTCTCACATTAAAATATCGATATTTTAGTAATTTAGAGTAAATTTGTAGTTTATCATTAACAGGAACACAGTGGAAAGAAACTATAACATTCGGATTGTCTACATTCAAAGGAACTACTTCCTCTTCATAGTCATGTGCAAAATACGGCTGTATAAATGTCTCACAGCCCCTTGGCGTGCCACTCACAACAATGGCTGAGCGTAATTGGAGTCATGTGCGGACTTATTTTACCTTCACAAACAGCTGAGACGTGGTTTGCGATACATGTGGCAAACAAAGTGCTCCAAGAGTGAGGTGTTGTGGCCATACTAGGGAGACATTCAAAAGGGCTGTTGGGGGGGTAAATACATTTTACAGGGTTTATTTATTGGATTGAATAAGTTAAATGTCACCGTTGGCCGGCCCGGAAACAGCGGGGGTGTCCAAATTCAGGGGCTGCTTCCACCTGAGGACCCGGCCTTCGCGGTCTAAAGAAAGCCGGGTAGTACGTCGTGAGCTCCCTGTGGAGTGAAACTCTGCTGTCTGCTCCTTGCTATCTAAAATATAACCGGGCGCTGACGTAAACTCTTCTGTTTAATCAGTTTTCTGTCTGACGTTTATTCAGCTTAAATTTAATTGAATCTAATCTAATAACTTTAATCGCAGCCAAACCGATTTACCCATGAACCAATAAAACACTGAAAAAGCCAAACAATAACATTTTTAAGTTATCAAAGTGACTTATATATCATGTTTAACCCGAGTAGTGAAAGACCGCGGGGGTTTGAAGACGATGTGTTGGTCGGCTCAGATATTTGAAGTTTACACAGCTACATTCTCACCTGAAAATATGTTAAAAGTTTTTTTGTGACCCAGAAAGAGAAATAAGAGTAATATTAAAACTGAGTCGCTGCCGCCATTGTTGGAAACAGGAATTGGCTGGGCCGCGCTATGAATTCTGCAATATGACAGGTGGCTGAATGACTTGTGAATAACAAGAAAGCTCATAAACGTGTTGTTTTATTTAACGAGTTTAATCTATATTAAAAAAAAAGAAACCTCCCTATTTTATAATCATGACTGCCCTTTTTTCTCATGTTATTTTTTGCCTTTGGTTCAAATCCTTCAATGACTGTTCTTTCTTTTTGTACTAACTCTTTTAGCTTTGTGTTCATTGTTTTTGGGTTTTTTTTGGTTTTTTGTTTGTTTGTTTTTTTGCTATAATGCTCAACTGAGGATGTTACATATTCGGATTAATGATGGTAAATTGTATGTTATACTGTTTGTAAATAAAGTTTAAAAAACAAACAAAAAAACAACAAAAAAAAATTCTCTAATATGGTTTTACAATTTTGTTGTCTGGGTGGAAAATCGGGAGAAATTCGGGAGAATGGTGGCTCCGGGAGATTTTTGGGAGGGGCACTGAATGTTACATATTCGGATTAATAATGGTGCCTTGTATGTTATACTGTTTGTAAATAAAGTTTAAAAAAACAACAAAAAAAAAATCTCCAATATGGTTTTCCAATTTTGTTGTCTGGGTGGAAAATCGGGAGAAATTCGGGAGAATGGTGGCTCCGGGAGATTTTCGGGAGGGGCACTGAAATTCGGTACTCTCCCGGAAAAATCGGGAGGGTTGGCTTGTATGGTTGTGGCACAATCACTGACCTTGTCAAACACCTCACAGTAAATCATATCACAGAATATGACGAGCATATGTTGAGGCAAACTGAAGAGGAGGAGAGGGACAGGTGCTGCTAGGGCGAGACAGACGTATCTCACGGAGTCCTTTAGTGCTGCAGGCAGGCAAGGTGTTCAAATAGCGCACAACTTCAGTTTTTTTATTTCTATATGATGAACTCTGCATTATTAAGTGATAAGAACAAGTAATCTGAATTCCTGTAATCATTATGATGCTATAATTTGAGATACAATTAATAAAATACGTTTTTGTACAAAGTATCGGATCAGTATCGTCGATACCACCCTGAATATTACTTGGTATCGGATCGGAAAGGAAATCAGTGGTATCGCACATCACTACTTAAAACAACACACATCTCTCTCTCTGTTTTTTTAAAACTGTCCTTTTTTCCAAAACAGAAAGTAGCATTGCAGTTGTTTCAGGCTGAGAAACACCAAACACTCTTCGTGCTATCATTCATCAACACAACTATTTTATTTCTTTTTGTCCACTGGGCAGGTGATCTGCAGAATCATGTCTGCCCCAGCTGGATACGTTTTCACACACACCGTGACGTCAGACACATACACACTCACTTCTGCTTAGCGCACAATTTTACTTCATTCGTCAACGATCCACACACCACGTGCTGCCCAATAAATACTTTGCAGTGTATTTCATTCTCTTTCAAGGCAGACTTCTTTTAAGTTTGCGGCAGGCAACGCGCCTTACCCCAAAACGCAGGCTACGTGTACACAACAGGTCACAGAATTCCGTTAACACCGCTTTAGGTTTCCCTCTGTGCTGCTGCCTTCACATACTGGCACTCACACATACACTCATTCACACTCTTTTTAGGCCTATAACCTCCCTTACCGCGGCGAGCTCTATCCTCCTTACTATTGGTGAAGAAACCAAACACTCAATGCCTTTAACTGCGGAGAAAAACCTTTTTTTATTTTCTAGAGCTCTATCCTCCTTTCGGTGGAGAAATTGTCTTAAACCTCCTTAAAACATTGGCGGACCAAATAAATGTTGGGTCTGTGTTTCCACAAGCCCCGCTAGTTTAGAGACTTATTCATCATGAAGAAAACAAGACAGTCAGCGATCGATCGATTTACTTGCAAGGGAAGCCTCGTCGGTGTCTACCACAAAATGACCCCAACGACGGCCTCCGCTTGCTGCCTTTTATTGGGAAAACAGTTTACACAATACACATCACAGCAAAGCAACGCCCACCATAAAAACCCCCAAATGGTTCTAAGACAAGGCAGGTGTGTGTATGTGTAAACATCTGTATGCATGTGAGAATGTGTGTGTGTTTGTGTTTGAGTGAGTGTGTGAGAATGTGTGTCTCTCTGTGTGCATGTGTCTCTGTATGCATGACTTCCTGCTCACCAAAAGGATCATAAAAGCAGGAAGCAACGTCACAAGAAACAGATCTTTCAGATAGGATGTTTCTGCATAAAACCTCCCCCAGCACAGAGTGGCTGGAGAGGTGCTCAGGATCAAAGGAATGTCTTGATCCTACTGCTTGAACCAAGACTGTACAAATTTAAGAACATAATGACAACATTCAACAATTAGACTTAACAGTCCAAATGGGCCTTACACAGAGTTTCTGTCTGATTTCTCAGACTTTTTATCTGATTTAGTTCTGAGCTCAGATAAAATAATTATTGTGGGTGATTTTAACATCCATGTAGATGCTAAAAATGACAGCCTCAACATGGCATTTAATCTGTTATTAGACTCAATTAACTTCTCTCAAAATGTAAAAGAACCCACCCACCACTTTAATCACACTCTAGATCTTGTTTTAACATATGGCATAGAAACTGAACATTTAACAGTGTTTCCTGAAAACCCTCTCCTGTCTGATCATTTCCTGATAACATTTACATTTACAATAATTGATTACAGAGCAGTGGAGAGTAGACTTTATCAAAGTAGATGTCTTTCTGAAAGCGCTGTAACTAAGTTTAAGAATATAATCCAGCCACTGTTATCATCTTCAATGCCCTGTACCAACATAGAGCAGAGCAGCTATCTGAACGCTACCCCAACAGAGGTCGATTATCTTGTTAATAATTTCACCTCCTCACTACGTACGACTCTGGATACTGTAGCTCCAGTGAAAACTAAGGTCTCTAATCAGAAGTACCTGACTCCGTGGTATAATTCTCAAACGCGTACCCTAAAGCAGATGACTCGTAAGCTGGAGAGGAAATGGTGTGTCACAAATTTAGAGGATCATCATTTAGCCTGGAGAAATAGTTTGTTGCTTTATAAGAAAGCCCTCTGCAAAGCCAGAACATCTTATTATTCGTCACTGATTGAAGAAAATAAGAACAACCCCAGGTTACTCTTCAGCACTGTAGCCAGGCTGACAAAAAGTCAGAGCCCTTTTGAGCCAACCATCCCTTTAACGTTAACTAGTAATGACTTCATGAACTTCTTCACAAATAAAATTTTTATCATTAGAGAAAAAATTACCAATAATCATCCCACAGATGTAATATTATCTACAGCTACTCTTAGTACCATTGATGTTAAGTTAGACTCCTTTTCTCCAATTGATCTTTCTGAGTTAACTTAAATAATTACTTCCTCCAAACCATCAACGTGTCTTTTGGACCCCATTCCCACAAAACTGCTAAAAGAAGTCCTGCCATTAATTAATTCTTCGATCTTAAATATGATCAACCTATCTCTAATAATCGGCTATGTACCACAGGCCTTCAAGCTGGCTGTAGTTAAACCTTTACTCAAAAAGCATCTCTAGACCCAGCAGTCTTAGCTAATTATTGGCCAATCTCCAACCTTCCTTTCATATCAAACATCCTTGAAAGAGTAGTTGTCAAACAGCTAACAGATCATCTGCAGAGGAATGGTTTATTTGAAGAGTTTCAGTCAGGTTTCAGAGTTCATCACAGCACAGAAACAACAACATGCTGTAGGTATTACAGGCACTGTGCTGCAGTGGTTTGTATCATATCTATCTAATAGACTCCAATTTGTTCATGTATATGGAGAGTGCTCTTGACACACTGAGGTTAATTATGGAGTTCCACAGGGTTCAGTGCTAGGACCAATTCTGTTTACACTATACATGCTTCCCCTAGGCAGCATCATTAGAAGACATAGCATAAATTTTCACTGCTATGCAGATGACACACAGCTCTATCTGTCCATGAAGCCAGATAACACACACCAATTAGTTAAACTGCAGGAATGTCTTAAAGACATAAAGACCTGGATGGCCGCTAACTTTCTTCTTCTTAATTCAGATCAAACTGAGGTTATTGTACTCGGCACTGAAAAGCTTAGAAATATGGTATCTAACCAGATTCTTACTCTGGATGGCATTACCTTGGCCTCCAGTAACGCTGGGAGGAACCTTTGAGTCATTTTTGACCAGAATATGTCCTTCAATGCACATATTAAATAAATATGTAAAACTGCTTTATTCCATTTGCGCAACATCTCTAAAGTTAGAAATATCCTGTCTCAGAGTGATGCTGGAAAAACTAGTTCATGCATTTATTACTTCCAGGCTGGACTACGGCAATTCATTGTTATCAGGATGTCCAAAAAACTCGCTGAAAAGCCTTCAGTTAATCCAAAATGCTGCAGCAAGAGTACTGACAGGGACTAGAAAGAGAGAGCATATTTCTCCTGTTTTGGCTTCCCTTCATTGGCTTCCTGTTAAATCCAGAATTGAATTCAAAATCCTGCTCCTCACATACAAGGTCTTAAATAATCAGGCCCCATCTTATCTTAATGACCTTGTAGTACCATATCACCCTATTAGAGCACTTCGCTCTCGCTCTGCAGGCCTACTTGTTGTTCCTAGAGTATTTAAAAGTAGAATGGGAGGCAGAGCCTTCAGTTTTCAGGCCCCTCATCTGTGGAACCAGCTTCCAGTTTGGATTCAGGAGACAGACACTATCTCTACTTTCAAGATTAGGCTTAAAACTTTCCTTTTTTCTAAAGCATATAGTTAGGGCTGGACCAGGTGACCCTGAATCCTCCCTTAGTTATGCTGCAATAGACGTAGGCTGCTGGGTGGATTCCCATGATGCATTGAGTTTTTCCTTTCCAGTCACCTTTCTCACTCACTATGTATAATAGACTTCTCTGCATTGAATCATATCTGTTATTAACCTCTGTCTCTCTTCCACAGCATGTCTTTTATCCTGTCTTCCTTCTCTCACCCCAACCGGTCGCAGCAGATGGCCCCGCCCCTCCCTGAGCCTGGTTCTGCTGGAGGTTTCTTCCTGTTAAAAGGGAGTTTTTCCTTCCCACTGTCACCAAAGTGCTTGCTCATAGGGGGTCATATGATTGTTGGGTTTTTCTCTGTATCTATGAAGCGCCTTGAGGCGACTTTTGTTGTGATTTGGCGCTATATAAATAAAATTGAATTGAATTGAATTGACTAGTATCTTTGGTGGATTTCTCTAATAACATTTGTGACTCACAATTTCATAATTCAGTTTAATTCAGTTTTATTTAAACAGTGCCAAACACAACAAACAACAGAAACCTCAAGGTGCAGTAAGTAAGGTAAAGACCCTACAATAACAGTGAGAAAATCCCAACAATCAGATGACCCCCTACAAGGCAGCACTTGGCCACAGTGTGGAGAAAAGAACTCCCTTTTCACAGGAAGGAATAACTGGCAGAACCAGGCTCAGGGATGTCTAGCCATCTGTACTGTGGAAGACAGCCAGAGTTTAATAATAACTAATGAGTAAATGCAGAGTGATGCATAAGCACGGAGAGTTAAAAAAAAAAAAAAAAAGGTGAGTCAAGAATAAAAATTCATTGCAACATGGAAAGGCCCTAGCAGCCTAGCCCGATTGCAGAATAACTAGAAGGGGGTCAGGCTCATCTGATTGAGTCCTAACTAGGGGGTTAAGGCTCAGGGAGGTGCAGAACCAGGATCAGGGAGCCATCTGCCACGACTGGTTGGGATTGAGAGGAGGGAGACAGGACAACAGACACACTATGGAAAAAAGTCAGAGATTAATAATAAATAATGAATAAGTGTAGAGCAATCTAGAAGCACAGAGAGTAAAAAGAGGTGAGTGATGAAAAAACATTCTATGCATCATGGGAATAAAGCCAGGGCAGCCTATTGTAGCATAACTAAGAGATGGCTCAGAATCACCTGATCCAGCCGTAATTATAATCTTTATCAATTAGAATATGACAAAATTGTGGGTGTTCCACACCAACTGTGCATACAATAAAAATAAAAATAGAAGGACAGCAAGAATAAATAACAAACAAAAGGATTAGATACAAACAAGAGGAATATATGCAAAAGAAGAGGAAAGCACACAACAGAAAGGTACACATTAAAACCCATGCTGCAAAGTTCTTAAAAGTGGTGTAATGGACTTGGTATATATAGAGTGTGTGATCGGGCTGAGTGATGAGGGTTACTCTGTCCATGGCTCAGATTCGTGGGTGGGTTAGTAGGAGTGGGGTGTGGGGGAGATATCGAGTTTGTTAACAGTCTGAATGGCCCAGGGGAAAGTCAAAGTCAGCTTTATTATCAAAGACCATATGTATAGTTATAAACAGGATTTTGAAATTGCACTACTCCCATGGCCCTCAGTGTACACTAAAACAATATTAAGATAAAAAGATTAAAAAAAAGTAGAAGTCTTATGTACAAGACGATACAATACAATGCAATCTTATATAAACAACAGTGTCCAACACAATCATAGTGATTGTGGGCAAGTTCGTATGCAAGTGGGGGTGGGGCAGTCAGTGAAAAGGCAATGGTTGCGCTTCAGAGTATTGTATTTTTGGGGGGTTCAGAGGTAGGAGGTGAATGCAGGTCTGGAGTTTGTGTGTGTGTGAGAACAGGGAGTGAATTCAGCACCCTGACAACCTGATGGACGAAGCTGTCTTTCAGTCTGCTGGTTCTAGCCCGGAAGCTCTTCAGTGTCCTCCCTGATGGAAGCTGCTTGGGAATCTGGAGGTATGGGACCTGAATGACTGGAGGCACTGACCGGAGGGCAGCAGGTCAAAAAGGTGGTGAGTGAGATGCAACAGGGTAGAAGGGTAGCAGGCCAGCAGCAGCTTCTGGTCCAGGCTATTATTCCTCAAGACACAGAGGAAGTGCAGCTGGTACTTAGCCTTCTTTACCAGGGTGTTGTGTTTTGGGTTCATGTGAGCTTGGCAGAAACTACTTTTAAGTATTTTGTAGTTTGTACTGTTGTAGTACAAACTACAAGTAAGCCTGCAGTCTGAGAGTGAGGTGCTCTATTGGGGTGATGTGGTACTAGAGGTTTAAAATAAGACAATCAATAATTGTCAGAATGTTACCTACAGAGGGTGGCAGTCCCATGATGAAGTCGAGTGAGATATGTGACCACGGCTGGCCAGGTGTTGGTAGAGGTTATAGTAGTCCTGCCGGCAGCCAGTTGGGGAGCTTATTCATTGCGCAGGTTGAACAGGCAGTCAAATATTTGCAGGTATCCTTGGGCAGAGTGGGCCACCAGAAGTAGCGTTGGAGAAACGATGCAGTGCAGTGGAACCCAGGGTGTCAGGTGAAGCAGTAGGACCAGTTCCCAGGTCTGGTTCTGTCTTTTGAGCCTCCCAGATTACCCAATCTGGGATTTTCCAAGACACGGCTCCGATGGTGCAGGTGGCAGGGAGTACCAGGGCCAGGTCGAGCTTGTCTTGCTACTAGAAAACAACTTGTTTTCAGGAACTGCTGGAGAATCTGTCTGACATGGATTTAATGTCCTGAGACCAACCTGGAGAAGATTTGTGTTTTGTCACAACGTCACGGAGGACATCGTTAACTAATGCCTGGAAAACTGCAGGTGCACTGGTCAACCCAAAAGGCATCACCAGATACTCAAAATGTCCTAAGTGTGAATTGAATGCTGACTTCCATTTGTCGTTCTCCCTAATCCTCACCAGGTGATAGGCATTTCACAGGTCGAGTTTACTAAAGATGGCAGCTCCCTTGAGTAAGTCGAATGCAGAGGAGAGAAGAAGTAGTGGATATTTATTTTTACCTTTGATTTTGTTTAGGCCCTGATATGTTTAGGCTCTGAGATCAATACATGATCTCAGAGATTTGTCCTTCTTTTCTACAAAAAAGAACCCAGCTCCCACCGGAGAGGAAGATGGCCGAATAATGCCCACCGCTAACGAGTCTTTTATATGTCTCCATGGCTTCTCTGTCTGGCTCAGAGAGACTGTATAAATGGGTAGATGGGAGAAGGTCAATTGCGCAATCATACGTTCTATGCGGGGGTAGACACAGTGCCTGTCCTTCACTAACCTTCCGCCAGAAGATGGCCCTGATTGAGCCAAAGGTTTGTTCTGCACACTCCAGCGCGCTTGTAGATGATCGTCCACTTGAATACACAGTGAAACTAGAGCATCAAAGGAAGAAGGCAATTCTTGCATAAGTTCTTCACAAACATTATTCAATAAAGTACTTTTGAGAGCTTCCTGTCCCCTACCAGTCTCCTCAGCCAATATCCAAAAATCAACTGAATAGTCAGACATACTCCGCTTACCTTGTTTCAGGTGTACTAAACGGTGCGCCGCTGCTGCCATGCTGAATCCTTTGTCGAAAACAGTCTTGAATTCAGACAGAAACTCAGAATAGGTTATTTTGGGATTCGCTTTTAAAGCTGTCTGAGCCCACTTAACTGCACAATCGAACAGTAACTGAACAAAATAGGCAATCTTGGCCTCATCATCCTCATATATTTGCTTTTTTGTTTTGTTGCTGGCAAAACAAAAGTGAGCATTGAGTGAGAAACCCAGCACATTTGTCCAACTCACCAGAGAACGGCTCCAGGATGGGGAGTTGTGTCTCCACGGGTGCTGGCAAAAGTGCAAATGAAGCTGGACTCGCCACCAGAGCCGGAGTTTCCTGAGGTGGAGAGCTACAAAGAGGAGGAGAGCTTACCAGCGGGGTTTGCTGTGCCACTGCCTGGGTGAGATTAGTAATCTCATATGCACAAACATCTGCTTGTGCCGGGCCAGCAGTGCTTCCTGGGATTCCTAAGATTTGAGTCTCCTGAGTCCATGCCGGCTGGACCGTTCTGTCAAGGAGACTGAACAGACTCAAACGCAGCGTCTGGAGGTTACACAGGTTTATTTACAAGCACCAAGTGAAATATATACAATGTGAAGGAGTCAGGAGTTCCAGAGATCCATGGGGAGGAGGGAAGGGCACACTTGGCTGTCATTTAACACGCCACGCTGTACTTCTTCCACACAATACTCTCTGCTTCTGCCACACTGCACGCTCCTCTTCAGACACTTCACGCTACACTGTCAAAACACTCATGCTCAGGAATGAGCATGACATAATCAGTTTAAGGCAGGGGTCCCCAATCCCAGTCCACGAGGGCCGGTGTCCATGCAGGTTTTAGATGTGTTCTTGATCCATCACAGCTGATTTAAATGGATAAATTACCTTCTCAACATGTCTTGAAGTTCTCCAGAGGCCTGGTAATGAACTAATCATGTGATTCAGTTGTGTTGACCCAGGGTGAGATCCACAACCTGCAGGGACACATTGGGATTGGGGACCCCTGGTTTAAGGGGTTCATATTTGGAGGACAACGAGGAGGATTTGGATGCTTGGAAGAATACACTGACTGGTGCTTTGAGACTATAGTTATGGAGAAGGCCAAGAGTATATCTTCCCCAGCCATGAAAAGAAGTCGCCAGGTGGGCTGTGCCGGAACATAATCGCTGACCGGTAAAGACTTTGCTGATATCCTGGATTCAATTGTATATGCACATAATCAGACAACATAAAGCACCACTCTTGTCTACATATTGCACTCTTATGGAACCTCTTGCCACACTTTTTTGGGCCCACTGTTAGGAGCTGGGTTCTGGTTATGTGGTGTTTTTGTCTGTGTGTGTTTTTTGGTGCCTCCCTCTTTGTATAGGTAGGCGGCGCAGTGAGTCACTGAACCTGGCACACCTGTTACTCATCAGATGCATTCTTCAGAAGTGTTCTTTAGGAGCTACCTGACAGAAGACTAGTGTTGGAGTATTGACGTTTTTGGAGAGTCTGTAATTCTGCCCCTGCCTGCTGGAGCCGTTGGATTATTTCTGGTGACTGTAAGGAGTTTTGTTTCCTCCCCAGGATTTCGCCTCGTCTGGTTTGTTTCCGTCAGGAGGTTTTGGCAAAAAACAGTACCAAGTAAGCTCTCCAACTCTCTGTAAAGTCTACTTTAAGCTTTTCTCGGTTATCGGGCAAGACCCTCCTAATTCTCACGTCCCTCTCCTTTTAGATCGAGTGCACTTCCTATGTGTGTTTTTGTCTCCTGCACGTCCTGGCTCCGCATCCCCATTCATATGCTGTTGTACATTCTCTGTCCTTGTAAAACCTCCCCTTCACTGTAAATAAACTGTCTTCACCGCAACTCTGCCTCCGTGCGTTTTGCTCCCTGGGCCCATCTGCATTTGTCATAACACACACTAAGGTTTGACATATGGAATGTGCATGATGCTGACTCCAGAGAGAAGTGGTTAAAGATATTTAACCAGCTTAAAAAGCTACAGGCAGACACTATTTCATTATGAAAGACTCATAGACCTGCCTCAGCTATAGATGAACTGAGTTCCTTAATACGTTCTCAGCCTGCTATAACTCTAGGCAAAGGGGAGTAGCAATTTTAATAAATAAAAATGTTCATTTCATAGTACTCACACAGTTATAGATCAAGCGTGTAGAATTCTAATCATTAAATTATCTGTACTAAACCAAAAGTTATGTATTGTCAGTGTATAGGTCCCAAATTTTGATGACCCCTCATTCTTCCACGCTTTTTTACTGCACTCTCTGAACACCTAGATTGCTTACTTGTTCTTGGGGGCGACCTCAGCTTTGGATTAAATGAAGAAATGAACAGGCTCAGTAAAGCTGGAACTCAGCACAATTGGCAATTCACAAATGTAGTTAAACAGTACATGAGCGATTTCTGACTTTGTGATGCACTTTCTTCTCACATATCGATCACACTTCCTCTCGCCTGGATTGTTTTCTAGTCAGTAGCTCACTGCTGAGTGAAGTTTCAGATACTGAGATTGTCACGTCTAGCGAGGCAAACGGCGTGGCATGAGGAGATTGAGGACCCAAGTGCAGACAAACGGACACGAGGGTGGATGATAACAAAAAACAAGCCTTTATTGATGGCTGAACAAGAACTCTAAACAGGTGGAACAGAGAAAGCTAACCAAAACCTAAACTGGGGACAACTAAACATAAACATATAACCTGAGAGTGGAGACCAGAAGCAAGAAACAAGAGACCAGGAAACACAACATCAGGAAGATGGCCCCAACTGTGAGCGTGCTGAGTGAATACGTCAGGTAGCAGAAAGCTGATAGAGAAGAGGAGCATAATGAAAGGACAGGCCCCTGCATGGCATGTACCACCGGCAGATAGAAGATCATACCAATGACTGCATAAAACTCCATAGTGGGTGCGGTTAACCACACCAGGCAAGACCCCAGGTGCAGATTGTGCAAAGATGTCACTGAGACAGTCCAGCACATAACAGCAAGGTGTAAGATTCTACCAGACAGGGCCATGGGATGCCATAACCAGGTGGCTCACATAGTATAGCTGTATAGTATAGCATAGTCTGTGCCGACTATGGCCTGGAAGTCCCAAGGTCACAATGGGATATACCCCCAGGGTGGTTGAGAATGAATGAGCTAAGATCATATGGGACTTCCAGGAACATATGGGCAAACCGGTGATGGCTAACTGTGGTGGAGGTGTGGTCTATGGCTCAGTTGCAGGGGGAGGGTGATGCATCTGACTTGAGGGGCAGTGCCAGGGACATTGGCAGGGCAGCTGCTTCTCATTCTGTAATCACATTCTCACCCTTTTTTTTGATGCCTTGACCTGGAAGAAGGAGAGTGGAGTCAGCTGGGAGGCTGTCTGGCCGTGGACTAAACGGTGGTGCCAAAACTAAACTCATTGTCTATTGTAAATAAAAAGCATCACAAGCACACTGAGTGTTGTGTGTCATGACTCAGGTTCACACTTACCAACTAGACAAAATAGTGCTGAACAAGCCGACAACCATAGTGATAGATGTAGCTATACCAAGTGATAGCAACATCAGGAAGAAGGAACACGAGAAGCAATCTTCTTCTTTGTATTTAAGAGTGTGTTTAAGATGGCCAAGCGCATACTACTCTTCACATTCGGTGCTTTGTTTTCTGTATTTTCTGTGTGTATATGTGTGGGTGTATGTGTAATAAAGTGGGGCGCCAAGTTAGTTCAGTGTGTTGAGCAGGCAACCTCATGCTGTATGGCTGAGAATGGCCGGCCCACCTTAAAATCTGACCCATGACCCTTTGCTGCATGTCCTCCTCTGTCTGTCTCTCCCTCCGCTTTGCTGTCATTTCTTCACTTATCTGTGAACAAAGTTGAAAAGGGCCAAAAGTAATTTTTTTTTTTTTTTAAACTTATAAAGTGTAGCTTAACAATATGCTGAAGTAATTTCCACTTGATGGAATAGTCTGACAAGTCAGTATGCCTGTTTAGCTAATATAGATCAATTTAGCCACAGGGCTGCTAACAAGAGTTAAGATAACTCTTGTTGTCTTGGGGTAACTGTGAGAGCATGTACTCTCCTGAGGAGAATTTGTAGGTTTCAACAAAAACTGACAAGTTGCATATGTTGTCAATCACTGAGGCCATTGTCATCTGAAGAGCTTGTGGCCCTATTCAATTCAATTCAATTTTATTTATATAGCGCCAAATCACAACAAAAGTCGCCTCAAGGCGCTTCATAGATACAGAGAAAAACCCAACAATCATATGACCCCCTATGAGCATGCACTTTGTCGACAGTGGGAAGGAAAAAGTCCCTTTTAACAGGAAGAAACCTCCGGCAGAACCAGGCTCAGGGAGGGGCGGGGCCATCTGCTGCGACCAGTTGGGGTAAGAGAAGGAAGACAGGATAAAAGACATGCTGTGGAAGAGAGACAGAGGTTAATAACAGATATGATTCAATGCAGAGAGGTCTATTAATACATAGTGAGTGAGAAAAGTGACTGGAAAGGAAAAACTCAATGCATCATGGGAATCCCTGGCAGCCTACGTCTATTGCAGACCCTATGGGTCTTACAAATGTTGCAATATGGTTCTGCTAGAGGTGTCTTCCTATTAAAGGGGAGTTTTTCCTTCCCACTGTTGCCAAAATGCTTGCAAATAGGGGGTCATATAATTTTTAGGGTTTTCTGTGTATTCTTGTAGTGTCTTTACCTTCCAAAATGAAACACCTCGAGGCAACTGTTGTTGTGATTTGGCACTATGTAAATAAAACTGGATTGAATTGAATTAATGTCTAATATCTTAGTGCATGCTGAGAATGCCACCACCCAGCCCATTCAAAAGCTGATAAAGAAAAAAACACACCTGCTTTATACTCATGCAGCTATTTAAAAGAAGTACAGACCGAAAACTAAACTTTGGAAGACATGTTGTATCCCCAATACTTTATAGACCTTAAACACAGTTTTGACCTCATTAGAAGAAGGTTGGCTGTGTGATTTTTGCCTCATGTCTGTATGCAGTTGATTTTCCTTTGAAGTCAAATTAGTGAAGTGTCTGATTATATCTCAATCAAACACATCCATTGTCCTGCAATCAATGCCCTGATTGCAGCAGAGACAGAAATTGTGCCTGTTTTTTTTAAATAATAGAGTACTATTCATCCGACGTGAAAGTTAGCAGTCCCTCCATGCCACATCACTCCACACTGATCAAAACGTTAGCATTTAGAAATTTATGTACTGCCAGAGGCCGTACAAACTTTTATATGTAAAATAAGTAAATAGCACCTGAATATTAGGTCTAGCAAACTCATGTTATGTTCAAATGTGTTTTTTTGATTTTTGTGTTTTTGTCATATGCTGTCATGTCCACATGCCTGACTGAAGAATAACATGCTTAAAATAATAACATCAACAATCAAAAGAATAAACAAAAAAATGTAAAGAAAAAACCCCACAAACTCCAGTTTGACCATCTGCACAGGCTCTCCTAGCACATTTGGTCCCCTTGCAACATGTAATCATTATTTCTAAAACTAAAAGGCTGTAAAACGAGCACAACACCAACAGTTTAATACATAAGCTATCTGGGGTTTCCAGTTCATTTAGTAGAAAAAGAAATAAAAACAAAACAAATTTTCTTGTTTACATTTACAATAAACTTTAAATTCCAAACCCTCTCACAGTATTAACTGATTCCAAGTTAGTCTGAAAGCTTACACAATTTTAGCTGCAATGCAACAAGTAAAACACAAGACAAATGTGTTTGTGCTGTATTTTTCCTTATTTTTAGCTGGTTAACTGTCTGCTGAAGACAACCATACCAAATTTGCAAGTCTTTCATTCTTGACTGGTACATTTTCAGCAAGTCTAATTTTGAGATCATTTTAAGTTATAAAACATTTATAGACTGCCTTCCAGTCCTGTGTGCTCAATGGTTAAGCTTAAGCAGTCTTCATTGCCAGTATAAAGATGTAATAATCAACTCTCTATTCAACATTTGGTGATATTTAGTATAGTCCTTTTGTCTATCCAAACTGGTATTTTTAAATAGTGTATAATGTGGGAAGTCATGTTGCATGCCATTTGATACAATAAACAATGCCCTTATTGATACTTCAATAAATTATTTATGTTATAATTATTGCTTTAGTGTTCCTTATGCCACTGGCACAGTGTTTCCTTTTTTTAAGAAAAAGATGATGCCTTCTGGAATATGTTTAAAATAAGCAGGATAGCGTATCCTAGATGCAGTTACATTTTTAATTGTAATATATTTAATTAGAATTATGAAAAAAATATTAGTAGTAATAGAAGTATTAGTAGTCTTCAGTTTAATTACACTCTAAAAAATCTATTTGGGTTGTAGTTCATGTTAGGGAATTATTTACATTAATCTCATTAATCTCTTAATTCTTTCAGTTAAGTGATGACAATTTTTTTTCATGGGTTAAATGAACTATTTACTTTAAGTCCAAGTGAAACAATTAAGTTCAATGCAGCTTTAGCATGCTACATCTGGTGTCATGACGTAAATGTCTCCCAAGACAGATCCCACAGCGCCGATCACATGTGCAACTGCCATTTCTTTTGAGCATCGACTGTTGATGAGATTCCGACTAAGCAGTTAGTGACTTACATTGGCAATGATTTTTACAATAAAAAGGGTTCCTTTTAGTAAGACTGATTAAATGCCTATGAGTTAGATTTCTTTTACTTAATGGCTCCTTGAATATTTGAAATGAGTGTAAGCAAGCAAATTATGCTACCCACCATAAGCTAACATTTAATAAATGGTATAAAGAATTAAACATTATTTCTCCTTGATTAAGACTGAAGGTTTATTTTGTGTGTACTTTAAGTTTTACCGTTTTTAAACACGAAGTTTTTTTAAAAAAAAGAGAGCGAAAAGCTGGAACTTGTGTATGTAGTGACCAATGTTGCATTCTCTGCCAGACGTTATGATCAGGTGCAGGTGAAAATTCAATTCTGGTGGGACTTGCTTATTCAGAGGACTGCCTGTGTGTTCTGGTAGGAAGCTGCATGGTAGCAGTTCTGAATTGCTACTATGCAGCTTTCCTGGATGTTACAGAGGTGACGCTGATGGTGGGTAATCTTTATAGTGGCTAGCGCAAAGCTAATTTAATCCTGCACTGGACTGCACTGATTGCAGCAGCAACTCGACTGTGCTAATCACTGTGAGCTGCTGCTGCAATCAGTGCAGTCCTCTCTCACAGTTTTCTCTCGCTTCTTACAGGTGACATAATGACAAAAAAAGGATATTATCCTGACAGTTAACGCTAAGAATCAACCAGCTGTCATTTTTCTTAAAAAACAAACAAACCATGAAGTAATGTATTTGATTCATGCTTATGTTTATAAACACAATGAGCTCTTCTATTCTCCCCACCCTCCCCTTCTCTTCCCTCCACCCTGGACCCAAGAATCATCAAACAATCTAAGGTGAGCCATATTTGCTTTCTAAGAGAATAGCTTAATATTCTCTAATGATAATTTAGAAATAATTTTTAAATGCAAAGTGAGGGCAGACTGGAGGTATATGTCACTCAGCTGGCCTGGGTACTCTGCAGGATTCCTCCAGGTACAGAGGTGGCTGGGGTGAGGGAAGTATAGGCCTCTCTACTTAGGCTGCTGCCCTCGTGACCCCACTCCGGATAAAGTGGTAGAGAATGGATAAATGTCGAAGAAGTGTTTGTTTTACCTCCTAGATCTCATTTTATTGTATTTTCTGGCACTAAAGCTTTCACATATTTAACCCTTTAAGACCTACCATAGAACTAAATCCGCCAGAGCTTACTTTATATTTTTACATGCTGTAGTGCCATTTTTGGGAGCATTTCAAGTTGCTATACATCAATGCAACTGTTATAGCCCAGATTATAATAATATGTATGCATTAAGTCCATAGTAACTACATAAATTGCAAAAAAGTGCAATAAACTACCAAAAAATTGAAAATTGTTTTTGTTTTTTTTAACATATATTTCTACTTAGAGAAATTTAAGAGGTTTATCCCTCAAAACTTTAAATACAAAAAAGTTGCAAAAATTAGTTTCCAACCACAGGAAATTTATTTTGAGTGTCTTCATAGTTTTATTTTTCAGATACACCAATTTTTATATGCTTCAGAAAAAAAGAAAAACAATCCTATAATGCAAATTTGCAAAGAGAACAGCATGTGCATCAAAATAAACTATCTAAAGCAGTTTGAGTTCTCAGCATTTCAGAAACTATTCAGAAAAGCATAAAGTCAAACATGACTTTTAAAAACACCAGTATAGGCTTATAAGGCCTATAAGTAAAAAAAACTACATTTTGAGCGAAAATGACATCACTTCCGGTTTTGGGCAGGTAATGGCGGACATGCAATAGTTCGCGCTGACGTCTATTTCAATGTAGGAAGTGTTATGAACAGCTGATCGGATCGGCAAAGCGTGTTTCTGGAATATTATGTTTCTGTTCCTGCAAACGCTTTTTATGCAGCTTTTGCAAAGCTATATGTGGAAGGAAACTGTGAACTAGGGCAAGCTGATGGCATAAGATGTAAGTACAACTCCTCTGGTTTCATATGCAAAAGAAATTATTGCCCTAGCTTATGTGTAGGGGTGGGTTTTAATAATCGATTCATCGATTAAAATCGATTTTGGCTTGGATAATGTGATATGGATTCATTAAAATCCTGAATCGATTTTTTTATATAAATGTATTTTACCCAAAACTCCAGAATCTCAGGTCACAAAATTTTGACAACCACCAAACATTTAAAACAGTAAATGAGAGCAGGAACACGGCTTCTGCACAAAGACGTAAACACAAAGCGCGGACCCGCCAACGGATCAGGATCAGTGAGATGTCGCCTTTCTTACCCGACGGCACGGACACGGTCGGGGCTGAAAGCCGACAGCTTGCTGATTCTGATGTTTCGGCGGGTCCGCGCTTTGTGTTCACGCCCTTTTTGCGCTGATTCTAAAGCTGTTAGTTTTATCTCTCTCCAAACAATATTGACCGAACCAGCAGCAAAAGAAGATCCAAACTAAGCTTCACATAAACATCGTCATGGACTCCCTCTTACTTTTTCTGTTTTGCTTCCACCACAATAAAGTCACACTTCATGCACAGCTCTCTCTCTCTTTCTCAGTGTACTTCAAGAACAGTTTCCCGTCTATCCCCAAAATCTGTTTTCTGCATTATTCGCTTGCTTGTTACTCACAAGTCTACCGTTATTTACAGCGCTGTCGGCCGATGTTTTTTTTTCCTTTTACTTACTTCCGAAAAGAAAACCTAATTTCTGCTGTTCAATGGGCTTCTGAATAAATTTAAATTTTTTAAAATTATACAAAATGCAAAACGCTTAGCTGTGTCTCTAATAACACCGCTGTAACTTCAGAGGTGAGGTAATGTTCATAAGTTGATTAATGGTTTTCTTTTGTTTTTGATGTACTGCAGAATATTTTTATAAAGTCCAGGCCAGGAAAATCACCCTCATGTTTTTCTGTGTTTTATCTTCAGCTACTTTGACACAAAGGCATCTGCTGTGATGCTCACACCTTTGATAAAGTCTTGCCAGTGTCAGCTTCCTTTTTATAGATACAAAAATATGTAAATGTACTGATCTGAATTATAATAATTCTGACTTTCTGAGGCAAAATTTCCCAGATTCAAATTGAATTGAATCGAATCGTGGATTGAATCGATTCAGGACCTTGTGAATCAGAATCGAATCGATTCTAGAAATCAGTGACGATACCCAGCCCTACTTACGTGGATCCGGTTCTACGGGGATTTAAAAATAGTTACGCAAAACGGAGGGTGCCTGCTCTGACCAGCTTTAAAGGGTTAAAACAATCACCTGCAATAGAAATAATATAAGATATTGATTTAAAACTATCAGAATGATTTAAAAAGATTTCTGAGTTTTTTTAATTACTGAACATAAAACGAAACTTTTGACTAGGGTATTAAATATATAATGAAATAGTTGTGGTAAAAATGTATTTTGAAGCTACATATTACTAAAGACAAACATCTTAAATATTTCATTGGGCTTGGGTTCTCACAGCATTCCACATTTCCTCTGTGTCTATATTTGTTTCATACTCCTATTTTTCCCAGGATGCATTCAAATTCATCAATCTATAGTTAACAAAGTCCGTCTCTATTCCTTCAACTGCTGTACTTCATGTGAGATGCAAAGACTGCGAGAGGGTGTTTTCCAGAAGATCTGAAGCACTATAAACTAAATCACAGGCATTACAGACAGGACCATTCATTACCATGCACTTATTTAAGTCGTGCATGTAGATTCAAGACCTGAAATGCCTTACTGAGCCATTTATCAAGAAATCATCCAGTCCGACGAACACTTACCAAAGACTTGACCAGACATGACCAGATTCACATGGCTCATTTTTGATTATAATCAACTTTCCATCGAGAGAAATTTTTTTCAACATATATATCAACATCTGAAGAATAAGGAAACTGTCACATGTGTGTTCAAGGACTGTGCTTATAAAACAAATATGTGGTGGGGCATGGTCTGTGGGGCCGTGCAGGGCAGGCGAGCACACCTGCACGGTATCGGCAAGTTCAAGTTCAAATTTTATTCGCCACATGCAGTGGCAGGTTGCCCTGCAGTGGAATGAACCTGTCAACTTAAATATGGGACTGGGTCCTGACTAGGGTGTTGGTGGTGTTGGTGTTGATGTGCACAGAATAATAAAAATGTACATGTGGCAGGATGAATGTTATGTATGAATGTTATGTCTCGGTTCAACCCACTTTCGGCCTGGGCATTTAGGGGGGCGCTAGTATAATAGTGGCCATTTGAGCATTCCTGGATCGCTTACCTGTGATCTCCTTTTTGGTCACCTGACTTCCCTTGGTGTTGCTGAGATCATCTGCGGATTACCCTTCTGAAGCTTCCATCCCGGCTGGTAGGTGTTTACTCAGTGTAGTGCGTACATTACCTTACTTGGTGGTAAACTGATATTGTTTTTAGGTCGTAGCTGTAGAAGCCTCCTATGAGCCACTCTGACGCTGTTTACTCGGAAGTGGGGGCCTTGGTGAGTGACCAGTAGCTTTACCGAAAGGTCGCTACAGCTTTTTTTACACCATGCTACGCTAACTGAAGTGCTGCTGCTTTGCTTTTACTGTCTTTTCCTGTTGCTAGGGTTCTTTCCCTGTTGCTGCCAGCCTTTTAAAGTGGACGTCGGCGTGGACAGCGGCCATAATCATGCCGGCTACGGGAGTTGGCTGGCGTGCACATTGATTGACTGGATGATTAACTTATATTCAGGCAGACGGCAAGTTGGAGCAATACGGCGATTCCGTCTGCTCCAGATTTTAAAGTTTTATGTAGGTTGTATGTTTGTTTTTCGTTGTTTTGATTTGTAGTTTGGGTTTTTGTTACGCCACTGGTGGGAGGCCCTTTTTCTAGCTGCAGATCACCAGTGTGGTCCTGCAGCTGGGTTATCCCCCAGCGCTGCATATTAGTTTTGTTGTAATATATCATAATTTTCTTTTTTTCTTTTATTCAGATGCGGAGGGCTGACATGGAGGAGACTGGGAGTGCCTTGGTGGTGGGAACTTTTGAGTGTTACACACCTGTCTTCTTTTAGTTTATTAGTATGAGTGGGTGTTAGTCTGCTGCACCGGTGTATTGGTGAGTTTTCTTTTGTTTTTGTTGAGTTGGTGCGTGGTATCCTGGCCCGGCTCCCCTCGGCTCTGAATATTCTTTCTTTTAGAATGTTTGTATATTGATATTTATGCTGTGGTTTTTTTTAATGCTCTTTTAAACAGCTATTAATAAATGGTCTGTTTTATAATTGAACCTCGTCTCTGTACTGAATATAAACGAACCTAAGCACCTTCTTGGTGATTAGTGTTACTTATAGTATTCTCTGGGTGAAATTCCCAGGGTGGCGTTGTCTTTTAAACTGTGAAGAGTATTTATTTTATTTCCACCTCTTGCTGCCACATACAGAACACAACAAAAACATCAAAAATCTGTCACGGTCGGATGGTCCTCCCTGGACGACCTTGCTTGTTTATGTGCGTGTGTGTGTGTTCGCTTCTCCCTCTCTCTTCCCTGTCCACGAAACTGTGTTTACGGAAGTGCACGCCGTGGGGAAGGCGTGACCTGACGACTTTCGTAATCAAAAGTCCCTCCTCGCTGTCACCGGCCCACCTGCGTCTGATTACCTGGCCAGCTGTTGGCAATCATCCTTCTCTGCTGGTCGGATGTATTTAACCTGGGCTCGTGGCGACAGTCGACGTGGGATTATTACTCCAAACTGGTAGAGTCTTTGTGAGAAGTGTGCTTTTGGTATTTGGCTAGCGAGCTTGCTAATTGTGGATTTCCTTCTTCCAGGAGAGCCGGGTGGAGAAGCGAGTTGGGGAGCACGCAAGCTGTTTTTCTCACTGTAAATAAACGCACTGTTTTGCTGTTGAAAAGAACCGCGCCTGGATCCTCTTTTCCGTGACAGAATAATCCCACCACCATGGACCCAGCGGATTCTCCAAGCGGAGGTTTTGGAGCAACACGAAGAAATGCTCAAGCATGTTTCAAAGGAACAAGCCACGCTTTTGCAAGCCATAACTGAACTTAAAGGTATGTTGATTTCCTCAGCCCACCCCTTCGCTAGATGTGGCGACAGCCTGCCCGCTTCCCCCCTCTCCTCCACTGCGGCAGCGTGAGTACTCACTCCCCGTGACGGAGATATTCGACGGTGAGTTGGGGAAGAGCCGGGGTTTTCTGACGCAGTGCTCTCTTGTGTTTAGACAACAACCTCTTGCCTATGCCACAGACTCTGCTAAAATCGCTTATTTGGTGCAACTCATGACTGGGCGGGCGCTTCAATGGGCACAGGCTGTAGTTTTTGATAAAGGAGCTAGCTCTGACGCCGCAGGTTATCACATGTTTTCTCTGAAGCAAGGCAGGAGAAGTGGTGCTGACTTTTCAGTGGAGTTCTGTCACCCAACCGGTCGCAGCAGATGGCCGCCCCTCCCTGAGCCTGGTTCTGCTGGAGGTTTCTTCCTGTTAAAAGGGAGTTTTTCCTTCCCACTGTTGCCAAAGTGCTTGCTTGTAGGGGGTCATATGATTGTTGGGTTTTTCTCTGTATCTATTATTGTGCGATCTACTGTACAATATAAAGCGCGTTGAGGTGACTTTTGTTGTGATTTGGCGCTATATAAATAAAATTGAATTGAATTGAATTGGCGGAGGAGTCGGGCTGGGAGGAGAAAGAACTGCGTGGGGCCTTCCTCAACAGTCTGAACAAGAACATTAAGCGTGAGTTGGCTACTAAAGAACAGCCAAAATCTTTGTCTGCTCTAATTAATATGTGCATTAGTCTAGACGACCACATGGGGGAGTTCAGCAGGAGGCCTGGGGATGGTCGGTAGCTTGCTGGGGGCAGGGGTGCGTCAAGGGACCTCCATTCTGTGATATGGAGAGGAGAGGAAGAGGAGCAGCGCGGGGATGAAGAGCAACCTATGCAGCGCGGCCGTGCCAAGCTTTCCTCCACTAAACAAGGGCACAAACAACGGACCGGTGAGTGCTTTTTGTGTGGAAAGAGAGGACATTTTGTTGACTTCTGCCAAGATCAAGTAAAAGAGTTGGCCTGTCAGTAACTGCGGGCGCCACAACCGGTGTTTTCCCTCACCTTAGTTGCCCTGCTAAAATAATGTTTCATACACTCACTCACCCCTGCTGCGCTCTCATTGAGTCTGGTTCTGAGCAAAAATACCTGGACGAAGCACTAGGCCTGACTCTAGTTCCCCTCCCGGAGGTGCTCAAGGTCTCTGCCTTAAATGGGGGCCATCTAGCCTCCGTCACCCATCGCACTCAGGAAATCACTCTCATTTTTTCAGGAAATCACTCTGAGACAATCAGTTTATTGTTATTTAAATTTACCACCACTTCATCCGGGATTTCAGCAAGGTAGCCCTTCCTCTAACCAACCTCACCTCTCCTAAGTTGTCTTTCCAGTGGTCTCCCGCAGCCCAGCAAGCGTTTGATGGCTCATGCACCTTTTCTCCTCAGCTCCGGTTCTTGTCCAGGCAGACCTCAGCCGGCCCTTTATCGTGGAGGTGGACGTGTCCGACTCGGGTGTGGGGAGGGTCCTCTCCCAACAGATTGAAGGCAAACTACATCCCTGTGCTTTCTTCTCCCTAGGCTGTCCCAGGCTGAGAGGAATTATGATGTGGGCGATCACGAGTTGCTCGCCATCAAGTTGGTTCTTGAGGAATGGCGGCATTGGTTGGAGGGCAGTGAGCAGCCTTTTTGTGGTGTGGACGGACCATAAAAATTTGCCGTACTCATATTAGTAAATATGCAAACACATAGTCAAACTCAGGGAGCATCTCGCCACACATTTTTTTTCTCTCTCTCCTTCTCTTTATTTACGAATAAGTGATGTATTCTCTCCACTTGTCTAAGCGACACACACAGCGTACACCCCTAGTTATACACAGACATCTATGGGCGCACTAAGGTTTGTTACATGGAATGTAAATGGAGCTGGCTCCAGAGAAAAGAGGTTAAAAATATTTAACCACCTCAAAAAACTACAGGCAGATGTTGTCCTTTTACAAGAGACCCACAGACGTCTTAGAGGTTCGAATGAACTTAAAACAACTGAGTTTCCTAATGTGTTCTCAGCTTGTTATAATTCTAGACAAAGGGGAGTAGCAATTTTAATACATAAAAATATTAATTTCACAGTACTCGATACAGTTATAGATCCAGAGGGCAGATTCTTAATTATTAAACTATCTATACTTAATAAAAAGCTATGTATTCTAAGTATATATGGGCCAAATGTTGATGATCCCTCATTCTTTCACGGTTTTTTCAGTGCACTTTCTGAACACTTAGATGGCACACTTGTTCTTGGAGGCGACCTCAACCTTGGACTAAATGAAGAAATGGATAGGCTCAATACAGCAGGAACTCAGCGTAATTGGCAATCCACAAATATAATCAAACAGTATATGAGCGACTTTGGCTTTTGCAATGCATGGCGCTCCCTTCACCCCAACAGTATGGAATATTCTTTTTTTTTCACATGTTTATCACTCCTACTCTCGTCTGGATTATTTTTTTTGGTCAGCAGCTCACTGCTGAGTGACATTTCAGACACTGAGATTCACCCTATAGCTGTCAGCGATCATGCTCCTATATCTCTAACATTAATACACAAGAATATTACTACGCCAAGTAAAAACGGGAGATTTAATACATTACTGCTTAAAGATGAAGACTTTTTAAAATATTTTAAAAAAGAATTGACTCCATATTTAGACTATAATGATGCTCCTGGAACATCAGCTTCTGTTCTATGGGAAGCAGGGAAAGCTGTGATGACAGGTAAAATTATTTCTTTCTCATAAAAACAAAGAAGAAAACAAAAATATTCAGGAATTAGAAAAAACCATCAAATCCCTGGAAAAAGCCTACATGTCCCACCAAGATCAGGAAACATTGACCAAAATACGCAAAACAAAACTAGAATTAAATGAGATAATTGATAAAAAAAAAACCCCAGAATTCTTAGTACAAAGACTACGCCTACAAAATTGTGAACATGGTAATAAATCCAGTCAATTTCTAGCAAACCAGGTAAAAATAAATAAAGAAAAAACAACTATATGTGCTGTTCAAGATTCATCTGGGAACACAATATATGACCCGAAAGAAATTTTCTTTTTCATTTCTATAAAATCATTGTATTCACCACAACTAAACCCATCTAAAAAGGAAATTGATCAGTTTTTGGACAACATTACTCTTCCAAAATTATTAGACACTCAAGCAATGGCACTGGATTCACCACTGACACCAGGTGAACTCCAGGAAGCCCTGATAAGCATGCCCAATAATAAGGCTCCAGGTCCAGACGGCTTTACTGCAGAATTCTACGAAGAATTCTGGACGATTCTAGCACCAGTTTTTTACAGAACGTTGTTGGAAATCAAAGAAAAGGTCAGACTTCCATCAAATATGAATTCTGCAAACATTAATCTCCTGCTAAAACCAGGCAAAGACCCTATATATCCCTCAAACTATTGTCCAATATCCCTTATAAATGTAGACCTTAAAATAATCTGCAAAGCTCTCTCAAAGAGATTAGAGAAAATAACCCCCCTCTTAATTCGTCCTGACCAAACTGGTTTCATAAAAGGTAGGCACCCATCAACAAATACACGTAGATTACTTAATATGATAGACTACTCATACAGTAAAAACCTTGAAACTACAATATTTTCTTTAGATGCAGAAAAAGCATTTGACAGAGTTAACTGGAAATTTCTGTTTGCAACTTTACACAAATTTGGTTTTGGAACCTCTTTCATTAACTGGTTAAAAATATTATACAATTCCCCAACAACTTGTGTCAAAACAAATGACCAAACATCCTCCACCTTCTCTCTCCTGAGGGGCAGCAGGCAGGGATGCCCACTCTCCCCTTCACTGTTTGCAATTTTTACTGAACCACTAACGCAGCAATTAGACAGAATTCAGTAATTAAGGGCATAAAATGCAAGAACATGGAACATAAAATCAGCCTTTATGCGGATGATGTGTTACTTTTTCTCCAAAACTCACAAACCAATATCTCTGGGGTGATTGAATTGATAAACTCTTTTGCAAGAATATCAGATTACTCAATTAACTGGTCAAAATCTACAGTCCTCCTGATTAATTGCTCCTTCCATAATTCTTCTTCTACACAACTGCAATCGGGAAATATAAAATATTTAGGTATTAATGTTTCTCCCAAGCTTGCAGATCTGCCTAAATTAAACCATATCCCACTTTTAAAGAAAGTAGAAGGCGATCTGGCTAGATGGAAATGTTTACCCGTATCACTCATGGGAAGGGTTGCCGCTATAAAATTGATGGTCTTACCAAAAATAAATTATTTGTTCGCAATGATCCCAACTAAACCGCCACAAGATTGGTTCAGATTCATATATGGCCAAATTCCTTTGGAATAATAAACTCCCATGTATAAGCTTACAAACACTACAAAAGACCAAGGATAAAGGGGGATTAGAACTACCTAACTTTCAGCACTACTTCTTAGCCAACAGGTTTCAATTTATCTCAGGATGGCTAAAACATACCCTCTTAGATGAACCTTGGCTAGATGTAGAACAAGCACTTTGCAATAATCTAGAGATTTCAGACCTACCATTTGTCAGCTCAAACATCCAACAACATGAATGCTTCAAAAGCGACAGCATCAGCTCTTCTCTGACAGCGTGGTGGGAGTTTCTAAAATTGACGGAGTCTTCATTAATCCCATGCAAACGTACACCTATCTGGAACAACCATGACATATTACAAAACAATAATATGATAAACTTTCCAGATTGAAGTGGTAAAGGAATCAAATACTTAGAACATATATTAGAAGGAACAGAATTTATTCCATTTGACAGACTAGTTACACAATATGGGATTAACAAGAAAAGATTTTTAGAATATCAACAAATTAAATCCATAGTAAAAAAGAAATTTAAACCGGGTCAAGTTGAACTACAAACACCACCAAGTGTGGTTCAATTTCTTACTCTTAAAACCCCAAAATTACTTATCAAAGTGTCTGAAATGTAACATTCCAACTTCCCCTTTAGTGTGTTTGTTGGGCAGCTTAGATAATGTCACTACAGAAAGAAATATAGCCCATATGGTTTTCACTGCCCTATGCATAGCCAAGAAAACAGTCCTCATGAACTGGTAAAATAAAATTAATCTTAATTCTAACCAATATAGAAATGATCTATTAGATTACATTAGTCTTGATACAGCCTCTGCCACCACATCAGATCAATTGCTCTGGGTGGGGGGTCATAGTTTGGTCCCACCTTTGCTGTTGTGATTGGTGTGGGGGTAGGGACAGGCTTGGGGCATCGGGGATTCCCCAGGAGCATATTCCTTGGAGGGCTTAACCCGGGGTTGAGGTCATGGCCTATTAAGGGTTGTGTTGGCTCTTAGGTGACAGTTTCCTCGTGACTGCGTGCAGCGGGTCTAGGGGAGGGTCTGTGCTGACAGACGTGGGTTACTGACCTGGTAGCCTGGCTGCTCCTGGGTGGGTCCGGGACGGGCGTGGGGTTCTGGGGGTGCCGCGTCTCTGGGCTGGGGCCCTGGCTGGGCCTTGGGGCTTGGGTCCTGGTTGGTGTGTTGCCGGGGTTGTGGGCGAGTGGGTGTATGGGGGCCCAGCCCTGGCGCGGGATGCCGCCAGTGCTTTGAGCCACCTGGGGGGCTCTTCAACTGGTGGGGGAAGCTGTTACATCTTACAGGAGGTCTCCTCTCTTCAGGAACTCACTCTGCAGGAGGGGGAGATATAGAGGAGGTGGAGGAAGATCTCAGCCTGGGCGTCTATTGTCTTGTGTAGTCTGGAAGATGAGTGGATGACGGGGTGGGTGCAGTTTTCTCTGTGGAGGGGTCAGGTGGGCTAATCTGAGCTCTGTGGGGCCGGGCGGCGCTGCTGAAATGATCCCCGGTCCGGATGGGCCTGGGCACCCTTTCCCTGGCGGGTTGCGGAGTATGGGGTGCCTACTGGGGTCAGCGGGGGAGCTGGCCTCAGGGAGGGGTCACTTGCCCCTCCCTTCCTTCCAGCTGCCTCCCTCTTCCTGCTCCACCACAATCACCCACACACGCAGGTCCTTGGGGTAAAGGTGTGTCACCAGGGTGCAGGGGAGGCATCCCCCCCTCTGTCCCCTTCTGGCTGCCTGTGCCTCAATTTTGTCCCACAACTTAGACATTCACATTACTCACACTCTCATAACACATACATATAGGACCTTGGGGTGGGCACGCTACACGGAATCCAAAAGACCATCAGGGTGTACAACCTCACCCCTGGCGTCGTTGCCCACCTCTCAATTTTAAATACATGTAGACATTGAGGGGTTTCAGGAGGGGCTACGAGCTTACCTGCTACTCTCTGGCAGGTAGCTCCATGCCCTCCTGGGTTTTAAATGCACCTCAGAACACACATGCATCAACACTACATATTAGCGGGCGGAGGGAGGTTTGGAGTCTTCACACACCCCCGTTCTCTGCGCCTGCTGGAGCGGGGGGGGGGGGGGGGGGCTGGGAGGAGGAGTTGGCCGTCCAATTGGGGCCTCCCTGCTGCTGCCGAGTTGGGGCAGTCTGCTTATCTCCACCCCAGGGAAAAGGGTAACACCACCTGGGTCTGGGTGCAGTTTCCCCCTCAAGGGGCAAGGGTACCTAGACCTGGGGTATAGAGTATGCTTGGGGAGTGTGATTGTGTGTACAGTGTCTCTTTAAGTCTATCTCCATGTTGGGTGAGTGTTGAGCAATTGCATATGAGAGCATGAGGGTGGGAATGGATGTCTGTATCTGTGTGTGCCTGTATGTATGTGTCTATATGTCAGGTTGGGTATCAGACGCCACCTCTCTAGGGACATCTCAGGCCCTCCAAGGTATGGAGGCCTATCTCCCCCACCACTTCCCCTGCCAGTGGCAGACGCCCTCAGACATTGGTGCGTTGGTGGATCTTTGTGTCCGAGGTGGGCGTCCAGGTACACACCGGCTCACTCCTTGGTGGCTGTTTGTCGGGGCCTGGAGCCTGGGGCTCGCTCGGGCCACTTCGGGGGTGGAGTGCCCTCAGCCTCGGCCTGGGGCTCGGTCACTCTCGCACAGCTGGCTGCCGGCGGAGCTCACGGGCACGTCACTGCAACCCCCCCGGCTTCTGCTCCGCGGCTGCTGAGTGACGCCTCATCTGGGGCTCTCCTCAGCTCTTTCTGGGATAGTGGCGCGGCTGCCCCTCTGTTGGTCTTCCTTGGCCTCTTGTGTTCTGAGGGCCTCTGGATGTCTTTAGTTTTGATCTCCTCCATACCTGCTTCATGCCCTGGAGGACAGGGCTGTGGCTCCCCACACCCTCTAGTAGATCATTACATGAAGGAACCTTTTAAATACAAGTGCGCTCATGCTTACAGGTGTACACACGGGTGCTAACACACACAAACTACACCCTTTTTGGCTCCTACCTCAAAGCACACTGTGCGCTGTCGATATTACGTGCTGCACAATAATGTTTAGTATTTACTGTGATATTCCCATAGATCATCGTGATGTTGTTTATTATGTTGCTCTTTTTTTTCCTTCTGCTTGTTTTCTCTTTTTTCTTTCTCAACAGCTGATCTAGGTGATTGATATATGTATTTTTTGTCTGCTTATTTTATTTGTTTTTTGCCCTTTATCCCTGTCCCTCTTCCCCGCTGTTTTTCTTTCCCTCTTTCTTTGTCCCCTTTCTTTTCCCCAGTAAAGACTGTCCCGTATTTAGCAAGTGAAAATAAAATGAAAAATAAAAGGTGAATCAAATAGACTAATACGGCAAGGCTGGGATGGTCCATTTGGTAAAGTAAATCCGTTGGGCATCTTTCTTCGCCTTTAGACAATAATTCTGATGGCAAAAGAGCAAAACGGGACAGGCAAAAAAATAAAAAATAAATAAATCTGGCGTACCTCAAGGCAGCCAAGCGCCTCAATGCCCGGCAAGCCAGGTGGGCCTTGTTGTTCACACGTTTTCACTTTTCCATAACCTACAGGCTCAAGGAATACTAAGCCTGATGCATTATCACGCCAATTCGCATCCGAGAACGAAAGGGAGAAACCCGTCCTGCCCCCACCTGCATTGTGGTCGCGCTAACGTGGGAGATCAAAATGGTGGTCAGGGACGCCCAGCGACAGGAACCTGACCCTGGCACTGGCCCGAAGGGAAAACTGTATGTTCCAGCAGTGGCATGAAGTCAGGTCATTCACTGGGCACACAACGACAGGTTTGTGTGCCACCCAGGTAAAAATTTCCTTTTTTACCTGGGTGGTACTCCTTCATTCAACGTTTGTTTTGGTGGCCCTCTCTCATTCTTGATGTCCAGGACTATGTTGCGGCTTGCCCAGTGTGCGCACGGAACAAGACCTCCAACTCACCTGCCTCGGGCCTCCTGCAACCGTTGCCCACTCCTAGATGCCCATGGTTGCCCTGGATTTCGTCACCGGCTTGCCTCCCTCTCCAGGTAACACCACCATCCTAACCATTATTGATGGTTTTTCCAAGGCTGTCCACTTCATTGCTCTGCCCAAGCTCCCTTCTGCCCTGGAGAAGGCCCAGTTACTAACGCAGCATGTGTTTCGGCTCCACAGCATACCTCAGGACATAGTTTCCGACCAAGGCCCTCAGTTCACCTTGCGGGTCTGGAAAGAGTTCTGTTTGGAGTTGGGAGCTCAGGTCAGCTTGTCCTCCACATCAACGTGTCTTTTAGACCCCATTCCTACAAAACTGCTCAAAGAAGTCCTGCCATTGATTAATTCTTCGATCTTATATATGATCAACCTATCTCTAATAATCGGCTATGTACCACAGGCCTTCAAGGTGGCTGCAGTTAAACCTTTACTCAAAAAGCCATCTCTAGACCCAGCAGTCTTAGCTAATTATAGGCCAATCTCCAACCTTCCTTTCATATCAAAAATCCTTGAAAGAGTAGTTGTCAAACAGCTAACAGATCATCTGCAGAGGAATGGTTTATTTGAAGAGTTTCAGTCAGGTTTCAGAGCTCATCACAGCACAGAAACAGCTTTAGTGAAGGTTACAAATGATCTTCTTATGGCCTCTGACAGTGGTCTGATCTCTGTGCTCGTCCTTCTTGACCTTAGTGCAGCATTCGATACTGTTGACCATAATATCCTATTAGATCAATTAGAACATGCTGTAGGTATTACAGGTATTGCACTGCAGTGGTTTGTATCATATCTATCTAATAGACTCCAATTTGTGCATGTAAATGGAGAGTCCTCTTCACACACTGAGGTTAATTATGGAGTTCCACAGGGTTCAGTGCTAGGACCAATTCTGTTTACATTATACATGCTTCCCCTAGGCAGCATCATTAGAAGACATAGCATACATTTTCACTGCTATGCAGATGACACCCAGCTCTATCTGTCCATGAAGCCAGATAACACACGCCAATTAGTTAAACTGCAGGAATGTCTTAAAGACATAAAGACTTGGATGGCCACTAACTTTCTGCTTCTTAACTCAGATAAAACTGAGGTCATTGTACTCGGCGCTGAAAAGCTTAGAAATATGGTATCTAACCAGATTCTTACTCTGGATGGCATTACCTTGGCCTCCAGTAACACTGTGAGGAACCTTGGAGTCATTTTTGACCAGGATATGTCCTTCAACGCACATATTAAACAAATATGTAAGACTGCGTTCTTCCATTTGCGCAACATCTCTAAAATTAGAAATATCCTGTCTCAGAGTGATGCTGAAAAACTAGTTCATGCATTTATTACTTCCAGGCTGGACTACTGCAATTCATTATTATCAGGATGTCCAAAAAACTCACTGAAAAGCCTTCAGTTAATCCAAAATGCTGCAGCAAGAGTACTGACAGGGACTAGAAAGAGAGAGCATATTTCTCCTGTTTTGGCTTCCCTTCATTGGCTTCCTGTTAAATCCAGAATTGAATTCAAAATCCTGCTCCTCACATACAAGGTCTTAAATAATCAGGCCCCATCTTATCTTAATGACCTTGTAGTACCATATTACCCTATTAGAGCACTTCGTTCTCGCTCTGCAGGCCTACTTGTTGTTCCTAGAGTATTTAAAAGTAGAATGGGAGGCAGAGCCTTCAGTTTTCAGGCCCCTCTTCTGTGGAACCAGCTTCCAGTTTGGATTCGGGAGACAGACAACACGTGTAGACAGACCTATCTCTACTTTTAAGATTAGGCTTAAAACTTTCCTTTTTGCTAAAGCATATAGTTAGGGCTGGACCAGGTGACCCTGAATCCTCCCTTAGTTATGCTGCAATAGATGTAGGCTGCCGGGGGATTCCCATGATGCATTGAGCTTTTCCTTTCCAGTCACCTTTCTCACTCACTATGTGTTAATAGACCTCTCTGTATTGAATCATATCTGTTATTAATCTCTGTCTCTCTTCCACAGCATGTCTTTTATCCTGTCTTCCTTCTCTCACCCCAACCGGTCGCAGCAGATGGCCGCCCCTCCCTGAGCCTGGTTCTGCTGGAGGTTTCTTCCTGTTAAAAGGGAGTTTTTCCTTCCCACTGTCGCCAAAGTGCTTGCTCATAGGGGGTCATATGATTGTTGGGCTTTTCTCTGTATCTATGAAGCGCCTTGAGGCGACATTTGTTGTGATTTGGCGCTATATAAATAAAATTGAATTGAATTGAATTGAATCCTCCGGGTTCGATCCTCAAACTAATGGTCAGACTGAAAGGGCAAACCAAGAAATGGAGGCCATGCTGCGCTGCGTTGCTTCTTCTAGCCAGTCGACCTGGAGCGACCAATTGGCCTGTGTGGAGTACGCCCACAATGCGAGTACCTCATCGGCAACCGGACTCTCGCCCTTCGAGGCATTGCTGGGGTACCAAGCCCCCCCCTCCTCTCTATCTCTGAGGGAGAGTTGGCAGTTCCCTCTGTCCAGCACCACCTGAGATGCTGTCGTCGGGTCTGGCGGGCCGCCCAAGCAGCGCTCCTGAGAACAGCCGAGCGTAACAAGGCACTGGCGGATCGCCGTCGTGCCCCAGAGGTGTAGCTCTCCAGCAGACACATTCTGCTTTGGACTGAGTCAAAGAAACTCGCCCCTCAGTCTCTTGGCCCCTTCTCCATCCAGGAGGACCCGGTGATGGTCCGGCTGGCCCTGCCGCCCGCTATGAAGGTACATAACGTCTTCCATGTTTCTCAGATTAGGCCCGTCTGGACCAGCCCTTTGACACTTATGAGACTTCATCAGAGGTGTAAGCATCACAGCAGATGCCTTTGTGGCAAAAATAACTGAGGATAAAACACAGAAAAAACATGAAGGAGATTTTTCTGACCTGGCTTTTTATAGCTGATAAATAGACAGAGGTTTTATTAGAGACATAGCTAAAAGTTTTGCAATTTGGTACAATTTTAAAAAGTATAAATTTCTTCCGTACTGAAGAGCAGAAATTAGGCTTTCTTGCTGGAGGTCAATTTTGAAAACAAACAAACAAAAAAACAGGGGACAGGTTTGGTGTTTAAATTTTTAATTTAACATTGCATCCTGTTTAAATCCAAGCTTAATTTGAAATGGTGTGCTTTGCTGTTCAGCACAGGGTATTCTCTAACTTCATCATCAGCTTAATTTGCTGTTCACCAATAAGTCAAAGAAATCTATAAAAATGGAAAATGTATATTTTAGAGGAGATATGCTAATTGGATGCCGGTTTCTGACAAACAACACAGAATATGCATTTTGTGTTAAGTTCAACCCTACAAAAACCATTGGCTAAATTTGTTGGTTCTGCATTGATGTCTGTGAAGGTTCTCAGTCATCCAGGTCATCGTAGTCAAAGGAGCTTGCAAAGAAAAGCGTCTGGACTTCTTTAAGTTGCTTGAAGACGTTTCACCTCTCATCCGAGAAGCTTCTTCAGTTCTGCATTGATATAAAATCTAAGGACGCGATTTGTAATCTGTGGCAAAAATATAAAGCTAACGGCGTGTTTTTCTAACTGTTATCCCGACAAAACCATTAGAGAACACCATTTGGTTATTCAGTTATTTGTAATGCAATTTTTTAACTTTGAAAATTTATTAAGGATATTTCAAATGCCTTAAAATATTTGCCATTGATTCTTGCATTTACATGGCTTTTGTTTTTTTCAAATTCTGCAGTCAAAGATTAGTTACTGTGTTCAAATTCTCAAAGCCTCTTTGCTTCACATTTGAAGTCTTCCAAACAATCTTCATGCAATTTGAGCAGCTCAAGATGTCTAAGAATTGGTTTGGAAGACTTTAGATGTTTTTTTTTTGTTTGGTTTTTTTTGATTGAAAACAGGAGCTCAATGTCTTGGAAGCTTAACAAGGTTTTGAACTTGACTTCTTAAACTTCTTTTGGACATTGTGCTTTTATATGCACATTTCATATTGGCTTAATAATGTGTCCAAATTATTTGACATATAATATCATATGATAGCTGATTTCTAAAAATTCCATCTTTCCTTACAGGTAATATTGTTTCGGTGTTGACCTTGTTTTCAGTTTGGTCTTGAAGAAAAATAGTGACTAGTGCTACTACATTTTATGTCTAAAAACATGTTATGAGCAAATGTTACGATTTAAGAGTATGAATATTCTTTTTTTGTGTTAAGTGCTTGTAACTATTCAAAATCTGACCCTCATTAGACATCAGATCTCTGACAGGGAGACAAGCTAATCTACTCGGATGGCAGCCATGGCAAAAATCAATTATTCATAATATAAAACAAGTTGGACCCCAAACATCATCAGCTTTGAAATGTATTAAAGGTGCGAAACATCACTACTAACAACAGTCTGCATAACAATCTATGCTGCAACAGGGTTTGAACTCTTTGATTTGATGCCATAACCATGAAAAACTTTGTTTTTTATTTGGAATACTTCCTGATTTTACACTCCAGCAGGTTGCTGACAAAAACAGGTATTGGAGACAAGTTATCTGAATTTCGGGAGTGGGACCATGCCTCCAAACATGCCCCTCAGTCCTGCTGCTTCTTATCTATATTTGACCCCCTAGAAGCTGTTCATTCTTGTTTTCATGTGAACACAGTTTGTTCTTATGCAAACACCTTTTGAGAAGGTCTTTAACACTTACAAGAGTAATGTTATAACTTCAGGATAATAATGCTTGGAAACTCAGGTGCCAATTTTAGGACGTTTAGTGACCACTTTTAGAAACCTCCATAGCTAGTCACAACACATACAGGAAATCTGTTTCCCACATAACATTCTGACAGGGAAAACCCTGAAAAACCTCTGAAGGTTCCGGGGTGTAGCAATTATGCATATGTACGAAAAGAGAGGGAGAATTCAACACTACATTCTTTTAACTATTCAGTCTATTAGGGGGCTCGTGCTGCCTCTTTGACCTCCTCAGTCCTGCTGGCGGGTTCTCCAGGCTAGGAGCCTGCTGAGCTCCTGTGGCCGGGTTCAGATCAGGTGACTTAGATTGCTCCACCAGCTCTTCTGGTGATATAGAAGAACCAATCCCAATCTCAGGGGATGCTGACACGACCTCCCCTTGGGTGAACCACTCAGAGGCCCCACAATGTCCACAGCCCTGTCTCCACCATGTGCGTGCAAACCACTCCGAACCCTCTTCCCAGCTCCATCCGTGCGGGCTCTCACATGCTCCTTGTGCCTTCGAACTCGCCTGTCATCCAACAAGTCCACCACAAAAGATACTAGCCCGAACTGTGGCGAACGACACCAGGCAGCCACTGTGAGCCACCATAAAGTTTTTGATATACACACAGTCCCCCTGCTTGAAAACACAACCTCTCATGAGGTGAGATCATGTCTCACTTTCTGCTCACCTTTTGGCTGGGTGACTCTGGCCCCCACATCTGAGCAAAGAAGATCCAGATGAGATCTGGGCTTCCTCGCCATCAGCAACTCCGCTGGGGACAAGCCTGTGGTTGTACGAAGCATGATGCAATACTGGAACAAGAAACGGCAGAGCCTCTTTTCTATTAAAAGACCTGGCATTTTTTTCAGACCGTTTTCCAGTGTTTCCACCGTGCGTTCTGCTAAGCCATTGGAGGCAGGGTGGTAAGGTGTGGTGTAAATATGCCGGATCCCATTTCTTTCCATAAATTCTTGGAAACCCCCCTTGTGAACGTGGGCCCATTGTCCGTGACCACTGCCTCAGGTAATCCATGTGTTACAAAGATTCTCCGTTGCATGAGCCTCATGCAACACTTCAATGATCCGTGACCGACTTAGAGGCGGAACAATGACTCGGGAACGCCACAGGATGCAGCCATCTTGAACACTGAGCTCATGCTGACACTTGGCATACGCTTTGAGCTGCTCCTTCTCCACTAATGCTGGCCAAGCCCTGCAACAGCCATTGTTTAACCTGAGATAACTCCGGATCCTGTTCAGTCCATGCTTTGATGTTTTTAGCAGAGACCAGAGAGTTCACTAGCCTGTCCAGCAAAAACACAGTTTCTGGGGGCATGTCCGACTGGCCAGGGATCTCCGAGAGGGGGATGTGGCTGAAAGCATCTGCATTTGCATTTTCAGGCCCCGTCTTATAAACAATGCAATACTAGTATGCCGACAGTGTTAATGCCCAGCGCTGAACCCGGGCTGAAGCCATGTCTTTTGTTTCACCAAATAGACTCAGGAGGGGCTTATGGTCTGTAACAACAGTAAATGAGTGGCCGTACCGGTACTGATGAAACAGTTTTACAGCAAAAGCTATTGCTAAGCCTTTCTTCTCAAGCTGTGAATAGCCCTTTTCTGCTGCTATGACCGTGGGTGACACATATCCGACCGGTTTTTCTTCCCCAGCTTCCATGCAATGTGAAAGAACAGCTCCTATGCCATACGGAGAGGCATCACAGGACAGGACCACCTCATTCTCTAGATCAAAATGCACCAGGAGCAGTGCCGATTGTAACAGTTCTTTGCCTTCTCCTGTGCTTAATACCAGCTCCACTGACTGTCTTTGTGCAGTAGCCCATACAGAGGAATAAGTATGCTGGAGAGGTCAGGCAAAAACTTCCCATAATAGTTCACTAAGCCCAAGAATGATCTTAGTTCAGCTACATTCGTTGGACTCGGGACTTCCTTTACTGCCCTCACTTTCTCTTCCAGCGGGGACAGGCCCTGAGCTCAGATGCTATGACCCAGGTATGTCATGCTAGGGGCTTGGAAAACACACTTATTGTGCTTCAAACGCAAACCAGCTTGTGAGAGCTGCTTCAACACCTGCTTAAGGTTACACAGATGTTCCTCTTCTGTTTTACCTGTTACTAAAATGTCATCCAAGTAAACAGCAACACCGGCAATGTTTTGCAGAAGATTGTCCATGGTGCGCTGAAAGATAGCTGGACTGGACGCAACGCCAAGCACCAGGTAATTGTACTTTTTTTTTTTTTTTTTGAACCTTTAATTGCAAAGCAGGAAAACAGCAGTCACCAACATATACATACACAGGACAGATGTACCTACATGTATGGCGGTCGTAGGAGTTAAGAAAAAAAAGAAAGAAAAAACAATAGTAATAAACAATGGAAAAGGCTAACAATCGTTCCTTTGTTGCCAGGCTAAATCCTGTAAGCCCAATTTCAACCGCTGAGCAGAAGGAGTGTACAGATGGGCCTAAAAGGGGTCCCATGTGTGGTAGAAAAGGAAAGGTTTGTCCTTAAGCGCTGTAGAGAAGGCTTCCATTGGCACAATACTTATCACAGTCTGTAGCCACTGGTTGATAGATGGAGTCTTATCAGAAATCCACAGTACCATAATGCACTTTCGAGCGTAGTGTAACAATATGTGAAGATCTTTGCTGCGGAAGTCGGCAGGTAGCTCATCATTTAGTCCTAACAAGCAAGTCCTCGGACCCAGATGCAGTCAGCAATTAAATATAATGCATAGCTTGTCTATGAGTGATCTCCAAAACTGTAGGATAACAGGACAGCTCCACAGACAATGAAAAAAGGAACCAACAGCAAACTGACATTTGTTGCAGAGATTTGACAAAGCTGGAAACATTGTGTGCCTCTTCTCAGGTGTAATATAAAGCCTATGTATAGGTTTAAACTGCCTCTCCCAAATAAAATTAGATGGCAAGGCTTTAAAAGGACGACAACACAACTCATCCCAAGCCTCAGCATGTATAACGCCAACATCTGATTCCCATTGGCCCTTGATTTTGTTAGAGTTATCCATTCTAAGATCAGAGAGAATGTTAAATCTTTTTAGTTATACATTTTAGTTGGGTAGTATTTACCATGAGTGATTATGTAGGAGAAACACCGAACCCTCCATTAAAATGCTTCAGTTTAGAAGTAATAAAGTGCTTTACCTGAAAGTACTTCAAAAAATCCTTATTGGTCAGAACAAAATTGCTTTTCAGTTGATTAAATCTAAGAAGAGAGTTCTCATGAACAAGATCACCCACTGTATTAATCCCTTTTTGAGACCAGTCCACAAAACCAGCCCGAAGACCAGTGTTGGTCAAGTTACTTGAAAAAAGTAATCAGTAACTAATTACTGATTACTTCCCCAAAAAGTAATCCTGTTACTTTACTGATTACTTATTTTCAAAAGTAATTAGTTACTTAGTTACTTTTTAAAACATGATTTACAACCTGAATAGGTAATAAAGCAATAGATCTTTCAGCACAATTCTACTTTTTCTGCATAATCCATCATACAAAATGTAATCAAATGGAAAAGTGTCTTTTTAAAACTTGTTTTATAGTTTTAATCTTTTAACTTCATGCAACAAGCAAAAATTAAATTATATGCAACTTTGTTTAACATGTAAACCTTTTTTCTGCACATCCCAGCACATAAAATAAAATAGGTTTTTATGTTTACACTCACTCTTTCAAATAAATGCAATTGAGACACAGCAGAAAATAAATAAAATCAAAGACTCAGCGGTCCTGTTGCTGTATTTTCACCTGTATAGCAGGAGTGGGGCAGGCGGATGTTTGCCCTGGTGCAGGTGTGCCGCAGTGGTCAGTGGAAGAATCCGCGAGTTTCTCTGTGAATTTCCCATTCCGTGGCACCGTACTCGGTGCTTGCTCCGACGTTAAGGGTTTTTTTCGCTGTAAAAAGAAGTTTTCTTCCCACGCACTGTACAGTGGATGCTAATGTTTTTGTCACTTTTTACGGAATCAAACTCAAAGTAAGGTCAGTACTTCCACACGTTAAACGCTGCACGGTCATATCCTCTCCCGCACTTAATATATTATCCATTGTTGATCTGCACACAGCTGTTGCCACAAATGTCGCTCATTGTCATGAGACACTCTCGCAAAAAATCACGGCTTTAGTAACGCAGTGGGAAAGTAACAGTAATATAATTACCTTTTTAATAGTTATCCCTTACTTTACTCGTTACTTGAAAAATATTAATCGGATTACAGTAACGCGTTACTGTAATCCCATCTCTGCTGAAGACCAGGTAAGAAGTCAGGGTTTTCATGAATAGGAGTAAGAAGGGAGAAACAATTATAATATCCTTCTAGGCACCTGACTCTGCGCCAAATAGTGAGCATATTTTTTTTTTAACACCATATTGTCTTGTGTAAGAACTGTGGCTTTACCCTATGGAAATATATAGCAGGTTCCGCAACAGAATACCCTTTAAAGGAGTGGACTCAGCACTGAGGTAAATGGAATCAGGATCGTCCATAAACCATTCTGTAAGAAATTTAAACTGTGCAGCCCAGAGGTATTGTGGGAGGGAAGGAGCGGCAAGACCGCCTTTCTGAACAGGTAAACACAGAAAACTGTATCTCAATCTAGGTCTCAATCCAACATCTGGAATAAATACAAGAGGGGAGGAAGGATATTCATCTTGACCAGATGTATACGACCTAAAAGAGACAGAGGCTGCACCACCTATCCAAATTGCGATTGATTGTCTGAATTAAAGGGGTGTAGTTCAGATTATACAGATTTTTTAGATTCTGTGAAATCTTCACTCCTAAATAAGTAAAACCGGAGGGGGACCAACAAAAAGGCTGAGAAATGTTTGGATCAACCCCATTTATAACAGAAAGGGGCATAGCCTCACATTTAGAAAATTGATCTTGTAGCCTGAGAAAGAGACATATTGGGAAATTAACGAAACTAATCTAGGAATTGAGTGAGCTGGAGAATTTAGAAAAATTAAAACGTCATCTGCATAAAGTGAAATCTTATGTTGAGAATTGTTCAAGCAGAGTCCTTCAATAGTAGCATCCTTCCTGAAGGCTGTGGCAAGGGGTTCCATAGCCAAGGCGAATAGCAAAGGGCTCAGCCGACAGCCCTGCCGACTGCCACGCTCAATACTGAAATTACCCGACCTATGACCATTGGTAATTACTGCCAAAAGAGGCGAAGTATAAAGGATCTGGATCCATTTAACAAAGTTGTCACCTAAACCACATTCTTGAAGTGTAAAAAAAAAAGGCCATTCCAGACGGTCAAAAGCCTTTTCAACATCAAGTGAGATGACTAGAGCCTCAGGGTTATACGAGGATGAGTGCTGAATGATGTTAAGTAGGCGCCTCATGCTATGTGCGGAATACCACCCCTGTATAAAACCAGTTTGATCATTCTTAACAATCGAAGGTATTATTGGCTCAAGATGTATAGCTAGGACCTTAGCAAGTGTCTTCAAATCAATATTTTAAACAGATATAGGCCTATAGGAGGCGCATTCTTCTGGAGGTTTCCCCTTCTTCAGAATTAGAGAAATATTAGCCTCCATTAAGGAGGGGGGAAGAGTACCTGCCTCATCGTACTAAAGTTTTAAAACAACTCCCCCGTGAACCCGTCTGGACCCGGAGCTTTGTTATTTGGAAGCATCTGAATAACCTTCAAAATTTCGCTTTGCGTTATAGGTTTGCATAAATCATCCCTTTGGATTTCAGTAACTTTAGGTAAATTTAGTCCTAAGAAGAAGTGGTGCATACCTTGTTTGTATGTTGATTTAAACTGGGAGGTATATAACTGCTTATAAAAAAGTTTTAAAAGTGTCATTAATCATTAAATTATCATATTTAGGTAAACCAGATGAGTCTCTAACTCATGGGATATTACAAGCAGCTCCCTTATTACGAAGAAGATTAGCCAAATAGCGGTTAGGTTTGTTAGCAAACTCATGTAACCTTTGCATCATGAAGAATATGGATTTCTCAGCCTTTCCTGTCAGTAATCCCTCCAAAGCCGTTTTAACCACCTGAATTTCATTCCTTAATTGCTCAGAAGGTGATTCATTGTGTTTAGCTTGCAGTTCGTGCAATTCTACCTCTAATTTCCATTGCTCCATCTGATTTTTCTGCGTCAGGCCTCCTGAATATGATATAATCAGCCCGTGGGTGTAAGCCTTCAGGGTGTCCCAAAGCAGGCCCGGAGAAACTTCAGGGGTTGCATTATCCTTTAAAAAATGTTTGAGCTGATCAGTTAAAAATATTTTGAATTTTGGGTTGTGAATCAAAAATGTATTAAATCTCCAGTTATGATACAGAGGGACAGGATTTAGATCACTTAGCTAAACAAAAACCGGCGCATGGTCTTATATAATAATATCACCTATTGTAGCATAGATCAACAGTCAGCTGGAGCCACGGAGGATGAGCATGGTCTCGCACCTTGAGGCACATTATCCAGGGAAGCTGAGACTGCTTCTGGGGTTCTAAAAGATTTCTCTTGGCCATTAAGCTTGATCCTGAGGACAGCAGGGTACATCATAGCGACAGTGATACCCATCTCCCTGAGGCGTTTTTTGACGTGGTAGAATCCCTGGTGTTTCTTCAGGACAGCGGTGGAGAAGTCCTCGAATATCATAATAGAAATGCCGTTATGAAATAAGGACTGCTTCCTCCTGGCTGCTTGCATGATCCGCACTTTATCCTGGAAGTTGTGGAGTTTTGTGATGACTGCACGGGGCCGCTGGACATTGGAAGGGAGGCGTGCAAGCACCGGGTCGTGGCTGTCAATTTTAATAGCGCCGCCCTTGAAACTCACATCCACCAACTTCGGTAACCATGTTTTGAAAAAAGACACAGGATTAGTGCCTTCACTGCCTTCTGGTAGCCCAATAATACGTATGTTACACCATCGGCTCCTGTTCTCCAAGTCATCAATCTTATCCAAAACGACCTCCAGCTCAAGCTCCATTTTGGAAAACTTGGCGCCATAGCCCGCTGTAATATCTTCATGCGTTGATATGCGCGTCTCTGCCTCCTTCATTTTAACATCCAATGCAGAAATATTGGCTGTGCACGTTTCCAGTCTTTTCAGAACCGGGTGAATCTTCTTCTCAAAGGAGGCCCCACAGCCTTCAGCACCTCCGCCGATATCCTCTCCACCAACTTGTCGGCGTCCATTTGGCCGAGGGGTGGGAATGATGGGGCCTCCGCCATTACTGTTGCAGCATGATGGCTGAGCGGAGGGTGGTTTTGTCCTGATTTGCCCTATTTTGACCCAAGGTTGAGCTTCTTCTGGGTGCTTGGCATCATACAAAGTTTAAAAGTTGAAATAAACAGAGACTTTAACCAAATTAGACATATATAGAGGCCTAAACAAATGCCAAGCTGCGGGAGGAGGCGAAAAACACAGCTACTCCACCATTAACGTCACATGACCCCTCCAGGTGGTTGTACTTGAACAGTCCCTTATGTGTGTTTATTGTCACATATTTTTTTTTGATTCCTCATTCAGCCGCAACTGTTGGTATGCATGACTCATATCCAACTTTGTGAATGTCTGACCACCTCCAGTGTGGCAAACAGGTCATCCACTCGAGGCAGAGGGTAGGTGTCGAGCTGAGAGGCTTGGTTTACTGTCAGTTTGTGATCACCACCCCTCCGTGATCCTTCAACACTGGTACAATTGGGGCTGCCCAGTCTAAGAACTCTATTGGCTCAATGACCCCTAACTGTTGTAGTCTCTCCAACTCTGCTTCCACTTTGGCCTTCATGGCGTATGGTACAGTGCGTGGTTTGAAAAAGCGTGGCCGGGCAAAAGGGTCCACACACAGTTTCACAGTGGTGCCCTGTAGGGTTCCCAATTCATTCTTCATTCTTCAACATCTTCATACTTTCCCAGTAATTCTGCTATTACAGTTACATACCTGATTTCTCTCTAGTTCAGGCAGATTTTCTGCAGAAGGTCACGACCCAGCAGACTAGGGGCCTCCACTTTCACCACCAGTAGTGTTGCTGCAGTTTCTTGACCCTGATATGCCGCATGCACCTCTATAGCACCAAGCAGGGGAATGCATTCACCCATGTACTGGATCAGGCTTATCTCAATCACTTGGAGAGCCGGCCCCCTGCCTGAGTGCCACAAGCTGTGGTAGTTGACTTGGCTGATCACGGAAGCTGAGGCCCCCGTATCCACCTCTATTTGCAGCTCCTTTCCATTTACCTGGATATTGGCATAGATGGGCTCTGCACGGCACTTATTAAAGCCAACCAGGTTAAACATGTTGAAAACACAGTCATCCTCCTCAGGGGCTATTCTTTGCAGGTGATGCATGTTTAGTTTGGGGGTTCGGGTTTTGTCTTCCGTCCCTTCTTTGATTTCTCCTTAGTGCTCCTGCATTTCTTGGCTAAGTGCACCTTTTTCTTGCAGTTATGGCAGGTACTGTCTTTCAAAACACAGTCCTTGGCAAAATGTGCTCCCCCACACCGGTAACATTCCACTCGCTCTCTCGGTTTGCCTCTCACACTCTGAGATACATGATGTACATCGGCTGAGTGCATATTGTCGTTAGCTTTCTGAATGTCTTTGGTGTTATTAGCTGCCTGAGCAATTTCCAAAGCTTTCTTAAAGTCCATTGTGGGCTCCCCTAACAACCGATGATGCATGCTATCATCATTTATACCACACACCAACCTGTCGTGCAGCATGTCATCCAGCACGCCACCAAACTCACAGAACTCCGATAGCTGTCTCAGCTCTGCAACATACGCAGCCACTGAAACTCCCGGCTTGCGTGAAGGAGTGTGGAATTTGAACCGCTGAACAATCACGGAGGGTTTCGGGCAGTGATCGTTATGCACCAACGTCACCAGTTCTTTGAAGGTGAAGTCCGCGGGTTTCCGAGACGTTGTCAGGTTACGTATCAACTTGTACGTCCTCGCTCCACACGCACTGAGAAGAACTGACCTCTTTTTTTCCTTCGTCCGAAAAGTCGTTTGCCAAGAAAAAGTGTTCCAGCCTCTCAACATATTCAATCCAGTCGCAGTCTCCCTCGGCAAACTCTGTGAGCGATCCAGTCGTAGCCATAGATGCAAAGTGGTAGTCCGACAGCAAAGACTCAAAACTGTCTGCGTACAGCTTTTATCCTCGTTGCCAAAAAGGTGTTATAACTTCAGGATAATAATCCTCGGAAACTCAGGTGCCACTTTTAGGACGTTTACTGACCACTTTTAGAAACATCCACAACTAGTCACAACACATACAGGAAACTGTTTCCCACATAACATTCCGATGGGGAAAACCCTGAAAAACCTCTGAAGGTTTCGGGGTGCAACTCCCCCAAACATACATTAACACCAACACTGTCTACAACAAGTAACATAATCTTACTAACCTCTTCATTACAATCGCTCTCTTGTCTATCACCACATCAGTTCTGTGTAGTTCACTACACAGAACTACACAGCTCTGCGTCATCGGTTTCCCTCTAGGCATTCCAAGAAACCCAAACACTCTGTACGTCATGGCGGCACTTCAGAGAGACTTCCATTCACCAGTATCTAACTTTTGTAGCTTTTTAAACTGGCATATTTCAATGTCAACCCAAAGTCTTCTTCTGTGCAGAAGCAAAATTGCACCAACAGCAAAAGTTACTGCGTAACTTGTAGCTCCACCCACCCATCAACACCAGGTAGAAGTGGCAAGCTCAGTTCTGTGCGCATGGCTTCTACAACCATTTAAAATGCAGCTTTGCAAAATGCAGCAGCATGCTTTTTGGCACTGTGATGCCAGGTGCTCCTCCCTCATTTGCAAACGCAGCAGCAAGTTTTCTACCAATGACTTGCCAGTTTCCCTTCCCTCTATCCCTCCTTCATAAAATGCAGGTGCATGCTTTTGGCATCAGGATGCCAGGTTCTCTTCCTTTTATCTTTCTTTCGCAAATGCAGCAGCAAATTCTTCTACTACTGGGATGCCAGTTTCTCAGCATTTAGCTAAGCAGCAGTTCCTTTCGGCACTAAGACGCCCGGTTCTCTGTCTCTAGCCCTCATTTGCAAATGCAGCAGGAAGCTTTTTTCACCCGGATGCCAGGTTCTCTCTTCCCTAACCTTCCTTCGCAAAATACAGGAGCTCACTTTTGCAGCAATGGATTGGCACCTTCTGCCATCTTTAAAAAAACAAACAAAACACAACAAGCAAAACATATTATCGGCACTGAGTTGCCAGTTTATTGCTCTACCATCCCTCATTTGCAATTTGCAGTAGAATTATTATTATTATTATTATTATTATTTTTTTTTTTTGCACCAGGAAGCCAGTTTCTCTTCCCTCTATCCCTCTTTCACAAATGTAGCAGCAAACTTTCCCCACTGGGATTTAAGTTTTCCTGCATCTATCCATCTCTTACAAAATATATAAGTAGACTGGCACCGTGTTGCCAGTCTTCTTCTCCATATCGGTCATTTGCAAACACAGCAGTAGACATTCCCTACACCAGGATGCCAGTTTCTCTGTTTTGTTCCCTCCTCTGCAAAAATGCAGCAGCAAACCCTTCCGTCACCAGGATGCCAAGTTTCTCTGCCATGGCAAGTACTTTTGCCTTGACAAAGTACCAGTTGAACCCTCGTGGCACCAGCATGCCAGGCTCTCTGTCCTCTATCGCTCCTTTAAGTCATCTGAACGCCGCTGTGTGCATAATTCCTTAAGGCGTCCCTTCAGTTCTTATGTGCTTTCACTAGCATCATCTAAACCCTCCTTCCTTGACACAGTCATTTGAGACAACTCTCCAAGCCAACTCACAAGTTCTAAGAACATCCCAAATGGCATTATCACCTTCTATGAGGTTCAGCCATCCTGCTTGGTGGAATTCTATTTGGATCTCTTCTATTTGGATATCTTGAATCTTTATGGAAGGCAGTTCTCCTCTTAGTGCTTACCGTCACTGTCTGTTCTTTTCAGAAACTGGCACAGTAGCTACTTACCTAAAGTAATTAACCAGCCAGGCACCCCCTCTCCATCTTCTACTCCAAGACAAGCTTATGTAAGTGTTTACAAGCTGTCAAGCCATTGCCTCAAATCTTAAAATCTTGGCATGCGTCACTGTCAGAGCTTCAAGCCACGTCAAGGGTTCCCCTCTTCATCTATCAAGGTGTTTTGTTGTCCAAAATTTCCTTTGATTTCTTCTCCCACCATTCCTTCCTAATTTTCCAAAATCATCCATTCCAATCTATGGAATCCCCAACCACCTTATTGAGGCCATGGACTACTTATCTTTGCTAGCCTGCTTACCAGTTATATTATTGCAGAGGTCTTTGACATTCGTAACGCACAGTTATTACTGCTTCTAGGGGATGCCTTCTATGGGGATCTGCCTGGCTCAGGAGCCGCCATGAGTTCCCTCGTAGGCCTTCCCCAAACCGCAGCTCAATTCATGTTTACGCCATTCGCCTTTACCTACTAAAAGACGCTGTCAAACCTAAAATGAGGACGTTGTCCCAGCTAGTGAATTTATAAATACTCACAACCCACTCAAGCAGAAATGCCCCTTGTGAAATTTCAAAAGTAAATGTCTAGTATGTTTAATGCATAATTATTTGTGCAAAAATCAATTATTTGTGACTTTGTTACAATGAAATTAAAATGTTTCAACTTGAAAAACTGACATAATATACAGGGTGGGCCATTTGTATGGATACACCGTAATAAAATGGGAATGGTTGGTGATATTAAAGTCCTGTTTGTGGCACATTAGTATATGTGAGGGGGCAAACTCCTCAAGATGGGTGGAGACCATGGTGGCCATTTAGAAGTCGGCCATCTTGGATAGAACTTTTTTTTTTCAATAGGAAGAGGACTATGTGACACATCAAAATTATTGGTAATGTCACAAGAAAAACAATGTGTGCTTGGTTTCAACGTAACTTTATTCTATCATGAGTTATTTACAAGTTTCTCTTTGTTCACAGCCATTGACATGTCGAAGAGGTTAACACGTGAGGAGCGGATCGAAATTGTGTTGATATCTGCTGAACGCAGTAACCGCGTCATTGCAGCAGATTTCAATGCAAGACACCCTATGAGACCACCCATCTCCCATGCTACAGTTAGCAAACTGCTTGCTAAGTTTCGTGAAACTGGTTCAGTGTTGGATTTGCCAAAATGTGGATGCAAGGAAACTGTCACTGAGGAAGAAACATCAGTGGCTGTCCTAGCTTCATTCAGCAAGAGCCCACAGCGTAGCACTCACCGCATGTCACTGGCATTAGTCGAATATCCCTTCGGCGGATATTAGCTACTCACAAATGGCACCCTTACAAACTCCAGCTACTGCAGCATCTCAACGAGGATGACCCAGATCGGCGCACAGAATTTGCAAAATGGGCAAAACAAAAATTGGAACAGGACCCTCAGTTCACACAGAAGATTTTGTTCAGTGATGAAGCAAACTTTTATGTGAATGGTGAAGGTAACAAACAAAACCACCGCTATTGGTCTGACACTAACCCACATTGGATGGATCCCTCCAAGACTGTTGGAACAACAAAAGTCATGGTTTTGTGGTGTATATGGGGTACAATGATAGTGGGTCCAAACTTCATCAATGGAAACCTCAAGGCCACTGGATATTTGAAATTGCTATATGACGATGTGTTTTCCTCTTCATGCACGGAAGCTGGCACGTTTTTCCAGCAAGATGGTGCACCACCACATTATGGGTGCCAGGTCCGAGCATTCCTAGATGAACAGTTTCCTGGAAAGTGGATTGGTCGTCGTGGGCCAGTTGAATGGCCCCTAAGGTCTCCTGATCTAGCCCCCTTAGACTTTCATCTTTGGGGTCATTTGAAGGCAATTGTCTATGGTATGAAGATACGAGATGTGCAGCACCTGAAACTACGGATACTGGATGCCTGTGCTGGCATTTCTCCTGCGGTGTTGCTATCAGTGTGTGAAGAGTGGGAGAAGAGGGTTGCATTGACAATCCAACACAATGGGCAGCACATTGAACACATTTTATAAGTGGTCAGAAACTTGTAAATAACTCATGAAAGAATAAAGTTATGTTGAAACCAAGCACACCATTGTTTTTCTTGTGACATTACCAATAAGTTTGACGTGTCACCTCTTCCTATTGAAAAAACAAAAGTTGTATCCAAGATGGCCGACTTCTAAATGGCCACCATGGTCACCACCCATCTTGAGGAGTTTGCCCCCTCACATATACTAATGTGCCACAAACAGGACTTTAATATCACCAACCATTCCCATTTTATTACGGTGTATCCATATAAATGGCCCACCCTGTATAATGAGAGTGATTATGTACGTTTGGATAATTTAGTTTTTTGATTTAAAACTTTGAGTTGACTTTCCATAAAATTAAGTCAGAGGGATTTGAAAGGAACTGAATGATTTGAGTAAGTCTGACTTAAACTTGTCAAGTTAAACAAACTTCATAAATTAACTTGGATAAACTTAATTGAATGACTTTTTACCAAGTGAACAATTGAAGCAATTCATTTAAGTTGGATGAACTATTCTATTTTTTTCAGTGCATGTGTGTTTAAATTTACTCAGACAACCTTATTCATTCAGAACAATGAAAACAGAGTTCTGGCTGATTGGAGCTGGCTCATACCTGGTTACAGCTGTTCTAAACCTCACAAGGCACGATTGGCGATGGGCAAGCCGTGAGTACTCAGATTCTGTTTATTGAACGCAACATTGATGGAGAAGCTCACGACTCTGCAACGGGAACTGAGAGACCTGATGATCAGCGATGGACATTTAGACCAACTGAAATTGGAGTGCAGTTGTTTGTTCAAACCCAAACAACCATCTCCTTCATGCGGCTACCCAAGGCCAAGACTGGCCAGAACAACAATTCTCCCTGATAACGAGACTGTGTTTTAAGCATCTGTTCCTATCCTTCAAGGTCACCTGCATCAGCTGGAGGACTGTTGACATTTGCTTAACCAGGTTAAAGGACACTCTCTGTCAAGTTGATCACAGGATACACACACGCACACGTATACAGGCACAGACATACACTTGCCCCGCTTCCCCCCTCCAAGCGCCTCTGATGCTTGCCCCCACTCGATGCAGATGGGGGTCAACATGGACCAGCGCAGAGATACCGCAGGACAGGATGCTGCTGTTTATACCGGAAGACTCTCACCCCATACCCACCCCTGTTGCTTATGTGTTGTCATGGTATTATGGTGGGAAGATTCATGTGCTTTTTGTGCTGAGGAGTTTCTTGTTTTCCGTTCTTATACTGATCCCCTATCAGGAGCACAGCCTGAGTAGAGATCTCTTTTTCTCTCCTCCATCCCCCTATTGTGTTGTACATTTCATTGTTTTTCTTTATGCTATCTGTTCTGACCTGTCTCCCTGATGTGATGTTTGTGTATTGTATGTATGGTTGGAAGAGGTCCAATTTTGCTGCAGGCAGCTGCAAGTGAAAAATAAATGGTTTTATTATCATCATTCATTCAATGAAGTAACATTCAGATCCTGTGTACAGTGGAATAGTCGTTAACACTTTTGCTGCACTTTCCTCTAGCCGTACAATCATTTCTTTGCAGCACACCTGGAGGTGTTCCTACTTTCCCAAATCTTGTCAGTTTGACTTTGTTCATCTAGATAATGCTAAATGGATTAGATCTTGTACTCTACATGAGCACTCAAAGTGCCTCATGCAACATGCCACATCCACCGATTCATTCAAGCATTTCTTTTTTACACCCAAGTGCTTTCTAGCTAACATTGAGATTCCAATCGATGCATCGAAGAGTAAGCATGACTGGAGCAGCCAGGGGTCGAACCACCAACCTTCCAATTAGATGACCTGTGCTACATCCTAAGCTACAGTTTAAACTGCAAGTCGAAAGCATTTTGATATCATTATAGAACATTCACCAGCATTAGTTTGCTTCAATTACCATCCTCAGTCATTTGATTGGAGGCCGCTGGTGAATTGACTCACTAATCTTAGAACCTTCTATCTTTAACATTTAATGGAATCCTTGTAACAACAAGGCAGTTTTTTTTAAAAAATTACATACGTTCTTTGAAACTGTGTTTTATTTCCCCTTTATCTTATTTTGTATAACCTTGGATCTTGTCACCTGGCTGCATCCTTTCACCTTTAGCTTTTATTCTGTAGTGCTAGTCTTTGTCTTGGAAAAAAGAAAGAAAAAACTTATTAAAAAACAGAATAAATGAATTGTGTTTAACCCTTTAAGACCTACCATAGAACCAAGTCCGCCAGAGCTTATATTATATTTTTACATGTTGTGGAGCCATTTTTGGGAGCATTTCAAGTTAATATACATCAATACAACCATTACAGCCTAAATTTTAATAATATGTATGCATTAAGTGCATAGTAATTACATAAATTGCAAAAAAGTGCAATAAACTACAAAAAAATTGAAAATCGTTTTTGTTTTTTAACATATATTTCTAGTTAGAGAAATTTAAGAGGCTTATCCCTCAAAACTGTAAATACAAAAAAGTTGCACAAAATAGTTTCCCACCACAGGAAATTTATTTTGAGTGTCTTCATAGTTTTATGCATCAAAATAAACTATTTCCAGCAGTGCAATATGAGTCCTAAGCATCCCAGAAACGACACAGAAAGTCAGAAAGTCAAACATAACTTAAAAACACCAGTATAGGCTCATGAGGCCCTGATGGTAAAAAACTACATTTCCGCAAAATGACGTCACTTCCGGTTTCGGGCAGGTCATGGTGGACATGTTCACAGTTCACGCTGATGGACGTAGGAAGTGTTACAAAAAGCTGATCAGATCGGCAAAGCGTGTTTCTGGAATATTATGTTTTTGTTGCTGCAAGTGTTTTTTATGCAGTTTTTGCAAAGCTATATGTGGAAGGAAACTGTGACCGAGGACAAGCTGATGGCATAAGATGTAAGTACAACTCCTCCGGTTTCATATGCAAAAACAATTATTGCGCTAGCTTACGTGGTTGCAGTGCTACCGGGATTTAAAAATAGTTAAGCAAAACAGAGCGTGCCCGCTCCCACCGGTTTTAAAGGGTTAAACAAGAAAATATAAAAACTGAAGTTATTTGAAAATAATAATAATAATAATAAGAAGAAGAAGAAGGAGAAGAAGAAGACGTTCTACTTTAAAAAAGAAAAGCCAGGTTTACTGATCCGCTTGTGAGTGGAGTCTAGTTGCTCAAACCATCAATTCACCTGTTGTGAATGGAGCAATCAAGTTCATGGTTCCAGGCGCCAACTCTGTATGTTATTTGAGTATCTCCAGATCTCAATTGTTTATCAAAGGGCAGGTGTATTCAGGCATCTGTTCGTCACACGTTAGCACGGGCGATGTCACCTTTGAAACATTTCTGTCTCAGTCTGACCAAACTAATTGTAAAAATCAATCACAGCTAAGCATCCCTCAAGCAGGTCCAACCCAGAGCCGTTGAATGGATGTTGTAAACTGTGAGCGTTGATGGGCCCTACATACTGGATTTAACAATGCGTGCGACTCTAGCAGTTGCAACCTGATGGTGATGGCTGTACTTAATAACAGATTGATTATTTCTTGCGCTAATGGTTAAAATTTTATTTGTAAAAAAATTCACGTCATTATTAATGATGACTTACTGCTCCGACCTTAGGAAATACATGGCTTGACAGAACTCTGACTCTTTCTCAATCTGACTATAAAGTATGACAACTGTGTGTTTTTTGTGCTTTCTTCCTCACCTCATCCTCAACCAGTAAATGCAAATGGCTGTCCTTCCCTGAGCCTGCTTCTGTCTGAATAATGATGTGAAACCAGCAATAAAGTAAGATGTCTCAGCTGCAAACATTTTAACGTAAGAAACTTGTAAGCTGCTTTAAGGTGTGCTCCTTTAATTCCCCTTTTCAAGGGAGCTACAGTATATAATGTCATGTGCAGCTACAACACTATTAACAAGATAACCTATTATGGATATAGAAATTACAGGTAACCGTTAGCAGAAAGTCAAACTGTGCAATTAGATAAAACACTGACACCACTTTTTCTAAACACAATACACACACACACACACACACACACACACACACACACACACACACACAATGATATTAGTGGGATAATAAAAGCGCAGCAAAGTAAATGTGGCAAAAACTAGGTCATGACACTAGATTCACAAAAGGTTCGCTGGGGTTGGTGTGATTATTTCTGGCCTGGATAGTGTATATGAAAACTGACTTCTGTTTATCAGGAGGGAGATGATAAGATAATCCGGATTGTGAAAATTGCTGGATTAAACAGAAAACCATCACAATGGAAATGATTGAAAATTTGCAAAGCTCCTTTCTGTCTGGCAGAAAGTTGACACAAGTATAGATCATAACGTCAGATATAGTGAAAAAAGTAATTTAGGCTTTTGTGAATTTAAACTGTTATTCCACGCTAAGGGCTGCAACAAAGCTTTGGTAATCCTCACTCTTCATTCAACATGCAAGGCATAAATGATTGAAAAGATTATAGCTAGAATTATTTGATGAAAACTGCTGGCATGTGTCTATTAGAAAACAGTAAGTTTTCTCATGAGATTCTGCATGATGTGGATGTCTTGCAGGATGTCTAGAATCCAGAAGCTTGAATTATGAGCAAAAATCATCTCCATTATCAACGCTCCTTTTATCTGCTTGTACCAACGGAATCCATTCCATCTTATGCTAATCAAGTCATTTGTGAAATCTTGGAAATTAATTTCAGGCCAATCTTGCTGACAGTCACAGTGAGCACATTCACTGAGTGTATTGTTACCATAGTGACAATGCAGGACAAAGCATTGTATCACAACACTTTAAATTCACAAAGAACCATTACTCTTTTTCAATTATCTTTAATACCTGATGTATTCAGCATATAGTATTCAGTTTTGTGACTGTCCGTGTTCAGGTTTTTGCAATGTTTTTAAGAATCTTGATGTAACTGTGATTACTTGTAGTTTTTAGGCTACACACAAGGTTTTATACACACACACACAGACACACAGACACAGACACACACACACACAAAACTGATTTTTCTTTGTTCTATTTTTTATAGATCACTCCAAATCCGACCACATTCAGACAAGCATCTGCCACGGTGCTGGGTCTTTGACCCAGCATTTTGAGCTTTGTGTGGATTAATGAATCGTTCCTTTGCATTAACTTGATTTCAGTTCTAGCTTTGTACGGTTAGGTGTTGAGTTTAGCTCTTTAAGTATCTGAGTTTGTCTGTATTTGTCTGTATTTCTGGTTGTTGGTTTGTTGTTGTTAGGTTCCTTTTGTGTCTTTGTTTCGTTTTTGTGTCTTGTCCTCAGTGTCTCCTGTGGAAGTCAGTCTCCATGTTTATTTACCTATTTGTTTCCTCAATTATGTCTCTATGTCTGTCTGATCCCTCTGTGTTTTCTTTCCCTATGTCGCTCTCCGTATGTAACAGTCCCGCCCTCTGTCCCTCACTCCCTCTCTTTTGTCAGAGTCATTTGTCCGTCTGTCTTGTGTGGTAATGTCTTCCTATGTCAAGCTGTCTTTGTCTGTGTTGTGTTCAGTTTTGCTTCCCCCACTGTTATTTAAATTGGTTCACCTGTGTCTTGTTTTCCCCAGCTGTGTTCCATCTCCCTACTTAGATTGTGTGTATTTAAATCCTCAGTTTTCCGCTGTTCTTCGTCACTTCTTTGTCATTCTTACCCCTCACGCTGTTTTTCTCTATTGCTTCAAGTTTCATGTTCCTGACTCATGCCTTGCTATGTCAAGGGTTTTGTATCTTAGTTTGTATCTCCCAGCAATAAAGCTGTTTTTACGATAAAGCTGTTGTCACGGACCCAGTTCCAGGGACTCGGGGTCCGTGAGCAGTGTGGATGTTTATTATTATCATTTTTATTATAGTATATGATGTATGTTTGCTGCACTGTGCTGTGTTCTTGTGTTTGTGGGTGTGCGTGTGTATAGGCAGGAGTGTGTGTGTGTGTGTGTGCGCGTGCATGTGTGAGTGCAGCAGTGACACTCCCAGGCCTGGTGGGTGTGGCCCTGCCAGCTGGCTGGTCACGCCTAGGATCTCACACACCTGCTACTGATCAGTCTCATCGGGGGAGCTACTTAACAGAATGATGGAGCTTCCTCCAGCGCAGGATTGTTAAGTTAGACAACATGTTAGTGTTCCTAGTACTGTTAAGTGTATGCCTGCCGGAGTTAGTGTCGTAACGGCTGCGTCTGTTGTGTTTTTCTCAGGAGGAGAGTGGAACACAGGACAGCAGGACGCACGGGGCGTGCATAGGCACGAGAGGAGAGAGCACGGAGAACAAATACTTAGGAGAAGGCACGACACAGGAGTTGAGGGAACGCACTGGAGATTTAAACGCAAACTCCTCAAGATGGGTGGTGACCATGGTGGCCACTTAGAAGTCGGCCATCTTGGATACAACTTTTGTTTTTTCAATAGGAAGAGGGCCATGTGACACATCAAACTTATTGGCAGTGTCACAAGAAAAACAATGGTGTGCTTGGTTTCAACGTAACGTTATTCTTTCATGAGTTATTTACAAGTTTATGACCACTTATAAAATGTGTTCAATGGTGCTGCCCATTGTGTTGGATTGTCAATGCAACCCTCTTCTCCCACTCTTCACACACTGATAGCAACACCGCAGGAGAAATGCCAGCACAGGCATCCAGTATCCGTAGTTTCAGGTGCTGCACATCTCGTATCTTCATACCATAGACAATTGCCTTCAAAAGAGGACAAAAATAAGTCTAAGTCTAAGGGGGTCAGATCGGGAGACCTTGGGGGCCATTCAACTGGCCCACGAAGACCAATCCACTTTCCAGGAAACTGTTCATCTAGGAATGCTCGGACCTGGCACCCATAATGTGGTGTGCACCATCTTGCTGGAAAAACTCAGGAAATGTGCCAGCTTCAGTGCATAAAGAGGAAAACACATCATCATGTAGCAATTTCAAATATCCAGTGGCCTTGAGGTTTCCATTGATGAAGAATGGACCCACTATCGTTGTACCCCATATACCACACCAAACCATCACTTTTGTTGTTCCAGCAGTCTTGGAGGGATCCATCCAATGTAGGTTAGTGTCAGACCAATAGCGGTGGTTCTGTTTGTTAACTTCAGCATTCACATAAAAGTTTGCCTCATCACTGAACAAAATCTTCTGCGTGAACTGAGGGTCCTGTTCCAATTTTTGTTTTGCCCATTCTGCAAATTCTGTGCGCCAATCTGGGTCATCCTCGTTGAGATGCTGCAGTAGCTGGAGTTTGTAAAGGTGCCATTTGTGAGTGGCTAATATCCGCCAAAGGGATGTTCGACTAATGCCACTCTCCAGTGACATGCGACGAGTGCTACGCTATGGGCTCTTGCTGAATTAAGCTAGGACAGCCACTGATGTTTCTTCATTAGTGACAGTTTTCTTGCGTCCACATTTCGGCAAATCCAACACTGAACCAGTTCCACAGAACATAGCAAGCAGTTGGCTAACTGTAGCATGGGAGATGGGTGGTCTCGTAGGGTGTCTTGCATTGAAATCTGCTGCAATGACCCAGTTACTGCGTTCACCAGATATCAACACAATTTCGATCCGCTCCTCACATGTTAACCTCTTCGACATGTCAATGGCTGTGAACAAAGAGAAACTTGTAAATAACTCATGAAAGAGTAAAGTTACGTTGAAACCAAGCACACATTGGTTTTCTTGTGACATTACCAATAAGTTTTATGTGTCTCATGGTTCTCTTCCTATTGAAAAAACAAAAGTTGTATCCAAGATGGCCGACTTCTAAATGGCCACCATGGTCACCACCCATCTTGAGGAATTTTCCCCCTCACATATACTAATGTGCCACAAAGAGGACTTTAATATCACCAACCATTCCCATTTTATTACGGTGTATCCATATAAATGGCCCACCCTGTACATTTACCTGACTGTAAATAAGCGCACTGTTCATTGCACTGAGTCTAGCATTTGGTTCCTTTCTCCAACATCCCCATGGCTTGCCCTGGAAAACCGTGACAGCTGTTTTTTTTGCAGAGTCCTGCACTTGGGTCCTCACCTTGCCTGTTACACAGCCAGCTCTTGACAGGGTCAGGCCTGCATGAAAATCTGGTCCTCTGCAGTGCAAAACTATTCAGAAAGCAAGTTTTTTTTTTTTTTGTTTTGTTTTTCTGTTGTTTTTGTTTTTAATTTTGTCTGGCAGCCTTTGCAATCAAAATGTTCTGAATGCACTGAAGCACATCTTTTCCAAGATGCTGTATAAATTTTCTATAGTTTCCTATTGTTTATGCATTTATTATCTGTTTATTTTTTGTAATTTCAGTTAAAATTATATTATATTATATTATATTATATTATATTTAATATACCATAGTTTAATATGTATGTATAGTATGTGGATCTGAGCAACTCTGAGTGAGCAAATGCAAATGTGCCAGGCCTCAAGGATAATGGGTGGTTTGCACAACAAAAGCTGGAGGAGAAAGGAGCTGACGACCTGTGAAAATCTCAGCAGGGGTGATAAACACCTCGAGTCTTGCACCAGAAAATAAAAAAGCCAGTAATTCAAGGGGGTGTTGGGTTTAGGGAAGTTACGCAAATTTGTGCAGGTTAGTAAACCTAGTGTTAAGCTCGCTACCTTTTTGGAGTTTAATAAAATGACTGGTTGACGTAAAACTGTGGTAGCGTTGGTTCTTTTCCTTGGGAGCAGGGAGTGTGGGCATTCTTTCCTGTTTTTTTGGTTTTTCTTGTGTTGTGCTCCGGCTTCCCCTAGGCCGGGGTGTAAGATTAGGAGTGATCTCAACTTTGGACTAAATAAAGAAATGGACAGGCTCAGTACAGCTGGAACTCAACCTGGGTGTCTATTGTATTGTTTTCCTCTGTGGTGGGGTCAGGTAGGCTGCCTTGGGCTACATGGGGTTCGGTGGTCCTGCAGCCATGGACCTCAGGCTGGATGGGGCTGGGTCCCCCTGCCCTTCTTGGATTTCTGGAAACAGGGGTCCTTACTGGGGTCAGCAGGAGAGCTGGCTCCAAGAGGCGGTAGCATGTCCCTCCCAGTCCTTTCCTCCCCATCCCTAATTGCTTCCTTCCTCAAACTCCATCACACTATACATGCAGGGCTTTGGGATGTTGTCATTGAAGTGCAGGGGCGGTCATCTTATTCTGTGCCTTCGTGGCCATCTGTGTCCCAAATTTATTCATTTCTCATTACTTATATTCTCATGGCACGTACACATAGGACTTTGGAAGTAGGCATACTGAATGCATCCAGAGAGGGGGTCTGCTCATTCAGCCTCACACCTGGTGCTGGTGCCCACTTCTCAATTTTAACCATCAGCTGTGGTGTTCTACAAGGAAGTCAGGTGAAGTGTGAGGATAGTGCAGGCTATGTAATAACACAACACAGTGGTGAGTGAGATGTGTAGTAGGAATGAAAGTATTTTTGTTTGTAGTGATGGAAAGGCTGACAGGCAGTAGTCTCCATGGCAGTGGTGTTCCATTAGGACAAGTTACTTGTTAAATCTATAAATAAATGTCAGTTAATAATAATAATAATAATAATAATACATTTTATTTAAAAATAGCGCCTTTCAAAGCACCCAAGGACACTGTACAACAGATAAAAACACAAAAACTGAAAATATACACAATAATAATAAAAATAGTTAAGAGTTAGAACATACAGTGGTTTAAACATAAGCAATTTTAAACAGATGAGTTTTGAGGGTGGACTTTTGAGGGAATGAAGTAATGTTTCTGAGGTCAGGGGGTAAGGAATTCCAAAGTCGAGGGGCAGAGCAACTAAAAGCCCCGCCCCCCATTGTGATCAGACGAGCGGAAGGAACGGAGAGAGAAAGAGAAGATGAAGATCTGAGGCACCGGGATGGGAAGTACATCTGTACTAAATCGGAGAGGTGTGGTGGAGAGAGAGAATGAATGGCCTTAAATGTATAAAGGATTATTTTAAAATGGATGCTAAATTTAACCGGGAGCCAGTGAAGCTGCTTCAGGATTGGGGAGATGTGGTGGGTAGAGGAAGTCCTAGTAATAATACGGGCAGCAGAATTCTGGACACGTTGGAGCTTATTGATGGATTTTTGTGTAAGGCCAAATAATAGTGAGTTACAGTAATCAATTCGAGAGATAACAAGATTATGGACGAGAATGGCAGTGGCATGAGGAGTGAGGAAAGGGCGGAGGCGATTGATATTACGGAGTTGAAAATATGCTGCACGTGTGACATTATTGATATGTGAATTAAAGGATAATGTGCTATCAAGAATGACACCCAAGCTTTTCACAGAGGGAGAGATAGGGACCAGCGAATTATTGATGGTGAGAGAGAAATTGTTAATTCTGGAGAGCAACCGTTTAGTGCCGACCAGGAGAAGTTCTGATTTATTGCTGTTGAGTTTAAGAAAGTTGGAGGAGAACCAGGAATTGAGTTCAGCTAAGCAGAGGGTGAGGGAGGGTGGAGGAAGAGTAGAATCGGGTTTGGTAGAGAGGTAAAGCTGGGTGTCATCGGCATAGCAGTGGAACTGAATATTATATTTACGAAAAATATGTCCGAGAGGAAGAAGGTAAATGATGAAAAGAAGGGGCCCGAGGACAGATCCCTGGGGCACCCCAGTAGATAGAGGAGAAGGCTGAGAAGTGAAGGATTTTAATTGAATGAACTGAGTGCGGTCAGACAGGTATGATTTGAACCAGGCTAATGGAGTATGAGAGAGACCAAAGGAAGCTAATCTGCTAAGAAGAATGGGATGAGAGATGGTGTCAAAGGCTGCACTCAGATCAAGGAGAATAAGGATGGAGAGGAGACCAGAATCAGCTGCCATAAGAAGATCATTTGTTATTTTTATGAGAGCAGTTTCGGTGCTATGCAGAGGACGGAAACCCGACTGGAACTGTTCGTAAAGGTTATTATCAGTTAGGTGTAGATGGACTTGAGAAGCAACTATTTTTTCAAGAATTTTTGAGAGGAATGGTAAATTGGAGAAGTTAATTATTAAAGTTATTGGGATCTAGACCTGTTTTTTTCAGGATTGGGGTAATGGCGGCAACTTTGAAAGAAGCAGGAACAGTTCCAGTGGTGAGTGAAGAGTGAATAATAGCAGATATGAGGGGAAGGAGAGGGGGGAAACAGGCTTTGACAAGGACAGTGGGGATAGGATCAAGCTGGCAGGTAGAAGGCTTTGATTTGTGGATGAGATCAGCAATATCAGTTAAAGACGGAAGTTGAAAAACAGAGAGGAAGTGAGAAGGGGGTGGAATTGCGACAGAGGAGCTACATTGAGCATTAGGGACCAAATCAAGGTGTATTTTATGAATTTTTTCAGTAAAGAATAGCATTAGAGAGTCGCAGAAGTTAGATGAATAGAGATGAGCGGGCAGAGAATCAGGTGGCCTGTTAAAGGAGTTGAATAATGAGAATAAGGTCTTGGTGGAGTTCTCACTTGAACAGACAATGGTAGAATAATAGGCAGATTTAGTTTGACTGATACATTCCTGATAAAACAGAACATGGTTACTAAACATATCCTTATGAATAGTAAGGCCAGTTTTCTTATAAAGACGTTCAAGCCTTTAGCTTTCAATAGTCTGAGTTCAGGTGTGTACCAGGGTGCAGAGCGAGAAAAGAGTACAGTTCTGGTTTTCTGTGGAGCAAGAGAATTCAAAATACTACTGAGGCTATGATTATAATAAAATACTAGATCCTCTTGAATAGCCAAATTGCTAAGAGACAAGCAGCTAGAGAGAGCAGAAGAAAGGATATCAAGATTTATATTCTTGATATTCCGGAAAGAAATAATACGAGGATTGTTAATTATAGAGAAAGTCATGTGAACATTAAAGGACAGAAGTAGATGATCCGAAATTAGCAGCTCGTCAGCTGAGCAGTTGGAGGGGGTAAGTCCAGAACAACAGACTAGGTCCAAAGTATGGCCCTTAGTGTGGGTAGGGAAGTTTATGTATTTTTCAAGGCTGAAGCTATCAAAGCAGGATAAAAGGTCCTTGGTAAGAGGATGATCGCAGTTATCCACGTGGACGTTGAAGTCACCCAGCAATATTATATTAGAGGAAACAGTAGCTAGGTTGGTCAGCAGATCAGCAAAGTCACTGATAAAAACAGAATTAAATTTTGGGGGGGCGGTAGATGACAGCTATGACAGTTGGAGTAGGTCCTGAGAGTTGACAGACAACAGATTCAAAGGAGCTGTACGTAGGGACAGACAGCGGCGAGACTTTCCAGTTCTCGCGATAGATTATCGCGAGGCCACCACCACGGCCGGACTCACGAGGTTGGCAGGTGTAAACAAACCCCGGGGGGGTGGAGTCGTTGAGTTGTGAAAAGTCATTGGGCTGTTGCCATGTCTCAGTCAAGCAGAAAAAGTCAAACTTACGGTCTGTTAGGAGATCCTGGATGAGATGTCCTTTGTTCGTAAGCGAACGGATATTAAGCAGGCCGAAGTTGACGGAAGTACTGTCGGACTGGATGAGTGTTGGGCGACCTAGGCAGGTTAGCCAAAACATTGTGGTCAACAGACCTGCCGGGGTTCCGTTGGGAGCGACCAGAGGTGGACCAGAAGGACTGAATTGGCTTGGAATTATCCTGATGGAAATACCGACGGGAGCCCCGATGTACGTACTTTCGACGAGGGAGGAAGGCAATGTCCGTGTGGAGATGAAGAGCAGCCAGCGGCGGAGCAGCCAGGGAGAAGCAGAGCCGGAGGAGCTCATCAGCTGTATACTGATGGAGCCCAGTACCGAGTGGGTAGATCGATGACATAAAGATCCAGACCCACACAGACAGTGCATAGATCCTGAGAGGCCACATCATGGACAGGAACAACCGGACAGAGACACCGGTGGGCCGTAGAGACAGGAACAGGACAGGAATCCGTAGCGACAGCGATAGCGGTGAGTAGTGGCAGCAAGTCGCGCCAGTGTTCACTCAACCGGAAGTGAACGTTAAAAGACACACAAGTAAAGATAAATCTCTGCTGTCATTCCAGATGGTGCTCTATCATAACACCTCTTGCCGTTCAGCATCCATCTTTGAAATTACTGCCTTTTTGTGGCCCCAGATGACTATTGCTGCTGAAATCTCTACTTTCCTTCAGACTTGTATAGAAAACTGTAATGGTCTGAATTTTATGGCCATGTCCATCTCCCATTAGCAATAACTTGAGCTGGTCAAAGAACTTTGTTCTGGTGTTTGGCGCATGCTCATTGGGAACCTGTGATCTTTGATGGTAAACTGATGGGAGACCTGAATCATCAGATCATTTATGATCTACACTTTGTGTGCAAACAAAGCTAGCATTAGCAAATTTCAGTGATTCATCAACTAGTTTCTACTTACCACCCTGACCAACATGTGAGGTTTAGAACAGATTGAGTGTGAAAAAATTGTTAATAACACCTTCAGTACATTTAGCAAGCAAATCCATGACATTAATAGAGAGGGGAGATCAACTCCTGTGATATCTGATTTAATAAAACATGCAAGTGAAACAGGTGCAGCCTCAGCAATCACCTTCAGATTAACATCTCTGAGAAATCACTTGGTTGACTGCCATTGTCATTTTTCATGATACAAGCCTTTAATTGAACAGCTTTTAAAAAATACATTTTAATATAATTTAAAAATAAAATCAAGACTTAAGCCTCTGCTTGCTAGCTCATGAACAACGTTTTTTTTTCTCCAGATATATAGACTTGACCGAACAGAACGTGATACTAAAGTACTTTAAATAAACTCACCCTTATACATCTGCTATAGTAAAAATAATCAGTTTAACACTGATAGTGAACATTTTCCTGTAGAATAAGTCCTATGTAAGTATATATTAGTAGTTTCTGCATTTTATACTTTGTCCACAATTTTCTATGTATGGAAGTGCTTTAATAGTGTTTCACTGCTTTTATTGCTTCCTTTTTTATCTAATAGGACTTATTAATAATATAGTAGTAGATATTTATTTAAGTATTGATATTTTACAATTTTTTCTCCACACCAAACAGTCATTGGTCTGTGCTGAGCAGGAAGGGGAGGGGCAAGGGTTACAGACTTATTACAGCCATTACAAAAACAACAAGCTGGAAACATGAGAAAATGAGTGACAGAAACACAGAAAAAAAACTGTATGCACTTCAATTACATTTTAATACGAAGACTAACTAAAACTGTTACCTGTATGCAGCTTTTTTCTTTCTTTCTTTTTATATTTTTCTAAACTTATTGTGAGACGTTCTGGATTTATATTACTTGTTATATGTACATTTGATGTATTGTGTGGCTGTCCCTGGTTTCCATGCTTGCAGACATGTGTATGGGTGTGTGTGTGAGGAAGGAGGACCCAGGCGCAGAGCTCTGAATGCAAACAGTGCATTTATTTACAGTGAATGGAAAAATAACAACAAATCCTCAGTGCATTCCCGACTCCCGTGACATGTCCTCTTCCCAGTGTCATTGTTCCTTGTTCCCGCTCCTCAGTGTCTGAGCACCCCGTGCTCGCTGACCTCTCGTCTCCACGCTTCTCCTGGGGAGATAACAAACAGGCAGCTGTAAGACACACACAATGTGGCAGACTAACCGTACTGACTGGCTGAGAGACTAATGATCCAGCGTCGGAGAGAGCTCCACCACACTCTTAAGTAGCTCCCCCGACAGGGCTTGATCAGCTGTGTGATGGTCTTCAGGTGTGGCCACCCACCAGGCAGGGCCACACCTACCAGGCCTGAAGGTGCCTGTAAACAGGTGCTCCCAGACACACACACCCACACACACATACCTGCAAGCAGGGAGAACGAGGGACAGCAACACCAAAAACACATATAATAAAATACAGGCCCATAACTGCTCAGGGACCCTGGATCGCTCAGATCCAGGTCCCTGACAGTGTGTGTATGTATGGGTGTGTGTGTCTGGTTGGACGGTTTACAGGCACTATCAGGCCTGGTGGGTGTGCTCTGCCAGGTGGCTGGCCACACCCGAGGAAGATGCACACACACTTGCAGCTGATCAAGCCTCGTCAGAGGAGCTACTGAGGAATGAGAGTTTTGTTACTGAGTGGTGTATTTACGGCTGCTTCTGTTACTTTCCCAGGAGAATCGTGGGATGACAGGGCAGCAAACACGGACCACACTAACACTGAGGAGTGGAGGCAGAGAGCACTGACACTGAAGGGGAGTCTGGGACACACGGGGATTTATTGTTGCTTTACTCCACCACCTTGTAAATAAACTCTGTTTGCACTGAAGTGTCCGGCGTTTGGGTCCTGTTTCCCCACCTCCCCACGGTCTGCCAGCGCAGGCCGTGACACTTATGTTGTTGTGTGATTGTCAATGTTGTTTTACTGTAAATAGTTGCAAGTTTTTAAATAATATGCATACAACTAAAGATTGGATGTTTATGTTCTTTTTTGTACTAAAAGTTTATGTTAAGCCATGTAAATAATAAACATTTGATATTTTTAACGTAAGTAATTCATTTTTCACATAGTTTTGATTGTTTTTTTGTAATAAATGAATTAAGAAACAAAAATCCTGAACAACAACTTGGGAGCAAAAAGAACCGGCTCTCTTAAAAAAGCCAAAATTCCCGTTACTGCCTGACAGGCAACCATCACTGTGAATTACACCACATTTTAAGAGATACTTTTCATGATCTGTATTCTGGTCTACAAATGTAGAGAACACAGGTATATTCAGTATGTATTGTTATTGGCTGAATGACCAAATTACTACTGCTACTCCTAATAATAATAATAATAATGTTTTGTTATTAATGAGCTTGATTTCACTTGCCCTTTTTTATTTCTGCAGTCAAAGTCTTTTTAAATGTGTGCAGGCATATATACGATCCTTCCGTGTTCTATGGATTAGTACTGTTTGTGGCTTTGTATAATCCACCTTTGGACAATCATTCCTGGACTTGACAAATCCATTGTGCTTGCTTGGTTGCTTGCACAGAGCAGGAAACAATGACAAGATTACAGTTTATATTGAAATAGCCAACATTTGAACTCAGATGTAATCCCATGATTCATCAATCCTCTCTGAGAGCTTACATTGATCTTAAGGATAAAATACTATTTTCCCTGAAGTAAGCAAAGCAATAAAACATTCAAATAAGTTTGTGTTTTGTAGCTTGGGTCTGGAGAAAGCTGTATTTTAATCCCACAGAGCTATTCATTATTTTGTTATTGTAGGTTCATTGTAGATAAAGCTTTCAAAGAAAAAAAATGGAGAAAAGTCCTTGGTTTATTTTTGCTGAGCTTAATTATATTTCTAAATGCTTCAGTAAGGTTTTCAAGAGCTGCTATCTGTAATGAGTAATATTTCATATTTATGAAGCATCTGCATAATAAAGATAAGGTATTCAACTAACTCAGTCATAAAAACTCCATGTTATTAAATATTAATCATACCACATATTGCTTTGATTTCTAACTACTTAATTACAAACACATTGCTTTACTGAGGCACTGTGAGGTGGGCATGTGCTGTCTTTTGGAAGACTATAAAATGTTTATCAAAGGACTTCACACAGAAATAGAAGCATGTCGGAGTTTAGTGAAGACCACCCAGTTCTATTCACATCACCCTCCTCTTCACAGCCATGGGATATTACAATATAGTGTTTGCTTTTATTACTCATTTCAAACATGAACGTAACAGTAGTTGCTTACGAGAGTCTATTTGTTATGCAAGCCTGGCTTTCTCCTTCCTTTCAAAACTACAATATAATCAAAAATCCAGTGATTATCAGTTTACCTGAAATACCTCTTTCTGTCCTTTGTCATATCAACTCCATTTTCTTCTGTCATATTAATAACAATATGCTGAAAGGGTAAGAGTTATCTGGTGTGTGAGAAAACTACTCCTCCTGTTTTCAGGCTTTAGAAAAGCAACTATGTCTGAGCAGTCAAAGCGCTTTACACAACTTGCCTCATTCACCCATTCATACAAGCACCTTTTTCTGTGCTATTCTATTCACACACATTCATACTCTGATGGATATGCCACAGAGCCTGCATGCAGACTGGAGCCTGGAATAGACACGAATGTTGAGGAAGTCCCTCTGAACCAGGCTAGAAGCAGCAGGATGCCATGGTGGGGAGCGCCATGACATCCATGTGTTTGTGGAGCGGACACAAAAGCCAAAAAACAACATGTCAGGGAGCCGACCCGGAGGTTGACAGCACACGAGTCCATAATTAAACAGTTCTGGAGGCCGACTTTCTGATTGAATTCTGATTGCTACACTGTTGGACAGGTAAAAAAAAAATTAATTAATTAATTAAAATAAATAAATAAAATAAAATAAAATAAATGGAGAGCGGGTGAAATATGTTTCCACCTTCAAGTTTCTGGGCATCCAGATCTTCAATGCCTTGCACCGGCTACACTTCCTCTGTGTCCTGGACCAGAAGCTGTTGCTGGCTCCTCAGTGGAGAGCATGCTCTCCTACTGCCTGGGTGTCTGATACGCAGACACAGGAAGGCTGCGTAGAGCACAATGAACACTGCTCAAAAAAATCATTGGCTGCCCTTTGCCATCCCTAAAGGCCATTGCCAGCCCCTCCTGTCTCAGGAAAACCAGGGTCATCACAGGTGACATCTTACAGGCATTCACAGTTTTAGAGGATTGATTTGTCATCTAACAAGAAAAGTTTCTGGGCATTTTAGGCATCCTAAATAAAAGAATGCTGCTGTTTGTTTCAGAAGTTAGTTGTCATAACTGTTCAATAATTTGAATGGCATGTCCTTTTCAATGTCTTCACATTTTTTCTGTCTTCAGTGCTTTAAACATCGAGCATTTATCTTCAGGTTTAAGGAGTAGTAGCGTTGGTAATAGCAGAAGTAGACCACCTGTGTTTCTTCTGTTTCCTGTCCTCCACAGGAGTGATTCCAGCATGGTTCTCAAAAGGTCAAATTGGAAATACATGCATCTCCATATTTCATGCCATTATAGCAGCATAGCCCTAGACACAATGCAGTAACACTTTCCAGTCTTCACTGACTGCAAACTCAATATGCATCTTGAAAGGGCATGCAATTAGTAAATCGGTATCTCTATCTGTACATGGTGAAATTTCAAAGCTCATCACTAAATAGGTACATAGCAAATCCAGCATGCCCAAATTAACACGGTCAGATTTGATTTCAACACTATTAAAGTGTCTATATGGGTGTTAATTGAACTCTTTTGGAGAGTTGGTATCTTAACTCTGATTTAGCGTTAAATGCCAAATCTGTCTGGAGTTGACTATCTTGGTGTCAAGAGTTTATATACTCTCACAAAGTATTCTTATTTTAACTACATAAGAGTTATCTTTTAGAAATTCCTTGGGAAATAAACATCACTATCCCAGCCTTACAGGCAAAAACCATATTTAAAACCAGAGGTTAAAGATGAACTAGAAAACAGCTGGAAATTCTTTTAAGCAGTTAAATGATGAGATGCCTGAAAATGTGTAAACCACAGAGATGCATTAATTATATCAATCTATTTGCAGTCAGTTAACTATATTCGGTCAGACAAAGGGAAATGTGAGTATTGGATACCCTGAAACACTGTCCATGTTTACTTTTTAAACTACTTTAAAAAACCCTAAGAACCAAAAGAAGAACAATTCTGTGAGTGAAGTGCTCTATAGCTCTAAATAGGATCTGGTTAATTTCTGATTTTTTTTGTCAGTATATCCGCAACATTTGGTTTGACTGCATCACCATAAGAAACCAAAACCTGTATGGCAGTTTAGCATTTATACTCAAGCTTTTATCATACCAGTTATATAAAAAAAAACAACCTTCATGCTAACTGGAAAAGGTTAAGGTGAGATGCTGACACTGCATTTCCTGCTTCTGTGGGCAGGGATTGTTATAGAAGTTACTTGCAAACTGGATCCTATTACATAGCTTGTGATTTAAAACCCTGATCTAAAAAAAAAAACCTTTAAAATGAAATAGAGAGAGGAGAATAAAATAATAAAAAGACTCAAAAAAACTAAGAAAAACAATGCAATGGACAGAACGCATGACTGAAAAAGCTTTAAAAATATAAATAAAGCTTTGCGTGCGTATGTTATAGCAGCTGGTAAAGGAAAGCATCTTGGATGGGGAGCAACTGCATAGCTGTCCTGCCTCTGTTTATGCAGTTATGAGAGTGGATGTGAGAATAAACCACATTAGACTTCTCCCATGCGCAAAGTATATCTGGTGTCAGCCTTCAGTGTTCTCATTGATTATTTCCTACATTTCATTATGTTAAATTTGGATTTTTACACACAGAATGAGGAGTGTGTTACAGAGACCTTGGCCAGGGGGTGCATCTTGGTAGTTTCTGAGCAGACCAGCCATAAACAAAGACCATCCTGAGCCAACTGCTTATTGTACGTTTTTAACAATTTGTGACAGGATGAATCAAAGCATTAGACAACCCATCATTCTCAATCCTCCTCAATCCTCAGTGGTTCACAACAAGGCTGAAGACAAAGCCTATGAGATAAACTGGCAAATCTGCATTCTAAACCTGCTGCAGGAAATCTCTGCTTGGATAGCTGCACAATAAAACAGACAGAATAAGGGAGTAAATAATTTCAATGAACTTTGAATACATCTATTGCTAAGTAAGGAAATGTGGACTAATGTTAAGATGTAATTGAACAGGCTGTAAATATAGTAAAGTTAAAATTTACATTTAAGTGATGGAAGTGACGGGAAAAGGTAAGCGACCCATGTTGTCGGTGACATCAGACGCCGGAGATTTGGCGGGAAAAAAAAAAGCAAATGGTAGCATAGAATTTAACAAAGTTTCTTTAAGCTTCAAGTATACCAAATATACTAATCAATATATTAATCAATTGTCATATAACTAACAACATCTGTCTTATCATCTCTAACACCCTGGAGGACAACAGGAAGAGTTTAGACGCTCTCCAAGATTTCATCGACGTAGTGATGAAGAAGGCCCAGAGTGCATCTTCCCTGACCAAAATTGAGACGCCATCATCGAAAAGATGTCGGCCGGCACAACATCTGCTGCTGGCAAAGACATTGCAGACATCCTGGAGTCAAATGACAAGCGATTGTCCAGGTTCGATGGGAGGCTGTCCCTGGTGGAGATTTTACACTGGGAATTTAAATCTCTGAGAGAATCCCAGCAGTAGGTGAAAACACTTGCTGCTGAAAACGCCACACTAATGGGAGTCAGTCAAATCTCTCACCAAAAATGTGACCCAGCTAAACATAGAAAATAAAAAAATAAAAGAGACTGTTATCCATCTACAAGCCTGTAGCATGAGCGATAACCTTGTGTTTTCTGGTATTCCAGAATCTGCTGGAGAGGAAGCGGAAACAAAGGTGAAAAGCTTCATTAAAACCCACCTGAAGCTGCTGGAGGACAGTGTGAAGAACATCGCCTTTGAAAGAGTGCATCGTATCAGGGCCTTGAGGTTGGTGACCGGGAGACCGCCTCCAATTGTGACCAAATTCGTCCACTTCAAACAGAAGGAACAGGTGAAGAGTTGCAGCAGGGAGCTGAAAGGAAAGGACTTCAGCGTGAACGACCAGTTCCCCAAAGAGATCCTGGAACGACGCAAGGTCCTGTTCCCATTCCGACGTAGTTTCATCCAGAGAGGCTCCCGCGCTGTCATCGCGGACCGGCTCTACGTGGACGGACAGCTCTACCGCGACCCCAGCACCACTCCGTGGTTATATTGACTGCGCTCCAGATAACAATCCGCTACACTCTTTTCTTATCCACTCACAATCTCTCCTTTAACATGTGTTTAGCCTAGAAATATCCGTATGATGTCATAGCAGATATAACATATAATTTGAATGTTTCTGGGGTTTTTTCTTTTCTTTTTTTGTTGTCACTCACCATTCTCGTGTTTTCTTTACATACATGGAGAAACCGTTTGAATACAAGCGTGCTGATCCACACAGGTGTGCACGTGTGTTCAATGTTCATAGACACAAACTACACTTTTCTTGGCTGCTACCTCAAAGGACATTGTGCGCTGTCGGTCCTTCGTGCTGCACAACGACATTCATTATTTTGTATTTACTATTATTTTCACTTATCTAGATTAATGCGATGGTGCTGTGTTTATTATGTTGCTCTTTTTTTGCTTGTTTTCTCCTTTTTTTTCATTTTTTTTTCTTTCAATAGGTGACCTAACCTGAATTGAAATTAAAATTAATACTTTAACAATTCTGTTTTGTGGTGTTAGTCAGTGAGTGACTGGCTGCTCCCGTATGGGATTAGAACGATGCCACCTTATCCCATAGTCCAGCCAATAATGCGATTCACATTCGTATATACGCAGCTAATCAACGTGGTTGACAGGCTCTGACAGCGTCCTTATGTGCCGACACCGGTGTTTTAGCGAGCAAAGCGGCATGGCTGATGTGAAGTGAAGCCACGTTAAGGACAACGTGTACAACCACTGGAGATGTGAGCAGGACAGACGGAACAACTGATGGAAAAAGTGTGGACTTTATACCAGTTTTTAAATTGTGTTGATCGGCCACGTAAAACCAGAGTTACAATAAATATCTGCAATGTTTGGTCTCCTTGCTGAATACTGTCGTTGTTTATATTTACTGTGGGAAGAAACGGTAAAAACGGCGTTTTATAAGAAATAAGGCTTGAAAGCACTCTCCACCTGTGAGCAAAAACAAACTCCACCCCCCTCTCCCTTTCCTATTCGTCCAAAAATGTACCATGTCGACCAATCAAAAAATGATATGGCAACGTGGCATCTAGTTGTTAAGAAACGGGGCGAAGTTTTAGGAGTGACAGCGGTGCTTTGAGATGTGAGAGATTTGAGACGTTTAGCGCAAATCTTGTGTAGTTAGTGTGTAGTTAGTGTGTTGTTTTGTGTAGTTAGTGTGTAATTAGTGTGTAGTGTAGTCAATAGTTTTGTTGCGTGTCAGAACAATGAGGCGACTGCTGAATGTTACAGGTGTTACAGCAGTGACACATCTGCTGCTGTCAGGCCTGCAGGTATCAGGCTGTTGTTCTCCTTCATCTCATAGTGGACAGAAATTATTTTTTGGAGCGGCACAAATAATTTGTGTGGCATCAAATCTGATGCAGAACAGCTGATTGTTCTGTTAATAGTTTGAAATGTTTATTTAAAAAAACGCCTTTGCTACATTTTAAAAAAAATAGCTGCAAAAAACTTTGTTGTTTGCCAAACTGAGTAACTTTTTTGAAGAAGTAACTATATAATTAATTGCCCAACATTGGTCATTATTTACTGTATTTTGCAGACAGGGTTACAGGACTCTCTCCCAGACCACAGACTCATAATACAAGTCAGAGCTTTATATAAAAAAAAAATTAAGTTGTGTTTTTCGAAATTGGAGTTCAAGTTATTTTTACTTAACATACTACACAGGTCAATGACTAGAATTTGTTACATTTTCATTGTAAGTGGGCTAAAGCAGTTAATTAAAAGTAGTCTAACATAAATGTAAATGCTGTAATTTGATTATTTTAATAAACCATGTAACTTGGATGGATTAGATGCCGGCGTGACCACAGTGCACACGTCTGATGTCGCTCACAGTGGCCCAAGGGATCGCTCAGGGAGTTTGTGTGTTAGCTCAGACACGTGAAACATTAGAGGGAACATTGCCTGGGAGATGTTTTTCTTTTTAAGTGCCCTCTCTCACTGTCCCTCTTCCCCTCTGTGTTTCTTTTCCTTCATCTTTCTTTCTCCCTTTCCTATCCCCCAGCCATGTCAGTCCCATCTGTAATAACTGAAAAAAACATGAGATAAAATAAATAACAACAACAAAGGTCAATCCAATGGACCAATATGGCAAGGCCATGATGATCCACTTGGTAAAGTAAATCCGTTGGGTGTCTTTGTTGGCCTTCAGACAACAATTCTGATGGCTAAAGAACCAAACAGGACAGGTAAAAAGAAAAAAAATGTTGTTTCTCTTCCAAAGGTTGTATTATAGAAATGATCCAAAACATAAAGAATGATCTCTAATTTTTCAAATGTTCAAGGAAAAAGGGGGAATTTGTGAAAAGAAAAGTAAATGCCCCAAGGTCCAACCCATTAGGTCTTTGTACTACAGACAAATTTTAGTTGGAACAGGATTTAGAGGCTGCTAAATGATGGTCTGGAGTAATGCCAGGCTAAGCCATGGATGTTTGTGCAGCTGACCCCGCAGAAGCTAGACAGAGCGAGTGAAACTTTGACCTAGTATGACCTAGTATGCAAATCTATAGATTTGCTGTTTCACTGGAGTACTGCAAATAATGCCTTATTTCACTGCTATTTCACTGCTGCAGGAATTTTGTATCCAAAATTTTGGAACATTATAATTTCCCCAAAATCTCTCAGTATATATGATGTGAGTAATTTCTGTTCAGTTTTTAACGTACACTGGTATTGGTTAAAATATAACTAAAGCCCCACCAGGTCTAATTTAACAAGGACATACTAGTAACAACTAGCCTACTAGAAAAGGTCATACATGACAAGGACTGACTATATGAAATTGATCAACCACTAATATGCCAGCCATCCCAGTGACAGGGGTTTTATGGAAAACATGTGGCAATACAAATGTATGGATGAGTAAAAAGCCAACATTCACACTCAACAGATAGGTCTGTGGTTAAAGAGAAGATGAGAGCTATGGTGTTATTTTTGTGCCACTATTCTGAGTGCGCGTAAAAAAAATTTGAGCGCACGTAAAAAATATTTTTGCACGTGCAGGTGTTGCATTTTGAGGAGAAATTTATACTGTAGAAAAGCTAAATTTGAGTGAACAAAATTCATTGCTGGGTGCAAAAAATGTATTTCAGTGTTTGCTATTATCCACACACACACACACACAGCAGCCCCTCTCGCTCAGTTTTTGCATTTGCGCTCTCGCAATGTGTTGCTTGCGCTCTCAACATTTCTGTCCGTGCACGCTCAACTCTTTCTGTACACTGTTATATTTGTGCCACAAAACCAGCCAATCACAGACTTGGATGGAAAAAAATCTGATTGGCTGTTCTGGTCTCCAATCAGCTCGAAATGACGAAATGCAATATCCCAGAATCCATTTCGTCCAAAACTCAAACTAGGCAGTGGCGGAGGAACACAGAGTGGCGGAGTTTGAAATATTACTCTGTCTTGGTCACAAAGTAAACTTTTAAGATATTTTCATGCGAGAATGGTGCTGTGTAAACCTCAAATATCTGCTCGATTCATCAAGACATCACATATTTGCAAAAGTACTCTAGTGTTTTCGCTCAAAATACATTTCTCCTCAAAACGCAACACTTGCACCTGCAAATATTTTTTACGTGCGCTCAGAATAGTGGCACAAAAATAACGCCATAGAGAGCCGCTTTTGACTATAGACAGAAGCTGTGTTCATGACCCAGATGCAACATCATCAATCTTGGATGTCTTCCCTCATTTCCTTGATACACCTGGGTTGGTGAGTACATTTATGGACATGAATGTCCATAAATGTACTCGTGTCTAAAAACTAAAGATACCATTTTGCCAGAACACACAAGTAACCATTATTTGGTTGCTGTTTTGTCTTATTAAAAGATTTATCAGGATTTTGCAATGACGCTTGGAGATGAAGCCTCCGGAAGATTTCTTACAAAGTGGCCATCGTATTAAGAGATATCAATTGAGTTTGAAGTATATTTTTAGTACAGAATATTTGTACTTTTACTTCCTTTTAAGCTCCGCCTCCAAACATTGCATGCACAACAGCTTCTTTGTGTGTGTGGCGGGGGTTTTACATGCACAGAATGTAATTGTGCCCGTGAAATGAAATTATTTTCTCGGATTGTGTTTTTTCTCATGCACGACAGTTACATTTGTGCATTCATTACACTGCAGCTACTTTGAGCTGCAGTGATTTCTAAGGTTTCATATATCAAGTTCAGGGATAGTAACTGCAAAGTTAGGGAGTCTGATTTCCTTATCAATACCGATTATCAATTCCTCATCCATTCTCATTGGGTTCTCACTGGCTTTGAGAGTCACTACTATGGCTACGGAGCATATCAAAGACATTACATTTGTGCAAATTAATTGGTCAAATGTTTGTTGTGTTATTTTCCTCCAACTATATTCAACTGCATGTTGGAGGTATAGGAAATACCTCCAACATGCTAAAAGTAATAATCAACAAAATTAATACATTACTTTTGTTACGTAAAGAGCGTTGAGGTCATTGCTTAACAAGAGTATTACACATATTACACACCTTTCTTAAAATTAATGAGTGCGTTGTAGCTTATTACACTATTCGTTACATAACTTTAGCATTTGTCTATGAAATGACCTGACTGTCTCATAATTACCATTACCAACAAAACTCCCTATCCTAATAAGGAAAGACATTATATTTCCTCCTCCCACATACAAACTGAAATCAGCTGACTGTAGCGCAAATGGAACTGATAAGCAGGATCGATAGGCAAACAGACTAACAATTCCAAGGAACTGAACTTCATGGAACCAGTTTTTGTAGAGGGTGGTTTACACTATTTATTTTTCTTCCTTCATCTTATAAGGAGTTGTGCATGGATTACCCTTACCACCACCCATGATGGGGGCTTACTGCCACACAACTGTAGCTCATTTGTATCATCAGCGCTGTGTACTTACAAAACAGCCGTGGCTGTGATTAAGATTGTTTCCCTGCTAGAATTACCTGCCTACTGCCTTTCTTTTAAGTCAACCTTTCTGGAGTTCAGCACTACAGCCAGATATTCACAGCGCAATGTTACTATTGCTACTGTTATGTTACTACTTGTGGAAAAAAGAAATGATCTGAAAATCACCTGCCTCGACCGAACGTCCTCAGCCTCCTTTGGAGCTTTCCATTCACCACTCCCAAGTAAGAACTCAAAGACAATTCTTTCTGAGCCATTGTAGTCTCCTTTCCTCTGCCAGTCATTGCCCTCTTAGAGCCTCTCAGAAAGCCAAATTAGAATTGAGCTCTCACACAGCCATTAACCTATCTTGTTAACTTTGTAAATAAACCTTTTTCACTCCATTATCAGAGCTAGCTTTTTTTTCCCCCACAGTGAAATTATGACAGTGTCAGTATTTAATAAAAACTATGCCAAATGCAGAAAAAGCATATGGAAAAAGTACAGTTGGGTTCATTTTGAGCGAGGGAAGACAAATATGCTCCAATTATAAGTTTTCACAATTCATTATCAAAACAGAATTTCAAATTTGTTTTACATGGCACCATGGACCTCCTCTCTCTTGCTCAGAGACAAAATGCTACCACTCCCAGGCAGTAAACAGTTTTTATTATGTGGATACTAAGGTAATTGGTTAAAGTTGGAGGAAAGCCACAGTTCTCCTCATCTGGCTGAGATCCAGCACTTTGGCTCGCGTTTCTTCTTCTACAGCTTTCTGATCATCTCCTTAGTTGGAGATGACCCTTCGGCCGGCATTGCTCCCATTACCATGGCAACCATCTCTTGTCGTCCAGTCAGGCCTGTAGAGTAAAAGACGAGGTATAGAGTGCATGCCATAAGAGCAGATTTATGTTTGAGGCCATATTCTTGTGAGCAGGTTGTGAGGAAGTGTTGTGTCTGTTAGTATCAGAGTGAATTCAAAACTCTTCTACAATACACTGTGTGCAGTAAAAGACAAAACACAAATATGTGATGCTAATTATGGGATATTAGCCTTAAAGATAAAAATTAATTCCAACAGTACATCCATGTTTCAGTAGTTTAGCTGTAATAACTTGAGGCACTGTATAACTTTAGTCTCTCATGTTGTTATGGACAAATTCTTGCCCACTCATATTGACAAATTAGTTTAAATGTGTTGACATTTGTAAACATTCATTTAAGCACAGCTCTTTAACTATTCTATTCACAGCAAACAAGCACACATATTTGGTATGTTGATATGTTGTTTGGTTTTTACTAATTGTGTTGCTTGATTGTAAAACATCTCTCATTGATCGTGTCCAAAGCACATATTTTGAATAGTCTTGTGGATTGCTCAGACCACTTACAACTGTAAGTGGTCTGACCTTGTCAAGTACTAAGCAAGTTGTGGACCCAAATGCAGACTCATAGACCCAAGACAAAAGGTAAAATGCACCTGTATTAGCAAATTCACAAGGCAGGAGAACTAAGGAAAACTCAAGGCCTAAATACACGTATGGGGCAATCAGGAAGATGGAAAACACCGGGGAACACAGCTGAACCTAATTGGGGAAAACAAGACAAGGAAAGCAAAACTAAATAACACACACACACACAAGACAAGAGAGTGGCAAAATAAACAGGAAATACTAAAACAGGATAGGTTATACAATTACATAGACTTAAGACACAGAAGACACAGGTAGGCATTAAAAACTTAAACTCGGGGCATTAACAATAAATAACTGCGGTTATAAAATTCAAAAGAAAACAATCAAAGCTGAAAACACACAGGAAAAAGAAAAGGTAAATTACTAACTAGCTTGAATGTTTTCCACTTGTGGATAATCTTTCTCACTGTAGAATAACATTCTTCAGATTGTTCGGAAATGGCCTTAGAACAACTCCCAGATTAATGGACAGCAACATTAGCTTCTTTAAAAATCCTTGCTAATGTGTTTCTCCTTGGAACCCTATTAACATACACCTGAATATTCCAGACCTAAAAACACCCAAAACTTCTAGTTTTATAGAGGTGCTCACACTAGCTGATAAGTTAATTAAATGCATTCAATTAGCAACATCTGGATGCTATTTATCCTCTTCATTCCCACAGAAGCACTAAGGGTGCACAGCGTTTTTCACATGCATATTTGTAAGATTGTCCGGTATTCACGACATGTAGTACTTAGGGATTGTTGAATGTGTTGACTTGCCATTTTTTATTCCTCTTCCTGTATGTCTGGCTAGAAAAGTAATAAATTTTTTAGTCATATACAAATTCACCCTTGGTTAGTGTGACTCCTTACAGTGGTAGCCATTTGCACACACCTGCTGATTTTGAGAGGTGAATGGTACATCTGTTCAGGGAAATGCCAGGACGCGCAGCACAAAGCTTGCATTTGTCACAGATAGACTTTCTTTCTATAGCTGTGAGCCAAAGGAGTCTCCACTGGAATTGCAGCACCAGAGCTGTCACTCTCAAAGCTCCAGGGAAGTAGAACCAAAGGAATGTCTCATGTGCAATTTTTTTGAGGCCATAAAACCAGTCTCTCACTCTTTTTGCTTCCTTTTCTACCATTGCTACATGAAGTGGTCTTTCTCTGCTCAGCTTCCCATAGAGAGCTGAAAGACAGATGACACACACACACACACACAGAGGTTTTTTTTATTGTTCAACTAAATTTTGAATAATTTCAGTTGTTCAGACAGAAAGTAATACGGCATTCTTAGAATTTGTGCAGATAAACAATGAATTAACCCATAAACTCAAATGGAGCCAACGCTAGTTTGTCAAAACAACAAGTCAGGTCTCTTAATATAGACGATGGCTGGCATGATAAGAACATAAGGATGACAGGAGAAACAGGAACAAACAGGTATGTAGTAGAACTCCTGCATTGGGGCTGGGGTCCAGTGGGTCCCAACGCAAATCTCGTAGGAGCGGGCAGTTTCAAGGTTGCCATGGGTGGAAGTGGACAGTTTTAAGGTTGCTACAGGAGGGAGTGGTTGGCTAAAGTAGACAGAGAATGTTAGCTAAAACTAAACTAAGGAAAAGACTGGAAATTCAAATATTTGGAAAGTGATACAAACCAAGAAGGTACAGAGTTAGACTTTGAGTATTGTGAGAAAAGTGCTTGTGCATTTCAATATTTTCAGTCATATGATGGACTCGCTACACTGGTGGCAAAACATTATTCCATCGTGACCGCAAATAGCTGACAGTCAGCAGTTCACCTGTCTTAAGCCAAGATTACTTGGATCATCTGTCCATGGAAGAAAAATGAAGATATGAAGAGAAACTACGAATTTTGGGGACTTGTGATGCATATTCTGCTCTGGCAGCTTTCAGAATCAGAATACTTTAATAATTATTTAAATGTTTGCAACTAGCAATACTCAGATCTCACTATAACTTCATAGACTATGAAATTGCCTCTGTGATGCATATTCTGTTCTGGCAGCTTTATTTAAACCCCTAAAAGTAGTGATGTCTCCCCCTCACCTTACTCTGCTACCAGAATAAACGTTTTCAAAAAACGGACAGCTACATGTATTTTTGATCTGGATGGGTAAATAATACTGCCTTGTATCAGGTGAAGAACAGATAATTGTTAATATGCTACATAGCTAGCTTAATAAACTAAATAAACTACTACTTTAAAGAAGTCCAGACGCTTTTCTTTGCAAGCTCCTTTGACTACGATGACCTGGATGACTGAGAACCTTCACAGACATAAATAAATAAATAAATCTAAATAAACTACCACATATATATATTACTTTTTTTTTGAGTTGGACAATTACTGTATGGGGCTAGAAAAGTTCCAGTAGTGTTAATTTGTCACATTATTGTCATGCCACAAGAGTAAAGGTGACTGGGTATTTTCTGATGTTGGGTAAATTATGTAGGACTCGCAACAGCGCAGATGGCGCAGGACACTGAACACTGAGCTGCTAAAGGCGACTGAACAGGTGCCAACTCAGCTGCAGGTTGTAGTGATGATTGGAGTGGATGTAGGACAGGCGGTGGTGTAGATTCTCCTGAGCCACTCCCACCTGAGTAGTGGGTATGGGTGCGGAGGTAAGCTGTGTTCTGGAGAACCTCACCTCGGGGGTCGGCGCAGGTTCTGGCAGCGACTGGGCAGCTACTGTCTCCACCCGAGGAGCTGATACGGGTGCAGGGGGCCAGCAGAGCCTCAGCCGGCCTGGAAACCGGAGCAGGGACCAGCTGGGCGCCAGCCCCCCTCACCTGGGAAACTGAGACAGGTGCAGGGGAGTACTGGGTCGCAGCTGTCCCAACAACTAATGGGGCAATCGTGGCTCAAAGAGTTGGCAGTTCGTCTTGTAACCGGAAGGTTGCCGGTTCGAGCCCCGGCTTGGACAGTCTCGGTCGTTGTGTCCTTGGGCAAGACACTTCACCCTACTGCCTACTGGTGCTGACCAGAGGGGCCGATGGCGTGATATGGCAGCCTCGCTTCTGTCAGTCTGCCCCAGCGCAGCTGTGGCTACAACTGTAGTTTGCCTCCACCAGTGTGTGAATGAGAGTGAATGAATAGTGGAATTGTACAGTGCTTTGAGGGTCTCGAAAAGCGCTATATAAATGCAATCCATTATTATTATAACTAGAGCACAAGGGGTCTGAGAGGCGGGCTCAGAAAGAACAGTCTGTAAGAGATTAATTCCCTGCTCTGAGTGAGCAGATGAAAAACAGTGCTCTGACTCCACAGATTCAGGTGTGCTAAGGCTGTAGCTTACAGGTACTAAAGCACCACATTCAGGTTTTACAAACTCTAGATAAGTGTACACCAACAGCCTTTGAGCTTCTTTCTTCTGAGCAAATTCTGCTTATACTGTCACTGCAGGGGTTAATAGTCGGTGTAAACATAGCTCCGTGCACAGAAAAGGCAGGTGAAACAAAGTCTTTTACCTCCAGATCACTGGAAATAGTAAACTCGGGGAAAACAGTGGTGGGTGTAGAGTCCCCTGACTTAAGAACATTCAAATCGGTAAACATTTCAGAATGGCCTTTCCCCCGGGGTGACAGCTCAGAAGTAACAATCTGGGGTTGAGCTATCGCAGGAACATTTACAGTCTCGGACATTACTGTTTTAACATCTAAGGAGGCAGGTTTTAAAGCCTCAGTGGCGAACTTAACTGCAAAACAATTATCCTCAGCAGACTCAGAGTTTACAGGCTCAGAAACGCGTATCTCTAACTCAGAATATACTGACTTCAAGTTTTTAGACTTAGGAAACACAAGTGAAGAACAGTCTTTCTCAAATATCAGTCCAAACATATGAGAAACGGTCTCCGAGTTAACCCTGTGTACGACAGTACGACAGTTCACAAGAAGTACAGGTTCAGACTCAACATTTACAGATTGTGATTTTTTAGAGCCTGAGGCAAGAGTCACAGAGTTTGCATTACTGCCTTCAGAGTAAGCAGATCTAGCCTCAGAGTGAACTGAAAGAGTGTCTTTGTCACTCACCCCAGCTGGCTGCTCAGAAGTTCTGGAATCCAGCTGAGGAGAGGATCATCAGCGACGTGGACCGTGTCTCCTCCTTGATGAAGGAACAGAGGTGACGAGGAAAACCGTTGATGATGCGGGGGTGACGGTCTCCTCTTCATCTTCCGACCACATCGCTTCCAGGAAGAAGGCAGGCGAACGTGGTCCCGAATGGATTGAGGAGAGAGATGAGTTCTGTGGCAGTGGGGTGGGAATGTCTTTATTAGATGGCGGCCGCTGCGGCGCCATCTAATAAAGCTTCGTCTGCAGCTGTTTCTGTGTGTTGCTGTTGCTGCTTCGCGGGGAGCGCCATGTTCTGCCGCTGTTTCCCGGCACGCTCTGTCCGCTGCTGCGGTTTCGGCACAGCAACCTGGGAGAAGACGTCTGCTAACTCCCGTGCTCGTATTGTCTCCTGGGCTTTCTGCAGCCCATTAATTAGGCCTGAGAATCCCGAGAGCAGATGAAGATGAGAATTACCTCGATGGCATAAATCCCGACAGCCATAGTTCTAGTGTCCAAGGCGTCGGTGACTCGTGTCCACAGGCTTAAGATGCGGGCCAGATTGCTTTTTCGGGCCCAGCCTGCTAAATCCATGTCGTGGTTGCGTCGTTCTGTCATGAAACGCTGTGTACAGGCAGGAGGTGAGGACTCAAAATGCAGGACTCACAACACGGGAATGAACTCAGAAGGGCAGTTTATTGTAGACTCGGGTTATATTTTCCCAGTCTAGTTTAGTTCATCATTACTTGTATCATTTTCCTAACATTCCACATAAATGATGTGCACTTTTGGACAAATACATTTACTGTACAAACATTTCTTTCATTATTATTCAGATTGTTGCACATTCCATTAACCGTACCTTTCAGTTGGTTACAGCGAAACACACAGGGAAATACAGAGCCATGAACACGACATTGGAAACAGGGAAAGGCTTAAATATGCAATACAATGACAAGGGAACAGGAAACACATGGGGAACACAGCTGAGACAAATGAACATAATGAGACAGAGGAAGCAAAACTAAACACACTGAACATCGAACACAAGACTGTCAAATTAAAACAGGAACACAAAGATGCAAACTCACAGCATGACACGGGAACAGGCAAGGGGAACAACACACGAACACGACAAAGAGAGCAAGGGAGAGCGAGTGGGGAATGTGCGGGAGAGAGTGAGGGAGAAACACGAGGGTGAGGGAGCACAAGAGAGAAATGTGACGGGCTGGGGAAACATGGGAGTGAACACAAGGAAGGAAAACAAGACACACAGAGAGAGGTTTTCCTTCCCACTGTCGCCAAAGTGCTTGCTCATAGGGGGCCATATGATTGTTGGGTTTTTTTTCTCTGTATGTATTATTGTATTGTAGGGAGCACTTTGGTGACAGTGGGAAGAAAAAAACCCTTTTAACAGGAAGAGACCTCCAGCAGAACCAGGCTCAGGTAGGGGCGGGGCCATCTGCTGTGATTGGTTGGAGTGAGAGAAGGAAGACAGAATAAAAGGCATGCTGTGGAAGAGAGCCAGAGATTAATAACAACTATGATTCAATGCAGAGAGCTCTATTAACACAGTGAGTGAGAAAGGTGACTGAAAAAGAAGTACTCAATGCATCATGGGAATCCCCCAGCAACCTACACCTATTGCAGCGTATCTAAGGGAGGATGAATATCATCTTGAATATCAAGATGGCAGATGATTGCAGGCTTCCCCAACCTTATAAACAGTACCTTTGCACAATGACTGAATCTAGCACCACTGACAAAGAATGGGCTGTGAGGTCAGTTTCTTGATCATTAACCCTTTCATGCATGAATTATGACGACCTCAATCAGGATTTTTCCTTTTATTCATCTTTAGCCATGAAAAAAAGATTTTTGAACTTGATTTTTTAAGCATGTACTTTTGAGTTTTTTTTACATGTCAACTTATGTGGACAACCACTTAGGTGGACAACTGATGTGTATGGAGGGACAAATCAGTGTCCAATGTTTTATGTGCAAGTATACCATTGGCCAAAATGGGTGAAACTGGGGAACCCATGGCACACCCATGTTTCTGCCTGTTGTACTGATGCTTGTATGTGAAATAGGTGGAATTAAGACTGTTCCAAAAGCAAACACACTTGTTCGGTGCTGAGAGTGGTCCTGTTGCTGAGGTTGGGGTCATCCTGTAACTCTCTTACGAACTACCTCCACTGCATCACTGACCGGAACGCAAGTGAAGAGAGATGTAACATCATACGAGACCATTGTTTCATCTGCTTCCCTAATGACATCTCTCACCTTCTCAACAAAATCTAAGGTGTTCTAAGGTGTTCTGAGCTGCCTACCAGTGGGTTGAGGAGCAAAACCAGAAACTTTGAAATGCTATATGTGACTGTGTTGATCATACAGAAAATTTGTCTTAAAGGTACACCCTGTTTATGCGTCTTTGCAGACTTAGCATGCCCTGGGTATAGCCTGTGGAATGAGGTCTGGTCATTTGTATCATCTTGTTCTAACTGCTTTTAACCTTGTTTCAGGGGCACAAAAGTTCTTTTCTTACTGAGCATTGACAAAATTTTCTCATGATAGTCTTTCTTCCCCAACTCAGTTCATTCCCCAACTCTCTGTGAATGGTACTCATGGCCATTGATCAGTGGTTGTTGATCAATGGTCATGAGAATTTGCATATTAATGGTCAAGGAACTGATCTCCCAGCCCATTGTTCCTTCAGTGGTGGTAGTTAGTCATTATGCAAATGTACTGTTTATAAGATTGGGGAAACCTGCAGTCTGCGGAGACTGAAGAAGTCACTTGGATGATTGACGAAACGTTTCTCCCATTGAAAATGCTACGTCCAGATGAACAGAATCAACCTTTTGGGATTTACTTACCTGAATGATTGAGAAAGACGATAGTCTTTCTGATTTACCAAAACCGTGCACCTACCCTTGTCTGCCAGAAGGATAATAATGTTGCTGTCATAAGTGATATCAGTGCCTTCCAGTATTCCATTCTGATGTTGGATGCTGGGGCTTCCGCAGTTGCAGTTTCTCTGCTTCAGTGTTGTTTCAAATTCCTGTTTCTGTGGCTATGATCAGTTCCACTAGTGGGATTCCTCTCTGCGTCACAGCAAAGTTCAATGCTTTTGCAAGGATGTTTTTCTCTGCTTGGGTGAGTTGTCTGTCAGACCATTTTTTTACCCACTTGTTGCCATCCTCGGTGTCGCATCCTTCTCTAGTGGTGGCTGTAGCTCAGGAGGTAGAGCAGGTCACCTACTGATCGGAAGGTTGGAGGTTCAATCCCAGGCTCCTCCAGTCTGCATGCCAAGTATCCTTGGGCAAGATACTAACCCCAAGTTGCTCTCCGATGCATCCATCGGAGTATGAATGTGTGTGAGTGTAGTTAGAAAGCACTCAGTATAGAGGTAGTGCTTGTAAGAATGGGTGTGACTGGGTGAATGTGGCGTGTTGTATAGAGCGCTTTGAGTACTCCGGGAGAGTAGAAAAGCGCTATATAAGAATCAGTCCATTTACCATTCTCTCTTCTGGCCACTGAGGACATTCTCTGTATGTTGCTGTGGTTTCCGACGCACAACAAGTAAGTCAAATTACTTTGTTTCCTGGTATTAGACTTTTCATGCTGTGCAAGTCTTCTCAGTGAAGTCAAACACCTTTTGAGTATTCTCATATAAGCGTTGTAAATCTCTACCGGATCCGCTCCTCTTTAGATTTTAGCAAATCACTGGTAAAATTTGTTTGTCTCAACCTACCTTTACATCAGTAATGGGGAACGTTTAAAAGTTCATCCATCCATCCATTCGCTTCCGCTTATCCTTTTCAGGGTCGCGGGGGGCGCTGGAGCCTATCCCAGCTGTCATAGGGCGAGAGGCGGGGTACACCCTGGACAGGTCGCCAGTCTGTCGCAGGGCCAACACACAGGGACAGACAACCATTCGCACTCACATTCACTCGCACATTCACACCTATTGGCAATTTGGATTATCCAATTAACCTATCCCCACAAGCTGCATGTCTTTGGGCGGTGGGAGGAAGCCGGAGTACCCGGAGGGAACCCACGCAAACACGGGGAGAACATGCAAACTCCACACAGAAAGTCCCCGGCCTGATGGTGGAATTGAACTCAGGACCTTCTTGCTGTGCGGCAACAGTGCTAACCACCTTGCCACCGTGCTGCCTCGTTTAAAAGTTGATAGAGTACACTAATGCATACAGATCAGTCAGTCAGTCTCATCATCCACTGAAGCACAAAATGGGTGTCATCAGGACATTACGTGACAGAGCGAAAACCATCCCCGTAGAAACAGCAGCCAGGGTAGTAAAAGTCAGGGCTCTAGACCAGACCTTCCCAAAGTGTGGGGCCCGGCCCCTAGGGGGGGCACAGAGCCATTGCACAAAAAGGGAAAAAAACAACGCTTGGACACTGCTAGCACGGGGCGCCTACACAAACGCAAAGCAGGAGATGAAGCATCGCTGAATATGTTTCCAAACCAACTTCATTCTAAGCCAAAGACTAGAAAATATGGTGAAGCAAATCTGCCCTTTGGTTTCACCTGCACAAGTGCCGAGGTAGGTCTCCCCTACAGAATAGTCTTTCCTTCGTCGGGAGCACGCGCTGGGCTCTCCAAATCACGGACAAACAGCATCCCGCATTCTTGATTTTTAGTTCACAAACACTTGTTGTAATGACTAACTACTCCTGACATTTTGGAGATGTTTGCTCTTTATACAGTAAAGTTATAGCTGGATTCGAATAATATCAGGCTGATCCTGCCACGATTTGTCCCCCCTGTCTAAATCACGGACAAACAGTATCCCACAGCTGTTTATGTTTTTAAACCCATTTTGCACAGAGAGGCTTTTTTTAAAAAAATGTATTGATAGCAATGTTGAATATTATTACACAGGAAAAAACAACTACATGTAAAATAATCACACCGTGACGCCTCTGCCTTTCTAAATGGAGGGACAGTAACTACGTGTTTATATGTAAGTGTCAAAAACCTGAAGATAGAGACAAAATACTGTTAATCTGACTATCTGCCATTCTACAGAGCGTGACGTGAAATAAGGCACATAACTTTAACGTTGCATGACAACTCTGTATTCCTCGTCCACACATAAACGCAAAAAAGGAGTTTTTAAAAAATCTCAGTTTTCGGTGATTCGAAACGCCGTTTACGTGTGGACGAAACATCTGCGCTTTCAAAAATACCCGTGTAGATGTGGACGTAGCGTAAAAGAGTTAGTAGTTTATTTTCTTACTACCTGCAGATTACTTGTATTTGCTTAATTGTTTACTAAATGTTTGAGGTGTGAAATAAACCGCAATTGAGCAAAATATGGGTGTGTGTGGTTGGAGGATGTGTTAGTGCGTGCGTGTGTGTGTGTGCGCGCGCGCACGCGCGCGAGGGGGGGGGGCGCGAACATTTTTCTGTAAAACAAAGGGGGGCCCAGCGAAAGTTTGGGAACCACTGCTCTAGACCAACTTTTTGCCACGGTTGCACTGGTGCACCTAACTTTTTTTCTGAGGCGCACCAGCACAAAAGTTATGCGCACCAAAATTTTTCAACCGCATCGCTTAACACCGCAGTTTTACATTTATACTTTTGGGGGAAAATTGCTGTCTATACAGACAATATTCATTTGTAAATTATTAAGTAACAATCTTGTGCTTGTGCTTAAAGTGCTTTGGCACTCTTTGGCAATATTGTAGACAATGTTAAACCTAATCATCACATCGGCCTCCTCTGACGACGTGTTTGCTGCTGCCTGCTTCTGAAAGGCAGTGGGGAGAGGGGACACTTGAGCAGTGCATTTATCACGACATAATGTGTTTTCTGGATACACTGTGCTTTTTCAGTGTTCAAAGATTGATTTCTCCGTGTCAGAGCACTGACTATGAATTTCAGACGGATCAGGCCTTAACTTGACAAAAATGTTATCAATAGTTCTTTTCATCTTTTATCATTACCCACAGCTATATCCACTTCTGTCAGGCTAGGCTACTCACTAGGGCTGGGTATCATCACTGACTTCTATAATCCATTCGATTCCGATTCACAAGGTCCTTATTCGATTCGATTCAATTTAGCCTCAGACAGCCTGAAATATTATAATTCATTTATCAGTACTGACACTTGTGAGACTTCATCAGAATTGTGAACATCACAGCAGATGCCTTTGTGTCAGAGTAACTGAGAATAAAACACAGAAAAACATGAAGATTTACCTGGCCTGGATTTTTATAGCAGATAACCTATTATAAAATATTAAAATATTCTGCAATTTTGCATAATTTTAAAAAGTTTGCAGCTGACAGCGCTGCAAACAACGGCAGACTGGGGGGTAATAAGCGAATAAATAATGCCGAAAACAGAGATTTGAGATGGGAAACTGTTCTTGAAGTACACACACACACACACACACACACACACACACACACACACACACACACACACACACACACACACAGAGAGAGAGCTGTGCATGAAGTGGGATTTTATCGTGGTGAAAGCAAAACAGCAAAAGTAAGAGGAAATTCATGACAACATTTATCAAATGTGAAGCGTAGTTTGCTGCTTCTTTTGCTGCTGGTTCAGTGAATTTTGGTTGGAGAGAGACAAAACCTTCAGCTCAGAATCTATCGCAAAAAAGATGTAAACGTGTCCGTCTACGTGCCGTCGGGTGAGAAAGCCAAGAAAGAGATACCTGATTATGATGCGTCGGGTCCCCGCTCTGCGTTTACGTCTTTGTGTAGAATCTGTTTACCTCCTCTCATTTACTGTTTGGTGATGTTGAAATAGTTTTTTGAGCTTTAACCTGAGATTCTGGCATTTCTGGCAAAATACATTTATATTTAAAAGTCGATTCAGGATTTAATAATTCAATATCACTTTATTCAAGCTACTTACCTCTCTCTATTAGTGATGTGTGGGTCGCGAACAAAACGGCTCTCAGAGCCGACTCTTTGAAGTGAATGACACGAGCCGGCTCCTTATTGGGAGCCGTGTTTTTTTTTTTTCCCTTTCTCTCACCCTCTCACACTTTTTTCCCGCTTCACTCCGCACGCGAGCCTTGTGCGTGCGCTGAGCAGAGGGGGGAGGGGCGGTAGTTACACTTGCAGTAGAACAGGAACAGAGCCGGAGGGAAACAGAGAGAAAGAGAGCCAGGGACAACAACGTCACATTAGAAAGGTATAGTAATCATCCACAACTATTTTCAGTTGCGGATGATAAAGGATTTAGAAAGTTTATTCATGCAGGCCTATATGACAGAGAATGTGCATCTTCTTTTTGTTTTCATATTTTAATTTATATTTAATTGCATTGTGGTTTGCAGTGTTTTGTGTTGTTTCACATTAAATTAGTTTAAAAGGAAAAAGCTGAAAATTTAAATAGTTAAAAGTTGAAATGTGAATAGTTGTTTTTTATATTATATGATTTATTTATTACATTTTATGTGGAGTGAATAAATAAAAGTATATTTACGGTGGCCCCTAGAGATAAAACACGTACGAACTCCAAAACACGTACGAACTCCGAAGCACCTACAAAACACAACAGAAGTGCTCCAGGATGCTAGGGGCAGTGTTTAGCTTTGTTACCTAGTGGCTACACAAGCCAGGAAGTACCAACGACCGGATCTGGTGTGTGGTAGTAACAGTTAAATGAACTTTTTTTTTATTATATATATATATATATATATATATATATATATATATATATATATATATATATATATATATATATATATATATATATATATATATGAGTGCTTGTGTATAAATACACATATGCTTTCATTTGTGCAATTTAAGTGATCGAGGTAGCTCTGTTTTGGAAGTTCAGTTAACACTAGAAATGTGTTTTGGAGTTTGTACGTGCTTTGTCTCCAGGGGCCACTGTATATATTTATATATAAACATATATAAATAAAACCACGTTTTTTTTTACATTAGCAATTCCTTTTGTGCATAATTTTATATTGTTGTTAATAACAAATTAATTAAAGCAACAAAACAACCTGAAGAGCCGGTTGGGAGCCGAAAGAGCCGGCTCTTTTTAGTGAGCCGAGCCGAAAGAGCCGGTTCTCTAAAAAGAGCCGGAAATCCCATCACTACTCTCTATCCACCTGCACTTTCAACTGGACCACGGCCAATCAGAGAAGTCCCGCCCCTGACTATCTCTGATTGGTTTAGACCACGATAGGGGCATAATGTGTGTCTGTTGTTGACTACATGGAGACTTTCAGAGTTGCAGAGACTTTTTTTGTTAGTCAAACAGTTGGTCGCACCGGTGCGACTTAAGATTTTTTTAGTCGCATCATTGAAAAAATTGGTTGCATTTGCGACCAAATTGGTCGCAGTCTAGAGCCCTGGAAGAACATCATATCAAGAAGGCCCTGAGTAAATATGGTTATCCCAGCTGGACATTTGTCAAAGCTGGGAAGGCACCTAAAGAAAGCTCCAGGCGATCTAAGAGAAAAGAAAGACAACTGCTGTCTAAGCAAAAACCCAAAGTGAACCCTTATGTGTTAGGAGTATCGAAACAGTTGAGATGGATTTTTTTTCTAAATACTGTCTCTCTGTGGCTTTTAAACTCCAAAACATGATGCACCAAAAATTGGTCCACCCCAAAGATCAGGTCCCCCGACATAGAGTAATATAGTCTACACCATTAAGTGTCAGGAGGATTGCCGTGATTTATTAACATCGGGGAAACCAAACAGCCTCTTGCTAAGTGGATGGCACAACACTGAAGAGCTAACTCGACAGGCCAGGACTCTGCAGTTTAGTCACACCTACATGCCACTGAACGCTCTTTCAATGATCAGGATGTACACACCCTTGGCAGGGAGGAACACTGGTTTGAGCAGGGAGTTAATAGGGCATTGATGTGAAAAGGGAACGACTGAAACGAGGAAGGAGCCTAAGGGTACATCTTTTGCCATCTTACAATGCTGTGATTGCAGCTATTCCACAACTCTCTGTGAATGGTTGTTATTGGCCATTGATCAATGGTCCGTGATCGATGATCAATGGTCAATGGTCATTTATCAATGGTCAGGCCAATTTGCATATTAATGATCAAAAAACAGGACCGTGACATTTATTTTTTTGGTGGCTGGGTTTATATAAAAGATGTGGCCATTGTACCTTATTAACCAGTCAAAATCCAAGTTTATCAAATTTTCCATTTTAGGTAAGTAAAGTACGTAAGTAAAATTTTATTTGTATAGCACCTTTCAAGATCAAAATCAAAGTGCTTCACAGAAGCTAAAACATAAAAACAGAAATTAACCAAAAGCAAGTTTAAAAAGATTAGTTTTTAGTTAGCTATTTTTTAAAAGAGACTCCTGAGTCCACAGATCTCAAGCTCAAAGGGAGAGAGTTCCACAGTCTGGGGGCCACTATTACAAAAGGTCTGTGACCTTTTGTTTTCAGCCTTGTATGATGGACAACCAGCAAGCGGATGTAAAAGATCTCTGATGTATGTTGGTGCTTGTCCATGCAGAGCTCGAAATGTGAAAGTTAGAATCTTAAAGTGGACTATGAATTTAATGTGGAGCCAGTGCAGCTTGATCAGCAGGGTGTAACATGCAAGTACTTGGAAGACTTGGTCAGAAACTTTGCAGCAGCATTCTGAACAACCTAGAGACGTTCCAAGGAGCCTTTACATAAACAAGTGAACAAAGAATTACAATAATCCAAAACGAGATGAAACAAATGGATGTGTGACAATATCCAGTTCTGAGCGTGGCACAATGGGACTCAGCTTACCAATATTTCTCAAGTGATAAAAACAGGAGCAGACCAGAGATTTAGCATGAGCATCCAAAGTCAGAGCTTAGTCAGTGGTCTCACCAAGGTTCCTGATAGAAAGTCTGGCAATGTAGCAAGAGGATCTAAATTTTCCATAACCCTAGGTACAAATTTTTCAGGACCACAAACAAGGACTTCTGTTTTATCCTCATTAAGCTGAAGAAAGTTGTCAACCATCCAACCTCTGATGGCATCTATGCCCCAAGATGTTTCCAAGCTACAGGTTTTGCATAGGTGCATAAAGGAGATATACAATTGAATATCATCTGCATAGCAGTGATACGAAATGTCCTTAAAAGTGCTCAAAAAGTGCTGAAGAGGGAGTATATGCGACAGAAACAATAAAGGCCCCAAAACGGAAACTTGTGGGACACCATAGGCAAGAATATTAGAAGAGGACCTATACTTAGAAGTAGCCACAGAAAAGGATCGTTCATACAAGTAAGATAGAAACCAGTCCATAGCAGACCCTTTAAAAAACATTTGTATAATACTTTAACCTTTAGTGAGAGGGAGATACTTTAAATTCATTTTTTTCTCCAGCAAGTTATGAAAATGAAAAGTATTTGAATGAAGAGTATGTCGATCACATTACAATTACTCAAGTAGGAACATAGATCAAGAGGTGAGATATGATTTGCTGGGGAAACATAGGATATACATGAGGAGAACATGGAAACAGAAAAGGGAAAGGAGACACAAGGACACACACATAAATAGAGACACAGAGATAGACACAGCTAAACAGGACAACCTAGGCAATATAAACTCAAGACTAATAAATCAAATTAAACATTAAACACAATAATACAAGAATAACATCAAAACACAAGAACTCAAAATGCATTTTGAAAGAGAAAAACAGCTGTAAAAAATGGGAGATTCAAAATTCAAAATGTTAAAAATACACGAAATGCATGAAATACATAAACATTAATACTAATTAATACTTAAGTATTTTACTTTGAATTAACCACATTCAATGAGTTACACATCCAGCTTTGAATAATAATTCAAATGAAGTTAGAATGACCAGTTATTCCACAACAAGTAAACAGAACATTTACTGCTCTGTCCACACTAACATACAGATAATACAGACTAAATAAATAGCTTGTTAAAGTCTTGAAATATGGCTTACCTTTTATTCCCCTCCCTCCCTCTCCACATAAGTGTGCCATACTCAATTTCCAGCTTCAGTGAGAATGAAGAAAGATAGGAGAAGAAAATTGGAAGTTTGGTTTAAAATGCAGACAGCCCTGACTTTCTGCTTGACAGCCTGTGACATCTCCCCACATCAGACTTTGCATGGCAGAATAGGAGCTTGTAATAGAATTTCCCACACCAAGGAGGTTAATTATAACCCCCCCGCTTCTGCAAAGTAAAATAAAATACACCATGCTGCCTGTAAGCTTCTGTAACAGCTGCAAATTTCTGACACCATCTGAGTTTTAAGATTTAATTCCAGGGTAATGTCTGCCACACTGTTCCTATTATAGCAAGACCCACATGGGATCTTAAGGGGCCTTCAGCCAAAATAACCTACATCACATTCCAGAAAGATGATTCTTTTTATCTGGACATAGCATTATCAGTGTGAGCACCAGCGTATCCATTTACTTCTCCCTCAATTTTTTCCCCCACCCCCATTCTTTTCTCTTTTGTTTTCTTCCCGTTCTCTGATCTCCTGTCTTATCTTTCACCAATCTGGCCTTTACCCCCTGTCTGCTGCACCATTACATCCACAAGACAATAATATGAATAATAGAATAAATAAATAAAACAAAAATATTAACAAGATGAATCTACAAAGAGTCTACGGTGCCCCTCTTGGGAAAACAAATATGTTTGGCACAACAAAACATTCAGACCATAATTCTCCTTGCTACAACTGCTGGACAGGACACACACACACACGTGCAAAGAAAACATGGACTAGAGCTACTGATAGCAAGCAAGCACGGCATTCATGACTGCAGTGTAATATTCATCACAGAATCTTGGCAAAAACTCGCTAATACTGGACTCGCCTCGCTTGCTGGCCACATCATGCACCGTCTTGACAGAGATAAAAGCACAGGTAATACCAGAGGAGGGGTCTCTGTCTCTATGTTGACTTGGACAGCTCAGAGTAGTGATCATTACTGCAATATATACCACCTGATGCTAATTTTAGCATGGCACTCTTCCAGCTGTAAACCATAATAAATAATCAGCTGCAGGCCTATACTGAGAGAGCTTTTATTTTTGCCGAGGACTTCAAACAGGCTTGTCTTAACCCCGTAATGAATCACTTTTTACAATATCTACAGTCCTCTGCCAGAGAGAAGAATATATTGGATCACATGTATTCAAATATTAAGCAAGCCTACAGGACTGTACCCGTCCCTCACCAGGGACTGTCAGATCACCTATCACTGCTCCCTTTACCAGCATACATCTCCCGCAGGAAGACATCCAAAACTGCCATAACCTGGCCTGAAGGAGCACTCTACCAGCTGCAAAACTGCTCTGTGAGCACTGAGTGGAGTACTTTTGATCACTTTGACCTTCAGGAGTACACAGAGATGGTGCTGTTCTACATAAAGAGCTACACTGACAACATGACAGTGGACAAATGTTTTTTGGTCTCTTCAAACCAAAAATCTTGGATCACCTTGGATGACCAGACTCTTCTGAAGAAACAGAACTAAGCCTTCAAGTCAGGGGAGAAAACTCAGTACAGTGTGGCAAGGGCGGAGCTGTGGAGAGGAATCAAGGCTGCAAAAGAGCCTCCCAAAAGGAAGGTGGAAGAACCCCTCCACCAACAACAAACTGAAGCTGGTGTGGCAGAGACTACAAGGCATTTCCAACTACTACTACAAACAAGGCTCCACACCCCTCTGACTCCATGCTGGCAGAAGAATTTAATACCTCCTTCTCTCCCTTTGAGGCAAAGTGCCCTGACACAGCTGAGCTGCTTTCAGTGTCCACCAGCCACTGCTCTCTCATCCTCCAGGAACACCAGGTGAGTCAGGTGCTAAAAACTGTGAACATCAGGAAAGCTGCTGGCCTGGATGGCGTACTTGGTAAAGTACTTCGTCCCTGCGCTTACCCCGAAGACAATAACCATCAGTCCTGTGCCAAAGTCATCTGCCCCAAAATGTCTCTATAACTACAGACCCATTGACTTAAGGTATGCAGTCATGAAATGATTTGAGAGTCTTATCCTGCAACATAAAGGTCTGTCTCCCACATAACCTAGTTTTTCATCGGTTTGTCCTGTAGGAAAACTGACGTGAGTCTAGGTTCATGGACACTAACATAAACACTAACAACAGCATTTTTTTAATTAGTCAGAGAATAACAGCCCTCAGTTCAATAAAAAGAACAATAATCATAGCCTTAGTGCAAGAGCAAATAGATTTCAGCAAATTCCAGGGAGGAGACTAAAATCTATTGGAATAGTCTTGAGGGAATGTACAAAGGTGGAAAAACTTGGGGCACCTCTGGAAGAAAAAAAAGAAAAAACTGACAACAAAGATTGGAGACCCAGGAGGAAAAGTCTTTAATCAGTATCAGCTTCTTGGTGTAAAGAAATTGACAATATGTACACTAGAGGGGCAACAATGAGGCGATCCCCAAAACAGGAATGGCTTTTCAGGTGGAGGCTGATAATTTGGACCCTACAGAAGTTGCACAAGAAATCCAACTTCTCTAGGATAGAGGAGAGCCATTGCAGGACACAAGCAGTAACTCTAGAAGAGCTGGACAGGGCATTAACCCATCAGCAAGACTGGTACTTTCTCCTTTTTGCAAAGAGGAACAGGCTGAGCACTCATGGTGCCCTACAACATTACATCCATTGGCTTCTTGTGCTATTCACAGATGTTTTGAGGTTAAGCACATATGACAGACATTACAGTGCCTGTAACATCATTCAGCATGAAATAAGATACCATTGCCTAGCTTGTAGAGGTCTGTGCATGGATAGACCATAACTGACCCACCACTAACCCGACTCCTATTAGGTAGGATGAAATCATTAGACCTACTGTCAGGCACTATGTTGTTTTAATCGTTCCTGGGTAGCTCCTGGTGCACAACAATGCCTGGTCTCATGTGGTTAGAGTATGCTGGAAGTCCCTGATGGATCAACAAATTAATACCATTGGCTGGTCTCCATCCTCACCTGTCCTAAATCCAATAATCCGGGGCGACCGTGGCTCAGGGGTTTGGAAATGTATCTGTAACCGGAAGGTCGCCGGTTTGATTCCCGGGCTCTCTGTCCTGGTTGTCGTGTCCTTGGCCAAGACACTTTACCCTACCGGATATCGGCCAGAGGGGCCGATGGCGCGATATGGCAGCCTCGCTTCTGTCAGTCTGCCCCAGGGCAGCTGTGGCTACAACTGTAGCTTGCCTCCACCAGTGTGTGAATGCGAGAGTGAATGAATAATAGCATTGTAAAGCGTTTTGGGTGCCTTGAAAAGCGCTATATAAATCCAATCCATTATTATTATTAATAAAACACTTCTGGGACATTATGTTTTGGTCCATCCAAAACCAGTAGGTTATAATTTCGATTTTCTAGGAGCTCAGCTAGGTCCTGGTCCAGATCTGTGAGGAAATCCCCTAGTACACCATATGATATCTCAATATGAGCATGTCACAATGTTGCCAGGCATCCATACAAGCACATGGGGGTCATACAAACTACTGAGTACCATTTAATTACCATTGAGTTAATAAAAGCAATAACTTCTGCTTTGACAAAAGTAAACTGGGAGAAATAATTCTGTGATCTTAAAGATTCACTTGTCACTCTTTGCAAACATTGTTGATCTGGGTCTACCTTTCTGGTGTGTTCTTTGGACTTCATGGTGTTGTTGCTCCCAACATTCTCTTAGACAACCTCTGAGGCCGTCACAGAGCAGCTGTATTTGTACTGACATTAGATTACACACAGGTGCACTCTATTTAGTCATTAGCACTCATCAGGCAATGTCTATGGGCAACTGACTGCACTCAGACCAAAGGGGGCTGATTACGCACACCCCACTTTGCAGTTATTTATTTGTAAAAAATGTTTGGAATCATGTATGATTCTTGTTCCACTTCTCAGGTGTACACCACTTTGTGTTGGTCTTTCACGTGGAATTCCAATAACATTGACTCATGTTTGTGGCTGTAATGTGACAAAATGTGGGAAAGTTCAAGGGGGGCGAATACTTTTGCAAGCCACTGTATTTCTCCACTGAAAATATAGAATATAAAACAATTAAAAGAAACTGTCATGGTCCCTCAGTTTTTGCTGTGCGACCTGCCATTTTGGTTTTTTTGGGGTTTTTTGGTGTGTGTGTGTGTGTGTGTGTCAAATCAAATCTGAATTGTTGAAACCTGAGTGGTTTCCTGCATTCTGGCTAACACGCCTGGCAACAATCATGCACCTGCTCCTGATGATCTTGTTTGGGCAGCTTTAAAGAGAAGCAACAGAGGACCAGTGTTTGCTGGATTGTTGCATAAATAACAGTGAAGCTCCTTTTTTTACTGTTTGACAAGTAATTCTTACCTGCCTGTCCTTGTGCCCAGAATTGTGTAAAGACTGGGCTTCCACAATGTTCAAACAGATAATAGTCCACTCAGAAATTGTAACCAGAACCAGCTCACCACTTCACATCAGACAAAGAGACCTGACAAAACGGTGTTGACCTTTCTGAATTGATATTCACTGTAAAGAACAAAAAAAGCATTGTCATCACTTGGAGCCGGTCACCGTGTCAGAAACTATAAAACAGTTTAATTGTCTAATGTTTAGACAGTGATATTAAAAACAAAAACATGCTCCCAGTAATAATTCACCAAATCATTTACACATCTTTTAAAGTCTGCAAGAGAAATCAGTTGAGCGAGCTCCGAGTCCTACTGTAATGTAATCCATGAAGAGCAGAAAATTAAAATGACTTCTTTTCGAGCTCTGTACAAACTGTTAGAATGGTGAATGTAATGACATCCTGAGACCAGATGTACACTATGATTAAACGGCTTATGTAACATGTAGTCACTTATTTCAATGTCTGAATTGCACATCATATTGATTGACAGTATTGTCTTATATGTTGGGGCAGGCGAGTAGAATTATCAAGAAGAATTGTCACTGAACTCATTTTATTTACAGGTATTTTTATTATGTATGAACATAACGCTAACTTTAAACAACTTTAAATGCATATTTATTTAAGGAGAATATAGTAAATAACAATAAAACAAAAGTATTTCTACTACATCAACAGAAAAAAACAGGCCTGGGATCCTCCTGATTAAAAAAAAAACGGTCCAGGACTGGGACACTCAGATTAATCCTGCAGTACAAGGGTCTGGTTAAGGAAAAGGTGGGGAACAGCATAAACAGTTTTAGTAGAAAAGTATTTCATTTATTTAAAGAGATCAAAGGCTTATTTTGATTATTAAGCTTAACTAAAATATACTTATACACTGTAAAAAGACTTTTAAAAGAATTTTATACACTTCAGCTGTTTAACTAAGCTTTTTTGTAAACTTAAAAAGCCCTGTTTTCAGTTTTGTGACAATTTTACAGCCCATCTATGCACACAAATAAGTTACAAGACCAAACGAATAATAGAAAATAAATATAAATATAAAATGCTCTTCTATAAGTTTCAAAGAGATTTAGTTTACATATTTTATATAATACAATAATAATGATCGGCAATGATTCAGTCTCTGAAATTATCCATGAAACTGGATTTCTAAATGCGTGTAGATTAAATAAAATTATTTTACCTGCACACGATTGTCTCCAATGAGCCTAACATACAAAACATGCTGGCTACTATCATACGTTTTTCTAGCTTCTCAAGCTATGAAAATGTACAAAAAAAAAGTAGCAACATTTCTGGGTCCATTTTAAAGTTGTCATGCTGTGGCGCTAGTAACTGGAAAAACGTGGAAGTAAGGGCGGACTTGAATGAAGGCTAGAAGGCTGTCCAATTTTCACAGCAGCTCATTTCCGGCCTACCCTGCCTTGAAAGGCAGTGGTACGTGGTAGGTTGGGTCCTTCCAAGCATGCTACCCCTGAATTACGACAAAGCAATAGTGTGTGTTCACCTCTGTTCCTCGTCGGATTGCCTGCGTTACTTCCACAGTCTCTACCGTGTGTCACCCCCTGCATTTTCTCTGCTGGTCATTCCCTATGTGTGTTATGTGTTGGTGTGTGCGGCTAACGTGTAAGTTTATATTGTTAATTGGTAATTATGAGACAGTGTGCTTCAGATCATTTTACAGGGTAATGTGAAACGTAATGAGCAGTGTTACGGAATAAATATATATTCCGCTACCCCGGGGTTGCGGTCATGGCCTATTAAGTGGTCTGTTGGCTCTTAGGTGACGGTTTCCTCGTGGCTGCGTGCAGCGGGGCTAGGGGAGGGTCTGTGCTGACGGACGTGGGTTACTGACCTGGTAGCCTGGCTGCCCCAGGGTGGGTCCGGGACAGGCGTGAGGTTCTGGGGGCGCTCCGTCTCTGGGCTGGGGCCCTGGCCGGGCCTCGGGGACTTGGGTCCTGGTTGGTATGTTGCTGGGGTTGTGGGCGGGTGGGTGTATGGGGGCCCGGCCCTGGCGCAGGGTGCCGCCAGTGTATCGAGCCACCTGGGGGGCTCTTCAACTGGTGGGGGAGGTTGTTACACCTTGCAGGAGCTCTCCTCTCTTCAGGAACTCACTCTGCAGGAGGGGGAGATACAGGAGAGGTGAAAGAAGATCTCAGCCTGGGCGTCTATTGTCTTGTGTAGTCTGGAAAATGAGTGGATGACGGGGTGGGTGCAGTTTTCTCTGTGGTGGGGTCAGGTGGGGTGTACCGGGCTCTGTGGGGCCGGGCGGTGCTGCTGTTCCGGGCCCCAGTCCGGATGGGCCTGGGCCCCCTTTCCCTGGCGGGTTGCGGAGTATGGGGGTGCCTACTGGGGTCAGCGAGGGAGCTGGCCCCAGGGAGGGGTCACTTGCCCCTCCCTTCCTTCCCTCCCCATCTCCAGCTGCCTCCCTCTTCCCGCTCCACCACAATCACCCACACATGCAGGGCCTTGGGATAAAGGTGTGTCACCAGGGTGCAGGGGAGGCATCCCCCCCTCTGTCCCATTCTGGCTGCCTGTGCCTCAATTTTATCTCACAACTTAGACATTCACATTACTCACACTCTCATAACACATACATATAGGATCTTGGGGGTGGGCACGCTACACGGACTCCAAAAGACCATCAGGGTGTACACCTCACCCCTGGCGTCGTTGCCCACCTCTCAATTTTAAATTTTTAAATGCACGGAGACGCTGAGGGCCATCAGGAGGGGCTATGCGCTTACCTGCTGCTCTTTGGCAGGTAGATCCATGCCCTCCCTGGTTTTAAATGCACCTTAGGACACACATGCATCAACACTACATATGAGCGGGCGGAGGGAGGTTTGGAGTCTTCTCACACCCCCGTTCTCTGCGGCCTGCTGGAGCGGGGGGCCTAGGAGGAGGAGTTGGCCGTCCGACTGAGGTCTGGAATGTGGGGCCTCCCTAATGCTGCGGAGTCGGGGCGGTCTGCTTCTCCCCACCGCAGGGAAAAGGGTAACACCACCTGGGTCTGGGTGCAGTTTCCCCCTCCAGGGGCAAGGGTACCTAGACCCGGTTCTTAGAGTACACTTGGGGATTGTGATTGTGTGTAAAGTGTCTCTCTATGTCTGTCTCCACGTTGGTTGAGTGTTGAGTAATTGCATATGAGAGCATGAGGGTGGGAATGGATGTTTGTATCTGTGTGTACCTGTATGTCTGTGTCCATATGTCAGGTTGGGTATCAGACGCCACCTCTCTGGGGACATCTCAGGACCTCTAAGGTATGGAGGCCTATCTCCCCCTACCACTTCCCCTGCCAGTGGCAGATGCCCTCAGACATCGGTGCGTTGGTGGTTCTTTGTGTCCGGGGATGGGCGCCCAGGTACACACCGGCTTACTCCTTGGTGGCTGCTTATTGGGGCCTGGAGCCTGGGGCTCGCTCGGGCCACTTCGGGGGTGGGGTGCCCTCGGCCTGGGGCTCGGTCACTCTCGCACAGCTGGCTGCCGGCGGAGCTCATGGGCACGTCACTGCAACCCCCCCTGGCTTCTGCTCCGCGGCTGCTGAGTGACCCCTCATCTGGGACTCTCCTCAGCTCTTTCTGGGATAGTGGCGCGGCTGCCCCTCTGTTGGTCTTCCTTGGTCTCTTGTGTTCTGGGGGCCTCTGGATGTCTGGAGTCTTGATCTCCTCCATACCTGCTTCATGCCCTGGAGGACGGGGCTGTGGCTCCCCCACACACTCTAGTAGATCATTACATGAAGGAACCTTTTGAATAGGTTCCATCCTCACAGGTGTACACACGGGTGCTCACACACACAAACAACACCCTTTTTGGCTCCTACCTCAAAGCACACTGAGCGCTGTCGATCTTACGTGCTGCACAATAATGTTTAGTATTTACTGTGATATTCCCATAGATCATCGTGATGTTGTTTATTGTATTGCTCTCATTTTCTTCTGCTTGTTTTCTTTTTTCTTTCTCAACAGGTGATCCAGGTGATTGATATATGTATTTTTTTGTCTGCTTATTTAGTTGGTTTTTGTTTTTTTGTCTTTTATCCCCGTCCCTCTTCTCCACTGTTTTTCCCCCTCTTCCTTTTCCCTTTTCTTTTCCTCATTCAAGTCTGTCCTGTATCTAGCAAGTGAAAATAAAAAATAAATAAAATAAACAATAAAAGGTGAATTAAATAGACCATTACGGCAAGGCTGGGATGGTCAATTTGGTAAAGTAAATCCGCTGGGACTTTCTTCGCCTTTAGACAATAATTCTGATGGCAAAAGAACCAAACGGGACAAACAAAAAAAAAATAAAGAGTTCACTTGCTGTGGATCAGAGCACCGACACAACTGACATTGCCCAGCTGTCAATTTTCATTCGTGGAGTGGACTCCAGCCTGAGCATAACAGAAGAGTTTTTGGCGTTACGTCCTATACATGGCACAACTACAGGACAAGCTCATATGAAGGGGTATCCAGATGTGTAAATGGGGCTGCCTTGGGAAAAACTCGTGAGATTGACAACAGATGGAGCACCCGCGATGTGTGGACACATGTGTGGATTGGTGGCAAGGATACATGAAAGGATGCGGGATGAAAATGTCACAGATGAGCTGACAGCTTATCACTGCATCATACACCAGGAGTCGTTATGTGGCAAAGCCTTGAAAATGGAACATTGATATATATTACTGATATATTAAATGTCCCTTTATTACCATTTCATAACTGTCTTAAATCAGATGGAAAACAATGTAATGCTGTAGATGAACTCAAAATATATAAAGCAAATAAGCATGTGCAGCAGTAATACCAAACAAAAACATACATGAAACAGTTATATTAATCCAAAATGCACCATGTTTCATATAAATGGAGAAAAAAATACTGATAGTAATTTTGCTCTGCATTTATTTTCAAGTACATTTTGGTGCTGATACTATACACTGAAAAACTTAATGTGTGACTTTTCACTGCCCTTTATACGTTTTACTTGAATGATCCAAAAAAATTTGAACCAGAGTAATAAAATAAAAAGCAAAGGTGATATACTAAGATTAGCGGCAGACAACATGAGTAAGCATGCAGGACTATAATTGTTACTGCTAGGACCCTTTATTTATTTGGGAAGCGTAAATGATGAGAATTACCAGTAGTTTTAAGCATGGTGACAAAGCGACTGCGATAACAGCTTGGGAGCATCCTTAGGTCAACTCCTTTCATTTTGGGAACAGGACCTGCATCACTCGAGAATCATCTTGGGAAACTGGTCATTTACAGAGTCCATTCCTCTCAGCTCCCGGCCGCAGCTCTTTACCATCTCTTTTTTGTTTAAGTTGTTCAAATTTGGCCACAATCGATCTGGGTCTGTGTGGAGGACATGATGGATGCTGATGTTTTTAACTACATCCTCACCCCCAACTGGTCGTGGCAGACGACTGCTCCTCCCTCGGCCTGGTTCTGCTGGAGGTTTCTTCCTATTAAAACAGGGAGTTTTTCCTTCCCACTGTCGCCAAAGCACTTGCTGATAGGGAGTCATACGACTGTTGGGGTTTTCTCTGTTTTCCTTGTATTATTGTACAGTCTTTACTTTACTATATAGCACCTTGAGGCAACTGTTGCTGTGATTTGCTATATAAATAAAACTCAACTGAATTGAAATCCTCTGGCAGTTGTAATTGTGTGGTGTCGCTTTAAGACAGCCTAAGTTTAAGGTTTTTATAATATCACAAGTATGTGCCACTGCCCTCTGTAGAGTGTGGGAGAACTGCGTTTGAAGAGGGACACAAGGACTGAGATGGACTTTATATTTTTATCTCCCTAACTCAAAGTAACGTGCCGGATTATATGAACACTGCTCTCTTCAGGTATAATAAGACAGCAGCCATTGTAAAGCTGGTGAAGAGTATTTTTTATTAAAAGACAAACACTGTGGAATTCCCAGTAACACTGTGTCTGTGGTGAAGCTGGTTCCAGTGAATCTTTCTTGTTCACTGCTGGCGGGAGTCGGCACCTTATTTGGTTTCCCCAAGATGATCCGCTCAAAACACTTGTTTTGGCTGTAGCTCAGGTCAGCTGCTGATCGGAAGGTTGGTGGTTCAATCCCTGGCTCCCCCAGTTTACATGCCAAATATCCTTGGGCAAGATACTAACCCCGACTTGCTCTCCGATGCATCCATCGGAGTGTGAATAATAGTTAGAAAGCACTCACCGTATAGATAATAGTGCTGGTGTGTATGGGGTGAATGCGGCGTGTTGTAAAAAGCCCTTTGAGTACTCCAGGAGTACTCAAAAAAAGCGCTATATAAGAACCAGTCCATTTAATTGTCAATAAAATACTGTAAACTGTCCATCAGGTCATCTTCGTGGTCCTCCAGAATGGTGAAGTCAATTGAAATATGTCTGCAATTATTATCTTTTTGACAGCTCTAAAAGGTAATAGACTAAACTGGCAGAGAAAGCTATAATTAACTTTGTGTCAACACAAACCTAGGGAAATATAAAAGTGTTATGTTTAAATAAACTAACTAAAAGGCTGCACAGATTTTAAAATGCAAACAGATTGGTTTCAATATTGAAATATAAATAAATATTTAAATAAAATAAATTATAAGCAGCTGCAGCCGGGATTACAATAAAAGTTGACTGTAGCACAGGCTGTTGGCTGTAGTAGTGTCCTAAAATGAAAAAAATAAAAGTAAATACTAGACTTGACTTACCAGTAGCTGAGAACCATAATGAAACACAAAGGAGCATATGCACAGATAAACTTTTACCCAGGGTGCTGTACAACAAAGAGGTATGGAAAAGGACCCACCACCACGAAGGTCTACTGGTTTATCCCCGATCAAAAAAATAATCAAAACAACACAAAAGATGATCAGAGACTTGGCACTGGCACCAGACTAGTTGCTCACATCAGCAAAAACAATTAAAATCTATTCCAGGCATGAAATATTAAGATTTAAAACACACACTTTTAAGGAAATGAAAAATATACACAAGCCAAATAGTGATACAGACTCCTCAAGTGAAGTGTGGCCTGTACCAGTGATGGTGACTATACCAACAGTTAATCCTAGCTCAAACACTCCATTGCAGGACACAGAGGATAAAAGGGATAGAAAGCCAAAGTAGCATGTTCTCGCATTCTCTCTGCCATGTTCTGCATCAGAACATGGCGGTTGTGGGACGCTGCAAAGCTGCGGTTAGGAGTAACAGCAGCTAAAGATTAGAACTGAGATCATGTGAGAATAGTGTGAGCATTAGTAATTAATCTCAGGAGTGTGAAAATAGAGTATGTTTAGAACATCTAGCTATCATTCAAACATACTGGGATTATGCTTCATTTTAGTAGAGATTTGGGGTATAGATATATAGGTATAGGTATAGTATTTTGTTTTGTTGTTTTTGTAATGGTTAATATGTCACTAATCATGCTGTGAGGCAAGCATGTAATTCAGTTGAAGGTATGGCATTTCAGTTTAACGATTTGATACAAAAATCGTTTTTTATTTCCTCTCCTCTCATCTTTTCACTTAGACTCATAGTATTCTTTTAAAATTTAGATTTTTTTTCTATTTGGGTAAAGATTCAGTAGGACAGAAAGCGTCTATGACTATAAAATAATTCTTTTTCAAAAGTGAAGTAAATAAGCATCTGATGTGCTATGAAAATGCTGTAGCAGCATTCTCTCTTTACCTCTCGCCTCCCTCACTCTCTCAGGTCAACAGTAAAAGGATCCGACACACAGATTGACTTATCTACCTGAATCCAATTTTCATGTTCACTGACTGCAATGAGCAGCTTCATGTCAGGATGAATTACGCTTTTTCTATCAGCTTTTTTTTATATATAAACAAATGGAGCTCTGCTTCAAGTCCCTGAAAGTAAAAACTGTTGAGCATTCAGTTTGAATAAATGGCAGGGTAGAGACACACTCTAACCTGTGATTTATTTTAGAAACTAAGTAATGTAATGATCTGTCTGAATGTAGCAAGGAGGAAGCAATAATGTCCTAAATCAAGGCAACTGCCCTTTTTCTTTCTTCTGTTTGTCCAGCTTTAATTTGCAACTTTCTGCAATCAAAATGTAGATAAATTCAAAACCAGCTCTGAAGCAGAATTTTGCAGATTCGCTACATTATATTGATACCAAACCATCTTGGCTCGGTTTACATTATATACTGAAGTCAAATCTTGATGAAAAATAATAATAATAAATGCTGAAAACGTATGCTAACTGCTGTATACATTTAAGGTGTAAATATTCATTGCCATATGGGTGCTGCTATAGCTTACCTGGCTGAGTGGGTGACCCATATGCTGAAGAGATGGATCCAGGAGAACTGAGCCATCCACAACCCAAACATCTAAGGCCACACATCTTGCCGATATCTGCCCTTCCATCCCAGCAGGAGAACGAGTCAGGATGGGGTGCCCACGAACAAGAGATGGGAGCCACAGAGGACCAGAGGCAACGGTCAGCCGACCCTGCTAGATGCCCACCAACACGGTCCGGGAAAAGGGTTAAGTGTCCAGCGGGAAGCGCTAGGTAGGGTGAACCCCTCCATGACCCAGTCCCACAGGGACAGCCAAGGCTCAGCAAGCCCCAGACCAAGGCCCAATATGTGTAATTACACAGGATCACAGAAAAAAAAAAATCTGCTACTTGCGGTATTTCCTGTGTCTTATACATGAAATACCGCATGAAATATTCTGATTCTGATTATACTAAATCGAGTGTGCTGAGTCCAAATCTGCAGTCAGATTTTGCCTAGGACGTCAGGTTCGGAAGTTATACACAGTATCATTGGCTATTCATACAGACGTGAGAAACTAATTTAATATTCGTTATACAGCCACTATACATAACTAAATTTTGCTTCAAAACGATGAGGGATTACAAAAATTAATTTACATTAACAAGCATGTAAATAAAAAGTTCACTGGAGTCTTTATGCAATGCACATAAACTGCCCTTTAGGCACTTGCTTTTGCACTTTTCATTGTCTGCTGTCGACCGCTGCAGAAACCAGCAATAGTCACCCATCATGTTGGGGTTGAAGTGGCCTTGATATCTTTTCTACATGGTGGCAATATCCTAGTTGAATCGTTCTCCATGTCCATTGCTCACATCACGCAAATTATGCATCACAATCACGAAAGTGTGAAGTTGTAGTGCCTTTCTGTAGTAAATTCCATTCCTGTAATCTGGAGGCTAACAATTCAGACTTCTTTGATAAAGACGTGTCTCTCATTAGACCATCTAAATTAGACTGGCTCAGCAAGTGGGGCTTACCCTGATCAGATTCTGGTTCATAACATGTGTTAGAAGCATCAGCATCCTCATGATTCACATCAGAACTATCACTTTCAGAAGAAAAAGATGCAGGCGGAATGGTACTGTATTCTCAGTGTCATGTGGCACTGGCTTCTGGCTCCAACTTTACACCAGAAATAATAATTGTAAGCAACTGTCACTCTCTTCGTCAGGTTTTTGCGCTGATCGCATGGGGTATGTTTACCACAAATATAGCAGAAATTGTACGGATGGTTAACGCAGCTCTGCCTACCTACTCATCTTTTGGATAAACAGACTTATAGACTTACTAGCAAAATAAGAAAACAGTACTGTTTACTGTAAGCTTGCGCTTGGCCCATCTCACATTATATTTAGGCTTAACAACTGCTGACATCAACTCACTGACCTGCTCAGACACTGCAGGAACACGCTATGATGCCTTGACGCCATGATGTGTTACACACCAGGCACATGCAGGTAATGGTGCAGCAATTATAATGTTGCCATGCATCAGTATGCAGGCTCATCTACCACATAGTCACCAAAATGTACTTTCAGATTCGCCGAGTGGCAGTTCAGAGTGCCCAGCCTCTTAGACTCCCTGGGGGGGTGCTGGAAGGTGCTCCACCTGGAGACTCTGTTGTCCTGCTGGGAGACATCAATGCTCACGTGGGTAACGACAGCGGGACCTGGAGGGGCGTGATTGGGAGGAACGGCCTCCCTGATCTGAACCCGAGTGGTGTTTTGTTATTGGACTTCTGTGCAAATCACAGTTTGGCCATAACGAACACCTTGTTCGAACATAAGAGTGTCCATAAGTACACGTGGCACCAGCACGCTCTAGGCCGTAGGTCGATGATCAATTTTGTAATCGTATCAGCAGACTTGCGACCATATGTTCTGGACACTTGGGTAAAGAGAGGGGCTGAGCTGTCAACTGATCACCACCTGGTGGTGAGTTGGATCAGGTGGCGGGGGAGGACGCTGGACAGACCCGGTGCACCTAAACGCGTAGTGAGGGTGTGCTGGGAATGTCTAGTAGAGGCCCCAGTCCGCGAGATCTTCAACGCACACCTCCAGCAGAGTTGTGACTGGGGACATTGAGTCCGAATGGACCATGTTCAGCGTCTCCATTGCCGAAGCTGCTGCATTGAGCTGCGGCCGCAAGGTGGTTGGTGTCTGCCGTGGTGGTAATCCCTGAACCAAATGGTGGACACCAGAGGTGAAGGGAGCCACAAGGCTGAAGAAGGAGTCCTATCGGGCTTGGTTAGCCTGTGGTACTCCGGAGGCAGCCGACAGGTATCAACAGGCCAAGCGGAATGCGGCTCGGGCAGTGACTGAAGCAAAAACTCGGGTGTGGGAGGAGTTCGGAGAAGCCATGGAAAAAGACTTTCGGACTGCCTCGAAGAGATTCTGGCAAACCGTCAGGCGTCTCAGGAGGGGAAAGCAGTGCTCTACCTGCACTGTGTATAGTGCTGGTGGAGCGCTGCTGACGTCAACTGAGAAAATTGTCAGGCGGTGGAAGGAATACTTCGAGGACCTCCTTAATCCCACTGACACGTCTTCCGAGGAGGAAGCAGAGTCTGGGGATGAGGGGAATGACCCGCCAATTTCCAGGGGTGAGGTCACTGAGTCAGTTAAACAACTCCTTGGTGGCAGAGCCCCTGGTGTTGATGAGGTCCGACCCGAGTTCCTGAAGGCTCTGGACGTTGTAGGGCTGTCCTGGTTGACACGCCTCTGCAATGTTGCGTGGAGATCAGGGGCAGTACCCCTGGACTGGCAGACCGGGGTCCCCATCTTTAAGAAGGGAGACCGGAGGGTGCGTTCCAACTACAGGGGGATCACACTCCTCAGCCTCCCTGGGAAAGTCTATGCCAGGGTGCTGGAAAGGAGAGTTCGTCCGCTAGTCGAACCTCGGATACAGGAGGAACAATGCGGTTTTCGTCCTGGTCGTGGAACACTGGACCAGCTCTTTATCCTCTCAAGGATACTTGAGGGTGCATGGGAGTGTACCCAACCAGTCTACATGTTTTTTGTGGACTTGGAGAAGGCATTCGACCGTGTCCCTCGGGGTGTCTTGTGGGAGGTGTTGCGGGAGTATGGGGTGTCTGGCCCATTGCTACGGGCCATTCGATCCCTATACAACCGTTGCAAGACCTTGGTTCGCATTGCCGGCAATAAGTCGGACTCGTTCCCGGTGGGTGATGGGCTCCGCCAGGGCTGCCCTTTGTCACCGGTTCTGTTCATAATTTTTATGGATAGGATTTCTAGGTGCAGCCAATTGGCGGAGGGCTTTCACTTTGGTGGCCTCAGAATCTCATCTCTGCTTTTTGCGGATGATGTGGTTCTGTTGGCTTCATCGGGTGGGGGCCTCCAGCTCACACTGGAACGGTTTGCAGCTGAGTGTGAAGCAGCGGGAATGAGGATCAGCACCTCTAAATCTGAGGCCATGGTTCTCAGCCGGAAAAGGGTGGAGTGCCCACTCCGGTTTGGGGATGAGTTCCTGCCCCAAGTGGAGGAGTTCAAGTATCTCGGGGTCTTGTTCGCGAGTGATGGGAGAAGGGAGCCGGAGATCGACAGACGGATTGGGGCTGCAGCTGCAGTAATGCGGACGCTGCACCAGTCCGTCGTGGTGAAGAGGGAGCTGAGTGTAAAAGCGAAGCTCTCAATTTACCGGTCGATCTACGTCCCTACCCTCACCTATGGCCACGAGCTGTGGCTAGTGACCGAAAGAACGAGATCGTGGATACAAGCAGCAGAAATGAGCTTCCTCCGAAGGGTGGTTGAACTCTCCCTTAGAGATAGGGTGAGAGGTTCGGCCATCCGGGAGGGGCTCAGAGTAGAGCCGCTGCTGCTCCACATCGAAAGGAGCCAGCTGAGGTGGTTCGGGTAACTGACAAGGATGCCTCCTGGGCGCCTCCTGGGTGAGGTGTTCCGGGCATGTCCTCTGCCTCGGGGCAGACCCAGGACACGCTGGAGAGATTATATCTCTTGGCTGGCCTGGGAACGCCTTGGTGTTCCCCCGGATAAGCTGGAGGAGGTGGCTGGGGAGAGGGAGGTCTGGGCCTCTCTGCTTAGGCTGCTGCCCCCGCGACCCGGCCTCGGATAAAGCGGATGAAGATGGATGGATGGAATCAGTACACTGAATTTCATGTAAATAACCTGTTCCTTTCCCAGTAACAAAGTCTTTGTTGTCCTGTGTGATGGTTTAAGTTTGGTTCTCTTTATTGTTTTCTGCTTGTGTTAGATTTATAGTTCCTAGTTTTCTGTCACTGTGGCTTCCCTGTGTTCCATGTTTAGTTACTCTTGTCTCCGTGTTTCATGTTCCCTCTGTTCCCCTAGTTAGTCATGTCTCCATGTCAGTGTCTAGTCTGCGTCTTTATGAAGGTCTAATGTTATTGTTTTATTTAGTTGCATGTTCAGTGTATTCCGTTTTGCTTCCTTGCTTACCAATTAACTTTGCAAAAGTTTTTTTCTGATCTAGTGACATTACTATTCCTCTTGTTTTCTGACACTATCCCTGGATAATGAGGGTGAGTAGCCTAACACTGTAAGTAGAATCTCTGCCTTTGATGAACCCTTTTTGGTCATTATGACCTATTGAGGAGAATTGAATTTCTAGTCGAGAGGCAAGTGCCTTACCAATAACTTTAATATCTGTATTAATTTCTTGACGGAGGCTCGTGTGGCTGCACACTCTCTGTCAGCCTCCTCTCAGACCAAGGTCTCTTCCACTAACTCCTCACCTGCCCAACTAGCTTGGATTCCAAGTAAGGCTGTTTATGTCTGTTTATGTCTATGTTTATGTCCCACTCAAGTGTGGGATCCAGGCAAAAAAGCAAAAGGCAAGTAGTAGTTGAAATAATTTTATTCAATCAGGAAACTATTTACATGACATGACCTATGTCGAGCACTGGTAACTAAACTGAGAGAGCATAGACATGAACCTGTCCAAAAGGGCAAATCTTTTACGTAACACAAGAATTGTCCTAACTGGGGTGAGAGACTGGTTAGTGGCGCAGACATTGGCACCAAGGGGTCGGGCCAATCTGCGAGAGAGGATAAGGCGGTTAGACAAGGAAGAGTCTCTGGGGAAAGTGCCTCAGGTAGCATGTACAAAAAGCAGTAATGGTAAACAGCATAATCTGCAAAAGTTGATTCTGTTTATCTGGACGTAATGTTTTCAGTAGGAGAAACGTTTCGTCACTCATCCAAGTGACTTCTTCAGTCTCAGCTGACTGCAGGTTTCCCCAATCTTATAAACAGTGCATTTGCATAATGACTGAAACTAGCACCACTTAAGGAACGAAGGGCTGGGAGGTCAGTTCCTTGATCATAATTATGCAAATTCTCATAACCACTGATCAACAACCACTGATCAAAGCCCACTGATCAATGGCCATGAGTCCCATTCACAGATTGTTGGGGAATGGCTGCAATCACAGTAAGATGGTGACAGATGTACCCACTGGCCTGTAGGTGTAAATAGACTGCGGAGTCCTGGCCTGACGAGGTCACTCTTCTTTGTTGTGCCAGCCACTTCGCCAGAGGTTGTTTGGTTTCCCCGATGTATAAATCCTCCTGGCACTTAACACTTAACCCGATCCTTGGGGTGGACCAATTTTTGTCACAGCATGTTTTGGGGTTCTCTCTCTTTTTAAAAAATATCTTTTTTCTTTCTTAAAAGAAAAATCTCCAAACAGGTGGAAGATGATGATGATTTCTAATGAGTATGATTTTTTTTTCTGTCCGTGCATCCTGACAAGAAGCCTCAGCTAGAGCAGGTATCTTCACCCTCATCAAACACTAGGCACCCAGCCCTAGCCACAGTTGTGAGCGGAACTGACTTTCCCCCTGTGCTCAATCCAAAAGCACAAAAACTGGGACTTTTGGTCCCAAGATCTGTTGTTTTGATTTTTTTGTTTTGTTTTTTTCTATTCCAAGCTAAAGTGTTTGTTGTGTGCCAAGCAACTGGGGTACAAGAACACCTGGGCATCGTTTCGGCAGAGGTGCCTATATTTAAGTTGCTGTGGGATACTTTTGTACCCCTGTCTCTTTATTGCCATATGAAAGGGTCTTCTCCAACGCCAGATAGATTCATTAATTAATGATTAAATAATTAGTTAAATGTGAAACTAATGAATTAAAATTGGAAATAAATGATTTATTAAATGTTTTAAATTAAATACATAGATTTTTAATTAATTAAATTAAAATGATATGGTCACCAACACTCCAGTATTCATAAGCAGAACCATCTTTTGAAAACACTGCAACAGTTTTGACATAAACATCTTATAACTTAATAAATTTATTTAATCCTTGACTTCAATAATTAGTGACAAGTTTTGTTTTTGTTTGTTTGTCTTACATTGATAAACCTGTTTTACCATTACCCACACATTCCAAAGACATGCAATTAGTGGAGTAATTGGTGATTCTCATGACAGAAAGTATCATTTTTTTGTTTTCTGACCTATATTTGGATTGTTCCAAATGGGTGATGGTTTACACTGGATAACTAAAGATTTTATTATTTTAAAAAATTCCCACCAAGCTGTCAGATATGTGTTTATGTTAAAGTTTTGAGAGCTTGAGTGTCTGTAATATTGCTTGCAATTGAGCTACCAACTAAAAAGTAGTTCAAGCTATAATGTGAGTTGTGTACTGGTGAAAATAAGGTGTAAAAGTGGTATCAAAACAATCCGACAGTGAAGAATGTATGAAAAAAGAAGAGGTCGTCAACATTTAGTCCATATATAATAGCAATAGACGAATCTAGATTTCACCAACTCTCTCTAATATGTCAGGATAAATCAGTGCACTTGATGAAGCCCAAAACAGACTTGAGGTTTCTCAATGAGTGAGGAAAAGCAAACAGAAAGACATCTAAAAAATGTATTAAGTTAATTAATTGCTTACATTTGCAAAAGAGCTATTAAGTATTTTTTCAATTACTGTGAATATCATAGTAGTAACAAATTTCATTATTTACAGACATATTATTTGTAAGACTTTATTATAAGATATCAGCTCAGAGTGTTGCCAGACAGGATTAAACTTCTCCTTTTAGCAGGCTCCATGAAAACAAGCTCCTCTATGTCACAGAGCCAAACTCCAACAAGAACACAGTCTGCTTTGTATATGTTCATAAATCACACAAACACTTGAGCCACTTTCTGAAACACTGAGACTTCAGCTGTCTGTGACATCACTCGCCCTTAAAGAAACAAGCCTTGACAAAAGCCTTCCTGGATTTCTCGACACATGCTCCAAAGCCTTGGCACAGCGCATCCCATCAAACCTCTTCTATCACATCTATTACAATGTCTTTCCTGGTGTGCTGGCCTGCCCAACTTTTGGAAATGCCTGTCTGATCTACTCTTGCCCCGTAGAGAACAACTCACCTAAGCCCTAAGCTGTATAAAGAGAATACTTACTTGTCTATAAAAAAAGTTGAAGTTATACAGTCTGTCAGAATCTGCTTGAACCTGCAACATTTAAAATTAAAATACTCTCCTGAACTGTGGCAAATGCTGAAGTGTTCTCCCGAAATTGTTAGAACATTTAACTTTTTCTATTGGGTATTGTAGTTGTGACATTGCAGAAACTTTCCAGTGTATGATCTGTATGATTTGGTGCATAGAGCACTCAAGAAGCTTTACTGGGGAAAGCATAACAAAACTCCATGAGTCAGAGCAAACTCAGGAATAATTACACCAGCTTGGAGGTATGATGCAAATATGAATCTGTAAACACTGTTATGTGTTCCTACATCTCATGCTGCTGTGTTATGGTCACTCCCCAAGGCACCACAGTAGATACCAGTGAATAAAGCATTTATTCCCCATTCAGAAGACTACTCACATCATTTGTAAAAGAGTCTTTGGCAATTTGCCTCAGAATAACTCTGTTTGTATTCTGCCAACTAACCCATTCATACCCTTCTGACCAAGTCAAAATAGCTAACCGTGCACAGCATGTCTCGTGTCAATACTCTCAACTTCCACATCCTGGCTGGAGAGGAGCAGAAGCTGCTTGTGCTGGTTAATGCACTCCATCTCTGGAACCTCAGTCAGACATGACCTAAGTTGGGAGGCTAAGTTCTCAGATAAGACAAAAGAGGCAGGCTAGTCAGTGTCTATACTGTGGAAAATGTGCACATTTTGTTTTTGCGTCAAGTCTGCCCAGTAGGGGCCACCTACATCAAGAGTCTATAGGAAAATTAATGCAATTGTTTATAATCTTTCTTAATATTTGAAATTCAATCTGTAATTACTCAAATGCATTGCCATACCATTAACCTCAACACGGTATGGAACGTCATGGATAATTTGTCTGTAAGAAGACTGTAAACTCTTTAGTTCAGACCCCTGGATTGAATAAAAGTAACACACTTGATGTTAAATTCTTAATCATCTCTGACAAGTGAAAAGTCAAAAAAATTATAGCCTCCAAATGTTTTCATACTTACTGACACCCAGTGGGCTGAATGTTAGTTTGATGAGTATTAATACTGCGTCAGCTAAATAAATCACAAAATCAGACTGCAATAAATATGAGCATGTGGTTATAATTAGTTATTACTGTACTGATTGAAACTCTTCCCAGTACACCTAGTAAACCAAAGTCAATGTGGGGGAAAAAGCTTAAATATTAAATAATTGTAATTTTTAGATAGCTGTTTGGAATTCAAAAAATATATTTTAATAAACAGTGATGTTTCAAATGTTAATATAATTGCAGATCACATTTTAATATAACTTTTGGTCTGTCAGTCAGGTTGCAACTGACTGTCAAGGAAATGCCAATAAACAAACAAAACATTGCAGGGGACAGAAGCCTATCCCTGAAGCCTATCCAGTAAATAGGCAACTCTCTCATTTATTAACTGACTGGCTTTACAGACGTTTAACATGAAGACAAACAGCTGATTAATGCTGAATAAGAATATTTTCTGTACCCGTGTAATATACATTAATCTATGACTAAGTAATCATATGAGACCGAGTGGAATATTTGCAAAACAGATGTTTGACTGGTCTTATGGATATAATGTTTAGAGCACTAAAAACAGAATTTACTCACCTTGAGAGAGTGTCAGCATTAACCGACTACATAACAACAAATTTTGGAAATCTCATTTTGTGGCCAAGGACAAAGGAAAGTAACTTGTCTGAATGTTACACCTTTTTTAACTGCAAAAAGCTCAATCTTGAGACTCAGTAAGCTGGAACTGGCTGTAATACAATGCCATTACAATTGAAAAGCAGGTCAGAAGCGCTGAGGCACAGATCAAAATGCCATTCTGGGTGAGCTGAATTCTTTTTACCTCTGAAAATGAGAACCAATAAGGACAATTATTTTCTTGACCTTGAAAACAAAAATGGCTTCTAAATATTCCTAAAATCAAACAAAAAATATGTCAATATTATTAAGAAAATACAAACATAAAAAGTGATTTATTTTAGATACAATGGGGTGTGCATTTCCTTTAAATTATTTAAAAATCAATGAAGTCAGCTTTTAGTTCACATACAATCATGGCATTGATTGTATGTAGCCTCTGTCCTATGGCGGACAGAGGCTATGTGACATGAACGTTATAGTTTTACCTTATAAGGTTAACAGATCAATAGAAATTAGGAGTGGCCAATTCTTCAATATTTGTGTTATACTGTAGTACCTGTTTCACTTTGTAGAGGTCCCTATACATTTGCTTGACAGCTAAATTAATGACAGCTACAAAGATGGGTTTTTGATACAGGACAGTTGAATTTGTGAATATCCTTCCAGTTAAGTAAGTGCAACAGTTAAACTGTTAGAAAAAAATATTCTGTATTAATGAAAAATCATTAGAATACTGGTAAATCCAGAGACGGCTCTAGCGATTTTAGTGCCCTAGGCAAGAAAATGGTTTGGTGCAACCGCAGCCCCCATCCCTGCACACGCACCACCCCAAACATTAATGAACAAAAGCTGTATGACAGACAAATTAGGTGTTGTACAAAAAAACCTCTTTTATTTGTTTTATTTATTCTTATTTATTTACACAACAATACACAACACAACATAGTACAAAACCAACACAGTAACTTTAAAGTGGATTTTTGCAAGAAAGGTATGCACACAAAAAAAGGGATAACTTAATAAATAAATAAATAAAAGAATAAGTGAATGTTTATTGCACATTATTATTATTGTTCCCCCAAAAAAGACTACGGAGGTAGCCAATCAGGTCATTGTTAGCATTGATTAGACCTATTGTCCTTTTGTAAAAGATGTCCTTGAGTCTGTTTGTCCGCGACCTCAGCAATCTGAATCTCCTGCCAGAAGGCAACAGCTTAACCATCCGATCTCCTGGGTGCTGCATGCCCTCTTGAGACAGCGAGTGCTGCACAGGTCCTTTAGGGAAGGAAGAGGATGTCCAATAATTTTTTGGGCCATATTAATGACCCATTGAAGTGCCTTCTTGTTTGCCATGCAAACATGCAGTATGTCAGCAGACTCTCAATGGAACAACAGTAAAAGATGATCCGCAGCTCCCTCTTCAGGTCCATTTTTCTGAGGAGTCTGTGCAACAGTTGAAACTTACAAACTTACACATTTCAACAACCCATAAATCAAATTTATATTTATCACAACAGTTTCTGTGGTAGAGCCCAACTAGCTTATTTGCAGATGTTAAGTTATAAACAATATCTTTGGTTTGGGGTCTTCAGTCACCCCGGTTCTGTTAGCCTTCAGGGCTGGGGGGCTGGGAGGAGGTGCTGGCCATCAGATTGGGGTCTGGGATGCGGGGCCTCCCTGCTACTGCAGATAAGGAGGTGGTCCGCTTGCCTCCACCCCAGAGAGAAGGGTTACATCTCCTGGGTCTAGGTGCGGCTTGCCCCTCTGGGGGCGGAGGTACCTGGACCTGGGATATAGAGTATGTTTGGGGAGTGTGACTGTCTGTGCAGTGTCTATTTGTGTCTGTCTACACGTTGGGTGAGTGCCGAGTATTTGGTTGTGTATATGGGGGTGGGAATGCACGTTTGTGTCTGCGTGCGCCTGTTCGTCTGTGTCTATATGTCAGGTTGGGTCTTAGACTCAACCTCTCTGGGTACATCTCAGGCCCTCCAAAGTACGGAGGCCTATCTCCCCTCACCACACTCCCTTCCGGTGGCTGATACCCTCAGACGTTGGTGTGTTGGTGGTTCTTGTCGCCTGGGGCTGGGCGCTTATGTATGTACTGGCTCACTCCTGGTGGCCGATTGGCGGGGCCTGGCGCCTGTGGCCTGGCTGGGCCCCTTCCGGGGGGTGGGGTGCCCTCAGGCCTCTGGCCTCTGGGCCTGAAGCTTGGTCCTCTCTGGCACAGCTGGCTGCCGGCAGAGCCCGCGGGCACGCCACTGCAACCCCCTCTGGCCTCTGCTCCGTAGCTGCTGGGTGACCTCTCGTTTGGGGCTCTACTCAGCTCTTCCCAGGAGAGTGGCACGGTTCCCCCCCTTTTGGTGGTCCTCCTCGGGTCCTCGTACTCTAGGGCCTCTGGATGTCTGGGGCCTGGATCTCCTACATACCTGCTTCATACCCTGGGGGACGAGGCTATGGCTCCCCACACTCCCTAGCAGATCGTTACATGGAGAAACCTTTGGAATACAAGCATGCTGATCCACACAGGTGTGCACACAGGTGTACACGCGGGTGTGCACAGACGCGGACTACACCTTTCTTGGCTGCTGCCTCAAAGCACATTGTGCGCTGTCTATCTTGCGTGCTGCACAATATCGTTTAATATTTAGTATCTACTGTTATCTACTGCTAGCTAGTTTATTGTGATGGTGCTGTATTTATTATGTTGCTCTTTTTTTGTTTGCTTTCTCTTCTGGTTTTTTTTCTCCATACAGGTGATCCAGGTGTTTTGTTTGTCTTTCTTTCTTTCTTCCCCCCTTTCTCACCGTCTCTTCTCCCCTCTGGTTTTCTTTCTCTCCCTCTCTTTCTTTCATTCTTTCTCCCTGTCCTGTCTGTCCCGTTTGTAGCAAGCGAAAATAAAATAAATACATAATTATAATAAAGGTCAATCAAATGGACCAATATGGCAAGGCCATGATGATCCACTTGGTAAAATAAATCCGCTTGGCATCTTTCTTGGCCTTAAGACAACAATTCTGATGGCTAAAGATCCAAACGGGACAAAAAAAAAGAAAAGTTATAAACAATATCTACATTCAGTGTTGCCAACTCCTCAGTAAGGAAAATCGCTATTGGTTGTCCTAAAAGTCGCTAGAAGTTGCTAAATGACGTCATTGCCTAATTTGCATAATAGGTCATGCTAATATACACTGTTAAAAAATCTTACATCTTACATCTTAAAAAAACGGTAATATTCAGGCAGCCGGGGTGCCAAAATACTACCGTAAAATAACAGAAAATAACTTTCTCATGAAAATATTATTATATTTAATATAAAATATAGTTATTTTCAGTAATGAAAATAGAGTTTGTTGCGCTAATTTTACATGGGATTCTGCCTTTTCCAAGTGCTTTTAGACATTAAATTAGGAACATTTTAACGTGATCAAACAATGAAATTACCTATAAACAAGGTGAATGGATGTGGCAATATGAATTATAATACGTAAATGTACAGAAATATACAGTTAACCGCTGGTTTAAATAATAATGGATTGCATGCGCTGGGACAGACTGACAGAGGCAAGGCTGCCATATCGCACCATCGGCCCCTCACCAGTAGGCAGTAGGTGAAGAGTCTTGACCACGGACACAATCCTGAGAGTGTCTAAGCCGGGGCTCGAACTGGCAACCTTCTGATCACAAGGTGAACTGCCAACTCTTGAGCCACGATCGCCCTAAATAGCAATGATAATAATACTTATGTGATGTAACACAAGCTTATAGGAATCTTGTTATATACTGCTGGACTATTTCCATAGCATTACATTTGAATTCAACAGTTCAATCTTTCAAATAACGGACAGATATTTGTGAAAACATGATACATTTGTGAATGTATTTTAACAATCTAAATATGTATGTCTGTAATATGTACAGACAGATACATTTAATAATCATGAAAATTATGTTTTATTACATTACAGTGATTTTACCTTAATTTACATTTGAAACGTAAAATCACAGTCTATTTACGTAACTTTAATGATGTTCTAGAAGAACAGAGCAAAACTGTAAAATGCAGTAAAATACTTTTATATTAGGATTTTTTCCTACAGTGCAGCCATACCTGCGACCTTGTGGTTGTTAGTTCACATTCATTGGTCGATGCTTTAAAATATATAATTAGCACAGCGTGACCGTGCAATGTTTTATATGTTTTTTTTTAGTTTTTATTCCTATTAATTATATTTTCACTTGTTACCTCTGAATCATTGAATCAGACCTAGATGACATGAAATTTTCAGCAAAATTATAATTCAAATACTCCTTTAATTATTGATTATTCTCATTAATTTTCAATCTTATATATTTTTCCATAGTATTACATTTGAATTTAACAGATCATTCTCTCACATAACATACAAATATTTGTGAAATTATGATACATTTCTGAATGTATTTTTACAATCTAAATATGCATATGTACAAAAATATATATTTAAAAAACAAGTAAATTGTGTTTTACTATATTTACAGTGATGTTATGTTATTTTACCTTTTACATGTATAAATCAGTCTACTTATGTAAATTTAATGATATTCTAGAAAGACAGTACAAAACTATAAAATATACAGTAAGATACTTTGACATTACTATTTTTTGGAACAGTGTAATTGTAACCTATGTTGTTGGAGAGAGAAATAACATCGTGGAAGAGACATAAAGTAAGTAAAAAGCGTCCTAAATGCATTTAGAGTTCATTTAGAACTACAAATTAAATTTCTTTTAGCAATTATTGTTTTTTTTTAATGTCACAATTCCAACCCTGCTCTTTTACCACAAAACAGCATAAGAGTAAAAGAAGAACTGACTGCGTTACAGTCAGTGCGGGAGCAGCGGGTTCGCTCATGCGCGATTCATTTGCAGTTTGGACGCATAGGTGTGAACGTCTCCTGCCCTGATAGCAGCTGGGGGAGGACTATCCTCCACCCGTGAGCGCCTTGGAACGGGCGAGGTGCCCACGGCAGCACCCGCTGCTTGTTGAGAGTAAAAGCGATACGCCCTTTAACGTCAAAAAGTCATCGTAAATAAGTCTCCAATAACACCAGAAAAAGTCGCCAGATTTGTCGCTAGTCGCTTCTTAGAAAAAAGTCGCTAAGGGGGTCTGAAAACTTGCTACACTGTCTACATTTGAAGTAGCTATGTCTTTCATATTAGACTTTTATACTTGTGCTAGCTTGAAATTGTGCTGCATTGTTGCCCTAACGTGTTAGCTAGCTAGAATGGCATAAACAGACAGATTTAAAAAAACAACAAAAAACAAATGTGAATAAATATCACTGAAAAGAATAGACAAATTAATGATCTTTCTTCTTTCTTTGCGCAAAAAGTATTTTCATCTGGATGGATGAAGACAGATTCACTCTTATCTTTCCAAGATGACCGCGAAGCAAACCATGTGCTTTCCTGCCTCCTGTGGTTAAAATCACCCGTGATCCTGTGATATCGCGAGTCTGGCAACTAACCACTCTTGTTAGATTTTATCATGTCATATCAACAAGAATAAATCTGAGAGGGGCTAAGTTGGTAAATTTTATGCAGATTTAATTATGTTCACTTTGGAAACATAAATTAAATTTGTTCAAATTACATGTTAGAGACTTGTAAATGCAATAACCACCCGATTTCACTTTTTTGAGTGTATCTCTGTTCGGGAATGGCAGATAGAGCAGAGATGCTGAGAGGAGGGCCAGCATTTACGTTACAAAAGTGCACCGACTGTTTCAACCTGACAGCCTGAGGTGTTCTTCCATAAACTGGACTACCTAACAGAAGAACCCGAGACCCCGCCGCACTTTTTCGGTAAGTTAAATGTGTTTGTAAGCTAAACCGTAACTAACATCCTTAGCTAGGTCCTGAGACCTAGCTAGCTAAGATGAGTAAATGGTAAATAGACTGGTTCTTATATAGCACTTTTCTACTGCCTGTTTTGCTTGCTTTAAAATGTCATTAATAGTGTAATATTTACAACATTTTAAAGCAAGAAGTCTTCAAGGAGTGTGATGATTACCAGGAAACACTGGTAGTTTCTGTGTAATAAGCAGGGATTAGGACTGCATATTACAATATTGTCTTGTTTCTAATTAATACCACACAGCAAATTCAAAAGTGTTAAATGTTTTGGTGTTAGTAGTCTTCTTGCAAAAGTAGAGTTAATTTTACTCTAAGTAGAGTCACATTCTTTTAATGTAACTCTGAGGTGTAAAATGATAGTAGTTAAAATCGAGTGTTAAAAATGAGTGTTTCTATGTCAAATCTGGAGGTGTTACAATGGAAACATTAACTCTTGACCTCTTAACTCTGAACCCCTACAGGGGCTATGACACCAATAGAGTAAATTCACAGACTCCGCCCCCAGCACCATAGGTTCCAATCGAAGCTGAAGTGAAGCCGTTTCAGAACATTTTGCTCTACATATTTGAGTTGTTTGCCATGCTTGGTAAGTCATTTTTTCAAAGATTGTTTCAATTATTATTATTAGATTTTACTTCTGTGGCTCTTTGGAGTTGAGACAAAGCTGTGTGAAAGGCATTAGCCATGTTGCTCGGTGATAGCATAATATTCTGTTTTAGCTAGCTGAAAGGTATTGTTTGCGGGCAAATACCATAGCCTTAAAAAAAGCTTGCATATGAATTTTCAGTCAAATTTTTGGTCAACTAAAACAATGTCTAGAATGTGAAATGTTGGTATAATGGTGCTACTTGAAGCCTGAAAATGATCTCCCATAAAAAAAACCAAAAATGAGCAAACAGCAGTAGCAGACGTCCTGACTGGGTTCTACGTTAGCATTTAGATCTCTCCAGAGTTTTGTGCACACGGTTTAGGTAAAAATGAAAAAGGTTGAGATTTTAAATTTAGTTCAGTATTACCTGTTGCCTGTGTCCTTGTCTTTTGGGAAAATACTTTACACAAGTAATGGCTCAAAAAGGATTCCTTTCTTTTTTACTGTGCTGCAATTGATTACTGGATTATTTGTGCCATTAATTAGTGTCAACTAATTTTTATTCAATCTCCACATAGGATATGCTTGTGAAGATGGAATATGGGGGAGAGCAGAAGTGTGTTGAAGTTCCACAAAGTGATGAATGAAGGACATGCGTATTGTATTGAAGAAATAAGTGATGAGAATGCTGTTATTTGCATTTACCAGCTCACCTATGTCAGACCTTTTGATAAACAAAATTCTAATGAAATCTTTCAGAAAATGTTTTGAAATTGTGGTGCACAGTTCAGAATAAATGTTTTTCAAAAACCATTGCGTCTTTTTAGTAAATGTTTATTTCCAAAAGCTCCTGGCTGTAGCTCAGGAGGTAGAGCTGGTCACCTACTGATCGGAAGGTTGGTGGTTCGATCCCTGGCTCCTCCAGTCTGCATGTCAAGTATCCTTGGGCAAGATACTAACCCCAACTTGCTCTCCGATGTGTCCATCGGAGTATGAATGTGTGTGAATGTAGTTAGAAAGCACTAAGTGTAGATAAAGTGCTTGTGAGAATGGGTGTGATTGGGTGAATGTGGCATGTTGTATAGAGCGCTTTGAGTACTCCGGGAGAGTAGAAAAGCGCTATATAAGAATCAGTCCATTTACCATTTACCAAAAGAAATTTCTAGAAGTTCAGAACAGGAAAATTCCCGCTTTTTAGAATTAATTAGAAGATAACTCTTACGTAGTTGAACTAAAATACTCTTTGAGAGTTAATATATAAACTCTTAACACCAAGTGTTAAATTATCAACTCCAGACAGATTTTCTGGAGAATCAGAGTTAACGTACCAACTCTCCAAAAAGAGTTAAATTAACTCTCTCTGGTGTGGACCCATATAGACACTTTAATAGTGTTGAAATCAAATCTGACAGTGTTAATTTGGACATGCTGGATTTGCTGTGCATGTCTATCACTGAATAAAAAAGGAAATCTGATGATGAACTGCAAAACCTTATGCAAAACACTAAACCAACGTTTTCAAAAACATAATTTTCTTAATATTTAAAACTAAATGCTAACAGTTTAATAAACATATATAAAACATAATTAAATGATTGCTGGAAAATGACAACACATGTTTTCATTTCTGATTGTAAAAAGTCAGCACAACAAAAATATACATAATGTCTTACCTGACATTCGGTTCACTTGACACTCGTACCAGCGGCGCGCACGTGCGCGAGAGAGAGGGGTGGTACAGGACAGAGAACCGCTCTCGGTGTAACCCAGGCCCAGTCGCTCGGCGGCCGCCTCGCATCTCTCTTTTTCCCCATGTCCTTTCTGTCATACACCGGTGGCTAGCTGCCCTCTGTTGTAGCTCCACGTTAGCCACCACCAAACAACTGAGTTATTTTTTCCACATCGACCAGCATCTGGACAATCCACCACCTTTCACTGTTTTTACCGTTACTAAAATGAATAAATGAATCACCAGCCCATATAAATGAAAAATAAGTCCAGCAGCCAACCAAGAGTCATCACGAAAGACTAGGGGGTGAAACGAGAGAGTTAGCCGGCCTGGGTGTCAGCCAGCCCGGCCTGGGTGTCAGCCAGCCCGGCCTGGGTATCAGCCAAGCCGCGCTAGCTAGCTAGCCGGCTAGCTGCCATGCGGCAGCAACATCATAAGAGAATTGTTGCTAATATGGGATGTCTTGATAAAACGAGCAGATATTTGAAGTTTACACAGCTACATTCTCGCCTGAAAATATCTTAAAAGTTTATTTTGTGACCTAGAAACACTAATAAAAGCAATCTATAAAACGAAGAGGTGGCCACTATTGTTCTACTCGGCAGAGGTGTGCTATGAATTGTGGGATATGGAGTTTTCCACCAAGCATACGCCCTTGCGGTTACCGTAACTATTCAATGGTTCGCGCAACCTTAAAAATTCCAGTGGTTCCTGAAAGCAGCGACGCTGTGCGCGCCGTTGATATTGTCTTCCTTACGGTAATCCAAATAAGGGTAGACAGGCCATACCACTCACAGCATACCACTAGAGAGCGCCAACACACCACAAATGAAGTGGGCAAAAACTTTCCCATTCATTTCAATGGGCAAAACCTTAACCTAAAATTATATAAATTAATAGAAAACAATAGAAAGAAAAACATTCTTGTAACAGTGCACATTTAGTGCAATTAGAAAAGTGCAAAAAAAGTCTGTGGAACACCTGTAAACACAACATTTGTGCCTCAAAGGCCTTGACTGTAGCTGAAAGTTGAAGTAAAAAAACCCCAACAAACTCATGAACTCAAAAGCTCAATGCTACATTATGTGGAAACAGACTACTTTTTCCATTTGTATTTTTTTTTGAGTTAGGAGTTGTTTGTCTTTCAGTACTGCAGAGTAAAACTCTGAGCAAGACAAATCATAATTTAGACTGACAATGAGCTCACTTCTAATTAATTCAGTAGAACATTTGTTCCGCACATCAGTCCACTTATTCTTCATAAGAGAGAAAATCCTCTCCTCAAACCCAGTGGAAGATGGGATGCTTAGTACAAAGGATACAACAGCCTGCATATTGGGGAGGTCAGCTGCCTGAAGAATTTCCATCCACTTCTCTGCTGTTCCCTTGGACTGCCACTTTTCCTTCTCCTGATGTTCTTTGGTGAGGTGCTTCAGAAGGCTGGTTGCAGTGACACACTCTTCATAAAGCTCATCCATAGAGATGTTTAACCTGCCAATAGAGATGAGAAGTTGACCTAAATCCTAAGTGGTACATAGAACATTTACAGTGGTAAATAAATGGAAAAAATATATTGTATATGTTTATAACGTTGTATAGCATTTAAACAATACAATAAGTATAGTTTATTTATTATGTAAATATCCATCCTTATATTAAGTATATGAACTCTTTGAATTTGTAAAATAGTGTATAAAAGATTGCATGCGTGTGTATATACACTCCAAACAAAGTTAATGATTATGGTTTTATTTATATATGTTATCTATCAATTGTATTTGTTTATTTTTAACCATCAATACTATTAAAACATGGTTTATCATTTCACTGGCAAATGTTTTCTTCTTACCTGCCAGCCAGGTGATGCCGTTCAATGATCTTCTCCATGTCATCAAAGGAAATCTTCCCAGATGCTAGAGAGAGGGGCTGCAGGTGGAAAAGCCAGTTTTCTTCTGAAAAGTCAAACCACTTCCGGACATAACTGATGGCAGTGTCTAGGAAGGCTGTAAACTCCTGCCTGGCACCATCAGCATCAGATGGCGAGAGACGCTGGAGCTTTTGTCTTGTTAGGTACCCGTAGAACCCATCATCTCTTCTCTGAATAATTCTTTTCAGGAAACACTCCATGATGGAATAGAGGTCAACAGACGTGGTTACATTCTTCTCCAGTTTTTTCACCACTTCTTCAAACAGACACATGACATTATTACAGAAGAGGAGGTAGACTTCCACAATGTCTGCCTCTCCCTCAACTCCAGCAGCATCTTCTGTCAACTTCAGCAATTCCTTCAGGCGCCTTGGACATTCCTCACCAATGCTGATGAGATATGACTTCAGCGGGTCCCAGTTCTGCAGCAGGCGGGTGATTGCAGGGTTGAGTGACAGCCATCTCATCACAACATGGTGCAGGATATCATGGAATTCAACGTCACAAAATTCACAGAACTCTTTCAGGGACTCTCTCCTTTTGGCAGAGGTGGAAAAGAAGCTGTATATTTTCAGGACAGTATTTTCCACATCAACTGAGAGCTTGTCCAGTGCTTTTTTCACAGTGTTATGAACAATATGTGCATGGCAGTTACCACGAAGGATCTCACTGTTGGTCTCTTTCAATTTTGTGAAGACTGAGTTGTGGTTGCCATAATTTACATTTGCATTGTCAGCACTGAATGCAGAAACCTGATCTAAGGATAGCCCCACGTTTTCAAGAGCGCTTTGTATTATTTTTACTATTCCCTCTGCAGACTCATCTGGATTTTCAACAAAATCCAATATCTTGTTGACAACTCCAGCCTCTGGTGTAAAAAACTGCAAGGCCAAGGGAAAGATCTTCCGATTTCCCTTATTTGAAGCATCAGTGTGAAGAGAGAATGGGAGTGGAGTTGCACCACTTTTCAATTTTTTGATCACCTCTTCCCTTGCCTTTGGAGACAGGACATCTGTGACAACTGCTCCAGCTTTCGTCCTCCCACAGGACATCTTTTTGGCAATACTGGAGTCATTCAGCGTTCGTACAGTCAGTTTGAGTGCACAGTCCGCTGAGTTATAACTTAAACCGTGCTTTACAGTGTGGTAGACATGGGTCACCTCTGCAGCAGTCACCTTAAAATAGAAATATATATATATTACAGTATATCTGTATAGTTTGTGTAGTTTATCAACTGACTTTAAAGTATAAATTACGCATGCAACTTGTAAGAAATGGGTATGGTCATATATATGTATGTTTTCAATATAATGTGTATTCTTTATATATATTCAATTCAGTAATACTTTATTAATCCCATAGGGAAATTAGGAGTTGTTGCAGCTCAGACTAATTAAAGTCTTCAAAGAGTTGTTGAAGACCACAATCACTGTGGGAAGGAAGGATCTCTGCCTTGCCTTGAAACTGAAGTCTCTTCTGTGTCAACTTATTCAGGCTTTGTGGCTTCAGTTGAGGTATTATTTCAGCTTTTCTAATGCTAATCAGCTGCTCCCGTTTGTAAACCCGCTTGTTCCCATGATTACGCATCATAACTTATCATCATTATTCATCTATGTATTACTTTTATGTATTAGTCATCTATTCGTTGTAATCATCTATCCTTGCAGTTGTTTATTACACAAAGCAAATTATATTATCAAACTTCTGGCCACATAGCGCTGATATTCATTGCACATGCCCATATTAACCTTAACCAGAGGGTTTAAAAAAAACAACAACAATGTTTACATACCATATCTGCTTCTGCCGTGGCCTGGTGGACAACAAATTGGTCAAGGGTTCCTCTTTCTTTCACGCCCCTCATATTCATCATGTGCCCACCAGTAGAAGCATGCTGTTTAACGTCAGTCAGTCCACCATGGCAAATGGAAAAAGTCCGCCGGCACACAGTGCAGTGCGCTTTATACGTGTTATCGCGCACTTTTCCCAGCCAGGTGTTTTCATTTTCCCATTCCTCCCTGTATTTTTGCAGCCTTTTTTTTTTCTTTCTAGGAGGGGAACAAGCACTGTTGGTCAAAGGAGTACTGTCGTCCCAGACTTGTGCCGCAGTGTCGGTGTTTGTCTCCCTGTTGGCCATGCTGGTCATCTGCTGTCTTCCGGTATCTTCTCCGCACGCGACCTTTCCTCGACCAATGAGATAAGCGGTAATCTGAATTGTTATACTCGTGCTAAGTGTGCTGTCAGCTCATTGGTCACAGAGCAGGAGAGGGGCTGGGAATTATGTTTTCAAACAAAGCGTTAAATCCATTAACATTTATAGACTTTTTGTGATTCTCCCTGTATTACGGGACAAAGTGCGTCCCTTATTAGCTCAATACGGGACGTGTACTTTTGTTTCTAAATACGGGACGATTCCGTATTTTAAGGGACGGTTGGCAACCCTATTCCTGATCCAGCCGCACAAAATGATATAACATATATGAAGCTTGTCTCAAAACTGCAGGGTGAGTTACGCCGCAAAATTTCAGGCAGAAACTGCGGAATAAGAATAATAAATCCGAGGAATAGTTGGCATAGGCACACTTAACGATATAATGTATGGGTCTATTTAAAATAGTTTTTGAAAGCCTTAAAAGAATAATTCATATGAATACATTAGCACTACATAGGAGTGCTGCACACATTTACTAAGGCCAGCTTCATAAGTCCAATCATTTTCTCTTTTAAAAACCTTTGTGTGTACAAGTGTCCTGTGACATAAACAAAATAAACAAAATTAAACAAAACAAAAAACAACCCACAGGTACACAGCAAATCCAGCATGTCCAAATTAACACTGTCAGATTTGATTTCAACACTATTAAAGTGTCTATATGGGTCCACACCAGAGAGTGTTAATTTAACTCTTTTTGGAGAGTTGGTACGTTAACTCTGATTTAGTGTTAAACACCAAATCTGTCTGGAGTTGATAATTTAACACTTACTAATGCTAACTAGGTGTTAAGAGTTTATATATTAACTCTCAAAGAGTATTTTAGTTTAACTACATAAGAGTTATCTTCTAATTAATTCTAAAAAGCGGGAATTTTACTGTTCTGAACTTCTAGAAATTTCTTTTAGAAATAAACATAACAGTGTACATGTTCTCACTTTCATTAGAACTTTGTTTATCAAAAGGTCTGACATAGGTGAGCTGGTAAATGCAAATAACAGCATTCTCATCACTTATTTCTTCAATACAATATGCATGTCCTTCATTCATCACTTTGTGGAACTTCAACGCACTTCTGCTCTCCCCCATATTCCATCTTCACAAGCATATCCTCTGTGGAGATTGAATAAAAATTAGTTGACACTAATTAATGGCACAAATAATCCAGTAATCAATTACAGCACAGTAAAAAATAAAAAGGAATCCTTTTTGAGCTATTACTTGTGTAAAGTATTTTCCCAAAAGACAAGGACACAGGCAACAGGTAATACTGAACTAAATTTAAAACCTCAACCTTTTTCATTTTTACCTAAACCGTGTGCACAAAACTCTGGAGAGATCTAATCGTAGAACCCAGTCAGGACATCTGCTACTGCTGTTTGTTCGTTGTTGTTTTTTTATGGGAGATCATTTTCAGGCTTCAAGTAGCACCATCATACCAACATTTCACATTCTAGACAGCTAGCTAAAACAGAATATTATGCTATCAGCGAGCAACATGGCTAATGCCTTTCACACAGCTTTGTCTCAACTCCAAAGAGCCACAGCAGTAAAAGCTAATAATAATAATTGAAACAATCTTTGAAAAAATGACTTACCAAGCATGGTAAACAACTCAAATATGTAGAGCAAAATGTTCTGAAACGGCTTCACTTCAGCTTCGATTGGAGCCTATGGTGCTGGGGGCGGAGTCTGTGAATTTACTCTATTGGTGTCATAGCCCCTGTAGGAGTTAATGTTTCCATTGTGACACCTCCAGATTTGACATAGAAACATTCATTTTTAACTCTCGATTTTAACTACTATCATTTTACACCTCAGAGTTACATTAAAAGAATGTGACTCTACTTAGAGTAAAATTAACTCTACTTTTGCAAGAAGACTACAAGCACCAAAACATTTAATTCAATTCAATTCAATTCAATTTTATTTATATAGCGCCAAATCACAACACAAGTCGCCTCAAGGCGCTTCATAGATACAGAGAAAAACCCAACAATCATATGACCCCCTATGAGCAAACACTTTGGCGACAGTGGGAAGGAAAAACTCCCTTTTAATAGGAAGAAACCTCCGGCAGAACCAGGCTCAGGGAGGGGCGGGGCCATCTGCTGCGACCGGTTGGGGTGAGAGAAGGAAGACAGGATAAAAGACATGCTGTGGAAGAGAGACAGAGGTTAATAACAGATATGATTCAACACAGAGAGGTCTGTCAATACATAGAGAGCGAGAAAGGTGACTGGAAAGGAAAAACTTAATGCATCATGGGAATCCCCCGGCAGCCTACGTCTATTGCAGCATAACTAAGGGAGGATTCAGGGTCACCTGGTCCAGCCCTAACTATATGCTTTAGCAAAAAGGAAAGTTTGAAGCCTAATCTTAAAAGTAGAGATAGTGTCTGTCTCCTGAATCCAAACTGGAAGCTGGTTCCACAGAAGAGGGGCCTGAAAACTGAAGGCTCTGCCTCCCATTCTACTTTTAAATACTCTAGGAACAACAAGTAGGCCTGCAGAGCGAGAGCGAAGTGCTCTAATAGGGTGATATGGTACTACAAGGTCATTAAGATAAGATGGGGCCTGATTATTTAAGACCTTGTATGTGAGGAGCAGGATTTTGAATTCAATTCTGGATTTAACAGGAAGCCAGTGAAGGGAAGCCAAAACAGGAGAAATATGATCTCTCTTTCTAGTCCCTGTCGGGACTCTTGCTGCAGCATTTTGGATTAGCTGAAGGCTTTTCAGCAAGTTTTTAGGACATCCTGATAATAATGAATTACAGTAGTCCAGCCTGGAAGCAATAAATGCATGAACTAGTTTTTCAGCGTCACTCTGAGACAGGATATTTCTAATTTCAGAGATGTTGCGCAAATGGAAGAACGCAGTCTTACATATTTGTTTAATATGTGTGTTGAAGGACATGTCCTGGTCAAAAATCACACCAACGTTCCTCACAGCGTTACTGGAGGCCAAGGTAATGCCATCCAGAGTAAGAATCTGGTTAGATACCATATTTCTAAGCTTTTCAGCGCCGAGTACAATAACCTCACTTTTATCTGAACCCTTTATTGACCGGCCCTTCAAATTTACCTGTAAAATGGGCCCGCCGGTGGGCCCATGGTCAATAAAGGGTTAAGAAGCAGAAAGTTAGCGGCCATCCAGGTCTTTATGTCTTTAAGACATTCCTGCAGTTTAACTAATTGGTGTGTATTATCTGGCTTCATAGATAGATAGAGCTGGGTGTCATCTGCATAGCAGTGAAAATGTATGCTATGTCTTCTAATGATGCTGCCTAAGGGAAGCATGTATAATGTAAACTGAATTGGTCCTAGCACTGAACCCTGTGGAACTCCATAATTAACCTCAGTGTGTGAAGAGGACTCTCCATTTACATGCACAAACTGGAGTCTATTAGATAGATATGATACAAACCACTGCAGCACAGTACCTGTAATACCTACAGCATGTTCTAATTGCTCTAATAGGATATTATAGTCGACAGTATCGAACACTGCACTGAGGTCTAGCAGGACAAGCACAGAGATGAGTCCACTGTCAGAGGCCATAAGAAGATCATTTGTAACCTTCACTAAAGCTGTTTCTGTGCTGTGATGAGCTCTGAAACCTGACTGAAACTCTTCAACAAGCCATTCCTCTGCAGATGATCAGTTAGCTGTTTGACAACTACTCTTTCAAGGATGTTTGATATGAAAGGAAGGTTGGAGATTGGCCTATAATTAGCTAAGACTGCTGGGTCTAGAGATGCTTTTTAAGTAAAGGTTTAACTACAGCCAGCTTGAAGGCCTGTGGTACATAGCTGATTATTAGAGATAGGTTGATCATATTTGTGATTGCAGAATTAATTAATGGCAGGACTTCTTTGAGCAGTTTTGTAGGAATGGGGTCTAAAAGACACGTTGATGGTTTGGAGGAAGTAATATTGCAAATGGAGAGGCCCAGCATTCATCCACTTTTCTTTTTGACACTGCACCATTTTCTTTATTGTTTTCCATGGTTTCTCTTTGTCATCTGTCTCTTTTTTCAATCTTTCTCCGGCACAGTTGTCTGTATTTCTCACTTTTTTTTTTAACATCGCTATCTTTCTTCTTTCTGCCATCTTTTCATGTGTAACGGCACTGTATTTACCGCATGGAATGCACAGAGTTGATTCACTGAGTGGTATCATGCAATTGGTCTGTGCATTTCTTCAGCCACTGAGCCACTACCGTAAAGACCAAAAAAGCTGCACCAGTTAAAATAGAAGAGCCCCATAAGCTTTTAAATCATAACCATATGTTTTGGTTGTAGGTCTGGGTCCATATAAGACAGCTTGTGAATCCAGATCCAGACCACTGTCAGCCTGGTAGTGACCTCTGGCATAGGCTAAACAGCCTTAAGAACTGACAGCAATAATATGAAGATGGTATTGATGATACATAATTTTAATTTATGTTCTGTTTTTGCATACTGTTTTGCAATATGTATATGTTTTTACTAGTTTATTATAAAAGTGATCAGTTTTTTTGCATGCACATTTGTGCAATGTAATACAGAGCTGTCAAAGAATTTGTTGTTAAACATAACCAGCAAAGTTGTCATATATGTTATAGAAATCCAAATAAGAAGTAAATTCTCTGCTAATAAGCAAGGACCTGTCTAAATTAATTTCTAAATGACAAATAAATTACAGTGTGTACACCCAATGTGATCTCTGAATGTGGTGGGAACTATTTAAAAAAAACTTTCCGAAATGTGTTAATTATGGTCCATTTTTTATGATTTATGTCTCCCATAATTCTCCTGAAAGTATAAATTCGTCTGGATTCCTATGGGTTAATAAGCCAGAACATTAAACACAATATTTATATTATTGCTTGTAAACAAAGCAGAATACTGGGAAAATGCAAGTCAAGCACTATGATAATACTTTTCTATTATGCAAAAACATCAGCCAATATTACCTTATCATTATGAGGTTACTACAATCGAAAGCCTTTCGGAAAAGAAGAAAATTAAAATGCACAGACATTACCTTTTATTGCTTGCAGGTTATCTTATTGTTACCAAGGTATTACTCTACTGCCATTTGGGCATGACACCAAACTGTTATATTAATTAGTTTTCTTCTCTAAAACCAATTAGTAATATTAAACTTCACAGAAGAATTTTTTCCCAGACCAAGGACATGCCAATCAATTTTTAAAAAGAGATAAGGGAGCCTTTTGAAAAAAAAAATTATTGCGGATGTATGCTGTTAAAGTTGTGTTGACGTGCAGTCCCAAAGGAGTAAACACCATTCAGATTTGCTGTGTTTAGTGGTGTGTAAGTGATATTGAGTACCCTGTAGAAATGTAATTCTTGATTTGTTGTTAGATATGATTTTGAGTTGGTGTGACATTCCCATAGAAGTCCATGGAATGTAGGGAAGTTACAAAAATTGTCTGGGTTAAAAAAAGAGAGACAAGGAGGCGATATTGTCAATAAAGTAAAAGTTTTTCCATCCATCCATTCATTCTCTTCCATTTATTTATAATATTAATTTATTTAGAATAACTAAAGGAAAGTAACAAGCTGCTGGCACCACCAAAAGAAAAGAAATATAACAAATCAAGAAATTGATCACCAATTGATTACCATTATGCATTATACATTTGCAATAATAATGACAAACTAGCACCACTGACGAACTGGCCTGTGAGGTCAGTTTTTTGATCATTATGTATGTACATCGTCATGACCATTACTTAACAACCACTGATCAAATACTATTGATCTATGACAGTTGATTAATGGCCAACAGTGTTGAAACTTCCAAAGGTTGATTCTGTTTATCTGGACGTAATGTTTTCAGTGGGAGAAATGTTTCGTCACTTATCCAAGTGACTTCTTCAGTCACAGCTGATGGCAGGTTTCCCCAATCTTAAAAACAGTACATTTGCATAATGACTGAAACAAATTTATGCAAATTCTCGTGACCATTACCACTGGTGGTGGTCAGAGGGCCCGGTGGCGCCTGTGTCCGGCAGCCTCGCCTCTGTCAGTGCGCCCCAGGGCAGCTGTGGCTACAATGTAGCTTGCCATCGCCAGTGTGTGAATGTGTGTGTGAATGGGTGAATGACTGAATGTAGTGTAAAGCGCTTTGGGGTCCTTAAGGACTAGAAAAGCGCTATACAAATGCAGGCCATTTACCATTTACCATTTGCCATTAATCAACAACCACTGATCAACAACCACTGATCAAAGCCCACTGATCAATGGCCATTAGTACCATTCACAGAGAGTTGGGGAATGGCTGCAATCACAGCATTGTAGGTAGGATGGTGAAAGTTGTACCCTTAGGCCCCCTCCTCGATTCAGAGATGGTCTTTCCCCTTTTACATAAATGGCCTCCTTGACTCCGCGCTCAAACCAGCGTTCGTCCCTGTCCAGGATGTGTATATCCTCATCATTGAAAGATTGTCCACTGACCTGTAGGTGTAAATAGACTGTGGAGTCCTGTCCTGACGAGGTAGCTCTTCTGTGTTGTGCCATCTGCTTTGCCAGAGGTTGTTTGGTTTCCCCGATGTATAAATCCTGGCACTTAACAGTGTACACTATGTTATACTGATGTGTTGGTCGCGAACGAAATGGCTCGTAGAGCCGGCTCTTTGACGTGAACGACGCGAGCCGGCTCCTTATCGGGAGCCGTGGGTTTTTTTTTTTCTTTCTCTCACCCTCTCTCTCTCGCACTTTTTTTCCGCTTCACTCCGCACGCAAGCCTTGTGCTTTGCGCTGGGCAGAGGGGGACAGGGGGGAGGGGCGGTAGTTACACTCTCAGTAGCACAGGAACAGAGCAGGAAGGAGAGACAGAGAAAGAGAGCCAGGGACAACAACGTCACATTAGAAAGGTATAGTAATCATCCACAACTATTTTCAGTTGCAGATGATAAAGGATTCAGAAAGTGTATTCATGCAGGTCCATATGACAGAGAATGTGCATCTTCTTTTTGTTTTCATATTTTAATTTATATTTAATTGTGTTGTGGTTTGCAGCGTTTTGTGTTGTTTCATTTTAAATTTGTTTAAAAGGAAAAAGCTGAAAATTTAAACAGTTAAAAGTTGAACTGTGAATAGTTGCTTTTTGTATTATATGATTTATTTGTTACATTTTATGTGGAGTGAATAAATAAAAGTATATTTACGGTGGCCCCTAGAGACAAAGCACGTACAAACCTCAAAACATGTACAAACCCTGAAGTACCTACAAACTCCAAAACACGTAAAAACTCCAAAACACATACAAAACACAACAGAAGTGCTCCAGAATGCTAGGCCCAGTGTTGAGCTTTTGTTACCTAGTGGCTACACAAGCCAGCAAGTACCAACGACCAGATTTGGTGTGTGGTAGTAACAGGTAAATTAACATTTTTTAAAATTATTTGAATATATATGACTGCTTGTGTATAAATACACAGACAATACACATATGCTTTCAATCGTGTAATTTAAGTAATCTAGGTAGCTCTGTTTTGAAGTTCAGTTAACGCTAGAAATGTGTTTTGGAGTTTGTATGCGCTTTTTGGAGTTTGTATGTGTTTTGTCTCTAGGGGCCACTGTATATATTTATATATAAACATATATAAATAAAACCACTTTTTTTTTACATTAGTAATTCCTTTTGTGCATAATTTTATATTATTGTTAATAATAAATTAATTAAAGCAACAAAACAACCTGAAGAGCCGGTTCGGAGCCGAAAGAGCCGGCTCTTTTTAGTGAGCCGAGCCGAAAGAGCCGGTTCTCTCAAAAGAGCCGGAAATCCCATCACTACTATGTTACTCTGTTTGTGTCGGAGGACTTGATCCTTGGGGTGGACCAATTTTTGGCACAGTGTGTTTTGGGGTTTAAAAGCCACAGAGACTCACTTCCTTCAGCCTTAAGAAATATAGATTCCCTTCTGTATTTTAATTTATTAGAATCTATTTTAATCTACTGTTTTATTGATGTCTTTTTCTCTTTGTAAGGTGATCTTGAGTTTTAGAAGGGCGCCCTTATTATTATTATTATTATTATTATTATTATTATTATTATTACAGTGTTTTGAAAAAATGCGTCTCAACTGTTCCGATACTCCTGACACGTATGGGATCACTACAGGTTTTCGCTTAGTAAGCAGTTGTCCTTCTCTCCTGGATCGCCTGGAGCTTTCTTTAGGTGCCTTCCCAGCTTTGACAAAAGTCCAGCTGGGATAACCACATTTACTCAGGGCCTTCTTGATGTGCTGTTCTTCTGCTTCCCTGGCTGCTGTGTCTGTGGGGATGGTGTTCGCTCTGTGTTGTAGCATCCAGTTTGTGCTCCAGTGGATGATGAGAGTCAAACCTTAAATACTGATCCGTATGCGTAGGTTTACAGTACACATCAGCTTTTAGATGTCCCCCATTACTGATGGAAATCTCACCGTCTAAGAAGGCTAACCTGCTACTTTTCATATTCTCCCTGGTAAATTTGACGTGTCGGTCCACCGAGTTAATGTGATCCATGAATTGTGGTATGAGATTTGATTTTCAACCAGCTGTCATCCACATACCTGAACCAATGACTTGATGGTGTTCCAGGGTAGGATAACAAAGCCCTGTTTTCCACTTCTTCCATGTACAAATTGGCCACAATGGGTGAAACCGGGGAGGAAAACTGGTATGAGGTTCGGTCAATAGCATTGTCTTGTTCTAACTGCTTCAGACAGTCTATCACCCTCTTCCAGAGCAGCAGTGTTGGGTAAGTTACTTTAAATTAGTAACTTAGTTACACTACTTTTGTTTGTTAACATCCATCGTACTCAAGCATCTGCTACTCAGGCCTGCAATGAGTTAGGTGATTTGTGTATTGTCGGCTTTTATTTTATTTTCTGTTTATGTGGGCCCACAAATGTAAATGTGTGTAATGTTCTAGTAATGCCATTTTGGACTGACTTATTACGTTCTGCTTGAGTGAGAGGGGTTTTGTTGTGTATCAACCAAAAATTGGGGAACATATTGTCTCCAAGGTTTCACTAACTGTTTTGTGACATTAATTGCCAATGCTGGTATACAAGGGGCTGTATTTGAGTTAATTTTGTTTGGTCCATGAGGATACTCCTTGCTTGTATGAATGCCCCTAGACAACCAGCTATCTGTTATTATTGTTTTCTTTTCTGGTGTGCATCTTATTTGTGGTAAATAAATGCCCTGAGTTCACACTATTTTTGCTCTTTTATTTTTTGGATTTGTAGGTAGGTTATTAGAAGCTAAGAGTTATGCTATTAAAGATCACACTATCATTAGTTGAGCTAGCTAACGTTCAACTAACCTATTTCAGAGGATGTGTATTTTGGTAATCGTGATTGTTGTTAAAGGGTTAAAGAACCCAGAGCACTGTATCTAAATCCAGAGATACCTAGAAAGCGCTACAGCTGCTCCAATACTCCTGACACATAAGGGATTACCGAGGGTTTTTACTTAGGCAGCAGTTGTCATTCTTCTCTTCTGGATGGTCTGGAGCATCCTTTAGGTGACTTTGGCTTTGACAAATGTCAGCTGGAATAAACACATTTACCAGGGCCTTTTTGATATGATGTTCTTCTGCTTCCCTGGCCGCTGTATCTGTGAAGATGGTGTTTGCTCTGAGCTGTAGCATCTTGGTGACACCCAGTTTTCTGTGGGAGAAATGTTTTGTCATTCATCCAAGTTAATTCTTCAGTCTTAGCTGACTGAAGACTTCCACAAACTATGTAATAGTATTATTTGCATAATGACCGAAACTAGTACCACTTATTAGGAATGGACCACGAGGTAAGTTTCATGATTATTAATATACAAATTGTCATGATCATTGATCAGTGGCCGTTAGTACTGTTCACAGAGAGTTGAGAATGGCTGCAATCACGTGTTAGATCCCAGTTACCCCTGTACAGGTGGTCTGGACCGTCTTTCCATCCTTCGGATCAGAGTCCCTTAATCCCTTCGGGTATTACCCTGTTAGGTGATGTTGAGACTAGTTTAAGCCGGTGGCGAGGAGACTCGCTCAGCCTCTAACTGCCTTTATCTAAGCGCCCGCCCCGCACTACCTCTGACTCTATGCTCTCATTGGCAACCTTAATGAAACATATTTGTCAGCCACACTTATTAACGGCAGCTCTCCTCTAATGATCTATGGCACTTGTTATTGTGCTGAGTAAAATAGTTGTAAGTAAGTGAAGGAGGAGATGAAAGCAGCACAGCGGGAGGTGAAACGCTGCCTGAGGGAAGCAAAGGACACCTACAGGAGGAAGGTGGAGCAGAAGTTGGAGAGGAACAATATGAGGGAGGTCTGGAATGGTGTGAAAACCATCACAGGCCACAATACCAAGAACAGCACAGTGGGGGGGACTGTGGAGAAGGCAAACGAACTCAACAACTTCTTCAACAGGTTTGACCAGCCCACAACCCCCCCACCCTCACCTTTACTACAGAGCCCTCTCCCCACTCTCCTACCTCCCTTGCTTCCCCCCCTTCCTGACACTATGATGACACCCCCCTCCTCCAATCCCTCTCTCAGCAGCAGGACATCTCCCCCCCCCTCCTTCCAATCATCTCCCAGTGTCACAGTGGATCAGGTCAGGAGACAACTGAGGAAGCTTCGCCCCAGAAAGGCAGCAGGTCCGGACAAGGTGTGTCCGAGGATGCTAAAGGCGTGTGCTGCTGAACTTGGGGAGCCGCTACAACGAGTCTTCAATCTCAGTCTGCGACTGGGGAGAGTGCCCGCCCTATGGAAGACATCCTGCATCGTCCCGGTCCCCAAAAGGAACCGGCCCAATGAGCTGAATGACTTCCGACCGGTGGCACTGACATCACATCTTATGAAGACTCTAGAGCGGCTCTTCCTCAACCTCCTCCGACCACAGGTACAACATGCCCAGGACCCACTACAGTTCGCCTACAAGGCGGGTGTCGGAGTGGAGGATGCCATCCTGTACCTCCTGCATAGAGCCCACTCACACCTCGATGGGGGAAAAGGCACGGTCAGGATCCTGTTTCTTGACTTTTCCAGTGCCTTTAATACCATCCAGCCCTGTCTGCTCCAGGAGAAACTGAACAGGATGGAGGTGGACCCCTGCCTGGTGGCTTGGATCTCCGACTACCTCACCGACAGGCCACAGTACGTCAGGCTAAAGGACATCACGTCTGACACTGTGGTCAGCAGCACAGGAGCACCACAGGGAACTGTGCTGTCCCCTCTTCTCTTCACCCTGTACACCTCTGACTTCTGCTACAACTCTGAATTATGCCACATTCAGAAGTTTGCAGATGACACAGCCATCATGGGGTGTATCTGGGATGACCAGGAAGAAGAGTACAGAAGTCTGGTGAGGAACTTTGTCGCATGGAGTCACACAAACCACCTGCAACTCAACACCTCAAAGACTAAGGAACTGGTTGTGGACTTTGGGAGGTCCAGAGCAGGTCCACTGCCGGTTCAGATAGAGGGGGAGGAGGTGGAGGTGGTCAACAAGTACAAGTACCTCGGGCTGTGGGTGGACAATAAACTGGACTGGTCATGCAACACAGAGCACCTGTACAAAAAAGCCCAAAGCCGACTGTACTTCCTCAGGAGGCTGAGGTCTTTTAACATCTGCAGGAAGCTCCTGAGGATGTTTTACCAGTCGGTGGTTGCTGGAGTACTGTTCTATGCTGTGGTGTGCTGGGGGAGCAGCACAGCAAAGAAGGACTCATCCAGGCTGGAAAAACTGATCAGGAAGGCTAGCTCTGTGGTCGGCATGAAGCTGGACACTCTGGTGTCAGTGGCAGAGAAAAGGACACTAAAGAAACTGCTGGACATTATGGACAATGCTAGGGATCCTCTGCACACGGCCATAAACAACCAGAAGAGTCTGTTCAGTGACAGGTTGCTTCTCCCAAAGACAAGAACCAACAGACTTAAAAACTCCTTTGTCCCACACGCCATCAAACTGTTTAACTCCTCTCTGGAGGGGAGAGGGAGGGGAAACAGGAGGACAAAGGAGGGGGGAACAACTAAGCTGTAGTGCCTCTTCTCTTCACTGTGCAATTACCTTTTGTGCAATACTTTTTGTTAATAATCAGCGGTGCAATAGACTCCATACTTGAAATGTGCAATTCACTTGTATTTTTATTTTTATTTTTATTCCTATTTATTCTATTTATCCCCTTTGTATATTTTATCTATATATGTCTTTGTATTTATATATGTGTGTATATATATATATATATATATATATATATATATATATATATAATATTCTTAACTCTGTAACTTCTGTCGGTGCTGTGCTCTTTGGAAAACAAATTTCCCAGAGGAACCCACCCGAGGGATTAATAAAGTTTTATCTTATCTTATCTTATCTTAGTGATGGGATTTCCGGCTCTTTTTAGAGATCCGGCTCTTCCGGCTCGGCTCACTAAAAAGAGCCGGCTCTTTCGCCTCCGAACCGGCTCTTCAGGTTGTTTTGTTGCTTTAATTATTTAATCATTAACAATAATATAAAATTATGCAGAAAAGTAATTACTAATGTAAAAAAAGTGGTTTTATTTATATATGTTTATATATGGCCCCTAGGGACAAAGCACGTACAAACTCTAAAGCATATACAAACTCCAAAAAGCACGTACAAACTCCAAAACACATTTCTAGCGTTTACTGAACTTCCAAAGCAGAGCTACCTAGATCACTTAAATTACACAATTGAAAGCATGTGTGTATTGTTTGTGTATTTATAGACAAGCACTCATATTTATTCAAATAATTTTTAAAAAAAGTTAATTTACCTGTTATTACCACACACCAAATCCGGTTGTTGATAGTTCCTGGCTTGTGTAGCCACTAGGTAACAAAAGCTCAACACTGCGCCCTAGCATCCTGGAGCACTTCTGTTGTCTTTTGTACGTGATTCTGAGTTTTTACGTGTTTTGGAGTTTGTACGTGCTTCTGAGTTTTTACGTGTTTTGGAGTTTTTACGTGTTTTGGAGTTTGTACATGCTTAGGAGTTTGTACGTGTTTTGGAGTTTGTACGTGCTTTGTCTCTAAGGGCCACCATAAATATACTTTATTTATTCACTCCACATAAAATGTAATAAATAAATCATATAATACAAAAAACAACTATTTACATTTTGAACTTTTAACTATTTAAATTTTCAGCTTTTTCCTTTTAAACAAATTTAACGTGAAACAACACAAAACACTGCAAACCACAACACAATTAAATATAAATTAAAATATTAAAACAAAAAGAAGATGCACATTCTCTGTCATATGGACCTGCATGATTTCTGAATCCTTTATAATCTGCAACTGAATAGTGGATGATTACTATACCTTTCTAATGTGACGTTGTTGTCCCTCGCTCTCTTTCTCTCTGGCTCTGTTCCTGAGCTACTGCAAGTGTAACTAATGCCCCTCCCCCCCTCTGCCCAGCGCAAAGTACAGGCGCGCATGCGGAGTTTAGCGGAAAAAAGGGCGAGAGAGAGAGGGTGAGAGAAATAAAAAAAAAAAACCCTCACGGCTCCCAATCAGGAGCCGGCTCGCGTCGTTCACTTCAAAGAGTCGGCTCTAAGAGCCATTTCGTTTGCGAACGACCCATCACTAGAGTAAAATTTAGTGACCTGGACAGTAGGTCCCAAGGACGTGTTATAATGATTGACTAGAATAACCTATAAGAACCCTAAATCTGATGTTATGAGTTAACACACATAAAGTCTTACCATTTACTGTTTTAAGGAAGTAATAAAATGAATGTCCACAATTCTGACTTTGAATGCAGATAAATAATTTTTTATTAAAGCAAGGTTCCAGCAGGGGTTAGCAACCAGCTTAATTGCAATTTAATCAATTTAATCAATCAAATCTAAATAATCACTAACTATTCAAATCTAAATAATCACTAACTATTCAAATCTAAATAATCACTAACTATTCTGTTGCTAAATGACTACAACTGTTGTTGAGGTGGGTCTTCTTTTAGGAGGGAAGGAAGATCATTGTGCGCACCGATAGAATCCAGCTCCCCGCTGTGTTGGCCGAAGTCCAAAGGAAAGCTTAAGTGTAGCCCAGTACAAGGCTCCCCATCTTCACCTTCTTGACTCCGATCCTAACTCAGCATATGATGAGTAGGCAGTTCAAAATTCATAACCCAATCAGTCGATCCACAGTGAAGGGTTATGACTTCACTCTTGCCGCGGATCTTTTAGTCTCTTCTCAGCCTACTCACCGGCTTGGGACTAGAGGGAAAAAGCCCCTCTCTGCTTTTGCCTCCCATCTTTATACACCTCCACAGACCTGTCCAGACATGTCTAGACATCTTCCGGACGGAAACACCATCTATGGACATGTCATGTTCCTCCTTTGGCCCCCCCTTTGCTCTTTGACGCACTGGCATGACTTGCATTTTTTTAGTTCATTTCTTTTCTTCCACTCCACCCAACAATGCTGCAGCTCAACTTCCCTAATAACTCTTAAGTTTCATACAGACAGAAATTACTTCTCCTTTTTCTCATGTCTTAAGGACCGTTTAACTCATACACACACATTATAATTTTTTATTAATCTTTTAGCAATGCAATGCATACATAACTCTTTTTATTTGATTCTACACTTTAACAGACACAACAACTTCCCTTATTTCCATTTGTGACAAACATGGCGGAGACTCTCACATTCTTCTGACACACGACATTGTAAGATGGTGAAATGGAGGCGATCTGGAGGAAGTAGAAAATAGGGCTCTGTTACCCTACCCTGGAACACTACCAAGTCATTGGTTCACACAGGCCCTATTGGTCATGTGAATGACACCTCATCACCTCATCATGTTCACTCAGTGGGGAAACACATCAAGTTCACAATGGAGGATATAAAAAATGACACGCTAGCCAGCCTTAGACTGTGAGATTTCCATCAGTAATGAGGGAAATTTAAAAGTGGATGTGTACTGTAAACAAACACATACGGATTAATATTTAAAGTTTTACTCTCATCATCCACTGGAGCACAAATTGGTTGTCAACAGAATGCTACAACACAGAGCAAACACAATCTCCACACACAGCGGCTAGGGAACTAGAATAACATCTAGTTCTTCTAGTAGAAAAAGTGATTATCCAACCCCCTTTAACATTATAAATTACCTATGGTGTATCACATCCTTGGAATGAGTTGAGTTCAATTTCTCTAGCCACAACCAGGCTTGATTACTGCCACACCCGTTCTCAATCAAGAAATCACTTAATTAGGTCGACTGCCTGACAAAGTCGAGTAGACCTAAAGATCCTCAAAAGCGAGACATCATGCTGCGATCCAAGGAAATTCTGGCGCAAATAAGAAACAACATAATAAAGATCTCTCAGTGTGGAAAAGGTTATTAAACCATTTCTGACAGCCGTGATCCACAAATGCCAAAAACATGAAACAGTGGGGAAAATCCCCAGGAGTGGCTGGCTGACCAAAAATTGCCCTAAGAGCTAAGCTCATCCAAGAGGTCTCAAAAGACCCTGAGACCCTCAACACGCAAAGAACTGCAGACCTCACTTGCCTCAGTTAAGGTCAGTGTTCATAATTCCACCACAAGAAAGAGACTTGGGAAAAATGGCCTACATGGCAGATTTCCAAGATGAAAATCACTGCTGAGCAAAATGAACATAAATGCTCATTTCAGTTTTGCCAGAAAACATCTTGATGATCCTCAAGACTTTTGGAAAAATACTCTCTAGACCGATGAGACAAAAGCTGAACTTTTTGGAAGGTGTGTCCCCCATTCGGCTCGAGTAAAAGTAACACAGCATTTCAGAAAAGAACATCATATCAACAGTAAAATATTGTGGCGGTGGTGTGATAGTCTGGGGATGTTTTGCAGCCTCAGGACCTGGAAGACTTCCTGTGGTAAATGGAACCATGAATTCAGCTGTGTACCAACACATCCTGAAGGAGAATTTCTGGCCATCTGTTCCTGACCTTTAGCCGAACCGCACTTAGGTTCTGCAGCAGGACAATGATCCAAAACACACCAGCAAGCCCACTGGCTTAAGAAAAATAAAATGAAGACGTTGGAGTGCCCTAGTCAAAGTCCTGACCGGAATCAGATTGAGGTGCTTTGGCATGACCTTACAAAGGCAATTCATGCTCGAAAACACTCCTGTGTGGCTTAATTACAATTTTCTCCTTAAAAATAAACATCTAAACACCTTCATTTAGAAACTGTATATTGTGTCGACTTGCGTTATCTTTGTCTAATATTTACATTTGTTTGATAATCTTTAACACTGTGTGGCAAAATAAAAAAATAGGAAATGAAGAAGAGGGTAACCACTTTTTCACATCCCCTGACAGTATTATTAGCTGACAAAGCATACATTTTCACTGCTATTTAGATGATGCCCAGCTTTAAAAAAAATCTAGGTTATTTAATAATCTAGTAATAATCTAATAATAATTTAAAATTCTTCACCTCACACTGTAGCCAAAGCGCTTACTCATAGGGAGTCATCTGATTGTTGGTGTTTTTCTGTATTACTGCAAAATTTTTACTTATTAAGCACCTTGAGGTGACTGTTGTTGAGATTTGGCAGTATATAATTATAACTGAAACGAATTGAATTGAACCTTTTTCCTAGCATTACGTTCCTGGAGACTTGTCATCTGCACATCAATGATGCAAGTGTCCCATTTCACTGCAACCCAAATGTGCTCTGTTGGATCAGGACTTGGTAGATGCCTTTTTAATACAGTGAACTGACTTGTTTAAAGAACGAGTTTGAGAGAATTTGTGACATAGCACCACCTTGGTGGTGTGACATGATGGGGCCAAAGCTGAAGTGTGGTATACACGGCCAGCGTTGAAGTGTTCTTTTGAGAACTAACGCTTAGATGTAGCTGCAGGTCTAATCCTATCTGCTATTCAGGTGGATTTTTTTAACTTTGTGATCACTGGGGCTTTGGTGGATCCAGCCTGTTTTTCCTGCTTATCCAGGTTTACCTAACTTGCCAGTCGAAACTTCTCTTACAAGGCTAAAATGGGCCAGATGTTGCGGTGTGGATTATTGGAACATTCACCCACTGAGCCGCATTACTTTGCCCAACTCAAAGCTAAACCATGCACCCCAGCAGGCCCCCAGTGCGCCAAGTGCGCATGATAAATCTTTTAACACAATCTATGTTTGCATCACCTTTTAATGACTCTGTGCTTGTCAATCGGGAACTTTAATCTTGACAATCTCTGACAAATAGTTATTTTTTAATTCTTCTTGTACAAGTCTACTGGACATGGTGTCTCCTTTTAAGATTAAATCTATCTGATCTATCTGATCTAAGTCAGTGCCAGAGCTGTGGCAGAATGATACCACTCACGTTCTAAGGCGCAATTGCTGAAATGCAGAGAAAAGATGGAAAAAGCATCATCTTCAAGTTCCATTAGCTATTTTTAAAAGCAGCCTATTGGAGTATCAGAGAGCCGTTCAAGCTGCAAAAACCCAATTTTTAACAAATCTTATGTCAAATAATAGCAACAAACGTCACATTCTTTGTGAAAAATTTCCCACATTTTTTAAAGAAAAATTGTTCTGCAATCCTGCCCCAGATCCTGCTGTTTCTCCTGTTTGCCAGGTCGTCTCTGAGAACTTTGAGCAAGTGTCTTTGCCCTTTTTAATTGATATGGTTCAGCATATGCAGCTTATTTCTCCCTAGACAGCATTCCACCACTTCTCCTCAAAGAGGTTTTTAATATTTGTGTGCCATGTCTTGTGGACCTAATCAATTCATTGCTGAAGTCTGTTTCCCAGCTTCTTTCAAACATCCTGTCATACAGCCCCTCATCAAAAAGAACAACTTGGACTCTTGTTCTTTCTAATTTCAGGTGCATTTCTAAGCTCTCTTTTAGAGAAGGTAGTTTATAACAAACTACAATCAAATTTTAAATTATACCAGCTGTTTCACACAGAAAGCACTGGACTGAACAGCAGTACTTCGCTAAAAGTAACATAACATCTCAACATAAGTACTTTAAACTGTTGTGCCAAATATGCTTCATTTATTGAATTGACCTTCCATCCATCCATGCATGCATCCATCAATCCATTCATCTTCTTCCACTTATCCGGGGGCGGGTCGTGGGGGCAGCGGCCCAAGCAGAGAAGCCCAGACCTCCCTCTCCCCAGCCACCTCCGCCAGCTGGGAACACCAAGGCGTTCCCAGGCCAGCCGAGAGATATAATCTCTCCAGCGTGTCCTGGGTCTGCCCCGGAGCCTCCTCCCTCCTGTGAGGTGAATTACCATTCCAGTGAAATTATACTGGTATGAGATATTGAAGGTAACTTTGCGTTTTTATTCAGAAATGTGAGATTGTTGCAAGAGGACTTAGCTTATAGCACATTAGCTACCTGCATATTAGATAATATGGAGTGAAGCTCTAGCAATATAAATGTTACATTCCAGTACAAACTGCAGGTAAAGCTAAGTTAACGCAGCCTGTTTTGGTTCTCCAAATTAGAACATATTCATTAGAATAAGTGGGTCTCGAAGTTGAATTGTTGTTATCTCAGAGTTTAGCCCCAGTTTTGGCAGACAGTTGATTATAATTTGTCTATAAAATTATCCTGATTGAACTGTCATTTAAATGTTGCATACAAATATCATCACTTTCTGTCAAACAAATTGTCTTTATTATTATTATACATCTTTATTGTGCTGCAGCCTGCATCTCACTGTTGTTGATCTTATTCAGGACCAGTCTCATCTTTACACAGTGCTTCAGTAAAAGTAGGTAAATACAGTTTTCATTTTGTTTCAGCCAGCTGTGTATTTAAAATGTTGTGTGAATGGTGTCTACAGAATCATCGGCAGTTAATTCAACACACCAGTCTCAGTCACTCAGTTTTTTTCCCTTTTTTTCCATTTGTAAAATATAAATTATGAGCTAACCATGAAATATTAACACTCTGTTTCATGGTGTCTTTGCTGATGTCATGGGCATATGCAGGTTAATGAGCATGGAGCAGCGAGAAGGAAGAAGAAAAAAGATACTCAATATCAGTCAGTTGTGAGCCACAGGGTCGTCTCACCCCCCCCCCCCCCCCCCAACCCCCCAAAACACACACACACACACACACTTTTTTTTATTGATAGTTTGAACACTAATCTTAAAGACTTTAGGTCACCCTCACAAACATACTGGGCTTTTCCTCAGAACAGGCCTTTGGGAGCATTGCTAGTCTGTTTTTTTCTGGCCATTTTTACATAAAGAATTAGATATAGATATATTTTATGGTTCAGAAAATCAAACACCCCACCTAAAAAATCTAGATACAAATATTTTTATTACAATTTTTCTTTGATTGGAGGCTGAAACCTCTTGGGAAGGCCACACATTTTTTTGTATGCAGGAAAAACTCAAATAGTGGAAAGCTTTTTAAAATGTATTTAAAGAATCATCCAGATATCAGTCAAAATTCAATCAACCAAGTTTACTATGAATCTTAAATGTTTGAAAAACACACAAAACATAATATGATATAAGATCACATGATTCTCTAAATCTTAAAATAGTGGGAATAGTTGATTAAACTCCTAAACATAAATCCTAGACAACCTGGTTGGTTTTCCTTAGTTTTGTTCATCTGAGTTGCAAATAATTATTTTGAGCTTAGATATCTGAATGTAGCGAAATAAGTCAAGTTAAAATGTTTCAATTTTTTTGCAACAGTTTATGACAATAACATTTTTTAAAATAGTTTTTCAGTAACAATTACACTTATGGGGTGTAACAGCCTAACTTTTTTATACAACATGTCATTTCTGTCTATCATAAGTGTGATTTTTAAAGGCCTAACATTAGCGGGCATAATATTAGCTTAATAGTCAGCTGCTGACAACAGAATGGATGTGAATCGGATGAGCTGGTATATAAACCGATCCATATCAGATCCAGGTCGGATGAGCTGGTACACAAATGTTCCCTCTAATTTTTCATGTGTCTGAGCAAACACACAAACTCCCTGAGCGTCCCTTGGACCACTGTGAGCAACAGCAGACGTGTGCACTGTGGTCACACCAGCATCGAATCATCCAAGTTACATGGTTTATTAAAATAATCAAATTACAGCATTTACATTTATGTTAGACTACTTTTAATTAACTGCTTTAGCTCACTTACAATGAAAATTTAAAAAAATCTTGTTCCTGACCTGTGGAGTATGTTAACACTATTGGAAGTAAAAATAACTTGAACTCCAATTTTGAAAACACCATCCATCCATCCATTCGCTTCCGCTTATCCTTTTCAGGGTCGCGGGGGGCGCTGGAGCCTATCCCAGCTGTCATAGGGCGACAGGCGGGGTACACCCTGGACAGGTCGCCAGTCTGTCGCAGGGCCAACACACAGGGACAGACATCCATTCGCACTCACATTCATTTGCACATTCACACCTAGTGACAATTTGGATTATCCAATTAACCTATCCCCACAAGCTGCATGTCTTTGGACGGTGGGAGGAAGCCGGAGTACCCGGAGGGAACCCACGCAAACACGGGGAGAACATGCAAACTCCACACAGAAAGACCCCGGCCTGATGGTGGAATTGAACTCAAGACCTTCTTGCTGTGCGGCAACAGTGCTAACCACCGTGCTGCCACTTTTTTTTTTTTTACCCATTCACACACACATTCACACACTGGTGATGGCAGCTACATTGTAGCCACAGCCACCCTGGGGCGCACTGAAAGAGGCGACTCTGCCGGACACTGGCGCCACCGGGCCCTCTGACCACCACCAGTAGGCAACGGGTGAAGTGTCTTGCCCAAGGACACAACGACCGAGACTGTCCAAGCCGGGGCTCGAACCGGCAACCTTCCGATTACAAGACGAACGCCCAACTCTTGAGCCACGATCGCCACAACTTTCTTTAATTTTTGTTTGTTTGTTTTTATAAAGCTCTGACTTGTATTTTGAGTCTGTGGTCTGGGAGAGAGTCCTGTAACTCTAACTAAATATATAGTTACTTCTTCAAAAAAGTAACTGAGTTATGTAAACAACAAAGTTTTTTGCAGCTGTTTACCTAAAAATGCAGCCAAGGCATTTTTTTAAATAAACATTTCAAACTATTTACAGAACAATCAGCTGTTCTGCATCAAATCTGATGCCACACAAATTATTTGTGCCACTCCAAAAAATAATTTCTGTCCACTATGAGATGAAGGAGAACAACAGCCTGATACCTGCAGGCCTGACAACAGCAGATGTATCACTGCTGTAACACCTGTAACATTCAGCAGTCGCCTCATTGTTCTGACACATACAACAAAACTATTGACCACATTACACACTAACTACACAAGATTTGCGCAAAACGTCGCAAATCTCTCACATCTCAAAAAGCGCCGTCACTCCTAAAACTTCCCCCTTCCTTAACAACTAAATGCCATGTTGCCATATAATTTTTTGATTGGTCAACATGGTACATTTTTCGACCAATAGGAAAGCATGGGATTTTTTGGTTTTGTTTTTGCTCACAGGCTTTCGAGCGTTTTCCTTATAAAACACAGTTTTTACCGTTTCTTCCCGCAGTAAATATAAACAACGACAGTATTCAGGAAGAAAACCAAACATTGCAGATATTTTTATCATAACTCTGGTTTTATGTGGCCGATCAACACAATTTAAAAACTGGTATAAAGTCCACACTTTTCCATCAATTGTTCCGTCTGTCCTGCTCACATCTCCAATGGTTGTACACGTTGTCATCAACATGGTTTTACTCCACATCAGCCACGCCGCTTTGCTAGCTAAAACACCGGTGTCGGCACATGAGGACACTGTCATATCCTGTCAACAATGTTGGTTAGTTGCGTATATACAAATGTGAATCGCATTATTGGCTGGACTATGGGATAAGGTGGCATCATTCTAATCCCATACGGGAGCAGCCAGTCTCTTACTGACTAACACTGCAAATCAGGTTAGATTTTTTTTTATGCGCAACGCAGATTTTCTGTGCACAGAGACGGTGCCAGCAGTGCGCAATTGTGCACGCACGCAGCTTAGAGGGAGCGTTGGTTGGATCGCTGTTTGCAGATCCATTGCAGAGTCTTGTGGTGCATCAAGGGCGGATCCAGTCCGGAGTCATTTTGCTATTTGGGAAGTGTGTTAGATAGTATCAGTTTGTTAGGAGACATTATTCCACGTTAATCAGTTTATATTTGAGCACAACATTTTTTCCATTGTTAATTGTGTTGTGTTTTATTACAGGGCTGGCTGTAGCTCAGAAGGTAGTGCAGGCCATTTACTAATCGGAAGATTGGTGGTTTGATCCCTGGCATCTCCTCCATACCTGCTTCATACCCTGGGGGACGGGGCTATGGCTCCCCACACTCCCTAGCAGATCGTTACATGGAGAAACCTTTGGAATACAAGCATGCTGATCCACACAGGTGTGCACACAGGTGTACACACGGGTGTTCACAGACGCGGACTACACCTTTCTTGGCTGCTGCCTCAAAGCCTTGTGCGCTGTCTATCTTGCGTGCTGCACAATATCGTTTAATATTTAGTATCTACTGTTATCTACTGCTAGCTAGTTTATTGTGATGGTGTTGTTTTTATTATGTTGCTCTTTTTTTGTTTGCTTTCTCTTCTGTTTTTTTTCTCCATACAGGTGATCCAGATGTTTTGTTTGTTTTTTTCTTTCTTCCCCCCTTTCTTACCGTCTCTTCTCCCCTCTGGCTTTCTTTCTCTCTTTCTTTCATTCTTTCTCCCTGTCCTATCCCCCAGTCATGTCTGTCCCATTTGTAGCAACCGAAAATAAAATAAATACATAATTATAGTAAAGGTCAATCAAATGGACCAATATGGCAAGGCCATGACGATCCACTTGGTAAAATCAATCCGCTTGGCCTTAAGACAATAATTCTGATGGCTAAAGATCCAAACGGGACACAAAAAAAAAAGAAAAGAAAGCAATCTCATCTTTCCCTCCTCTCCTATTCTCCATGCATAGTGCCACATTATGTATTTTCTCACCCTGTGAAATACAGAAACTGTAGATTTAGCTGCCAAGAGACAATGTGTGACAACATGTGCCGTTTGTATGTTGAGGATAGGTTGCAGGTGAAAGCAGGAAGATGAAATGTCATTGTCTTATTGCTGAGTATGTGTCTCCATGCCATCAGCCGGAAGCAACACCAGGCTGCAGTACAATAAAAAAAAATTCAATGTTGCAGGATTGCTATTCTGGATTGCTTTAGCGCACTTTAACCCCTAGACGTGTCCTCAAAGATTAGAAACACTGCTTAACAAATGTAAAGTCCTAAAATTTAATTTGATAGTTAGGTTAGAAAAAAAGTTCAGGGAAGAAATTTTGAATGAAGTGTGAGATGAAGGAAATAACAAATTCACAAATGGTCAGAGACTGCCGTAGCTGGGACAAATAAAAAACATTTTTTGTAAGTGGCAATTTCAGAAACATCCTGAAAAGTAACAAATGCAGTAGCTCTTTACAAAACAAACACCACTTGCAATTGGATTTACACAGAAACTAAACACAGTGCAGTCTCATTAAGGCAGAATTGTGTCACTGACAGCAGACACTTCTTGGAACAAGCGATAATCTATAAATGCAATTTTTGTCACGCTGTTTCTCATGGCCTGCTAATCTTGTTAGGGAAAGGAATCTCAAATCAATACCATCAACCTCAAATAGTCCTTCTTAACTGCAAGACACCTGACAACATACATATCTATTTCATAACTTCCTCCCCATGTTTGCTGAATTATTCTAGATTTTTTCTGAGGCTCACTTGTTTGAGTACAATGAGCAACAAAGTGACAGAAAATAGGGTGTGTAGTGATGGAAACATCTACAAAGGGTCCAAGACTGAGGAAGCCAGATGGAGTTAACAAACAACAGTCTGACAATTCAGTACAGTGAAAAACAGAGCTTAGTGCCCTGCATTGTGTCCAAACAGGGAGGACTAACTTGGGCTCAAGCTGCATGCTGTTTCTGTGATTAGTCCGCCATCTGGCAAGACAGGCAGAATGAGCAGCCAGAGTGATGCAGACTGCTGTGGAGATCTGAGTTTGGGTGCGTGTGTGTGTGTGTGTGTGTGGGGGGGGGGGGAGGTTAGACTCCTTTGCTTTTGGCAGAGAGTGTGAGTGTGCTGACTGTGTAGCCCTCACAATGCCCAGAGGATTTATACATCTGGCTGACTTTGTTTTCTGGTTTGTGAAGTACAATGAATGAAGTAAATAAGATCATGCTCCTCACAGTTTGCACATGCTATGTATATATATATATATGTGTGTGTGTGTGTGTGTGTGTGTGTGTAAAACACGTTATACAACACTGACACGTTATGTAGTACTATGTAAATTCAAGATTCAAGATCTTGAATCTTGAATCTATATTGGGGGAGGCTTTATTATGCTATATTTAGTCCTCTCCTTCCAATTTCCTTTCTTAATAAGCTGTGTTTGGGTGGTTAATCTAACAGTAACACATTACTCTTTTTTGTTTTTAAGAAAGAAATCTTTTATGCAATTCATACAGAAAATATTCTTGTTACTTGTTCTTTTATTATTCCACATCACTACCTGTCCCTGTCAGTTAACACTGCACATTACATAGGCTCACATATTATTGCAAATCCCTATGATAATCTGGAGGACATGCACAGTGTGATTTTACTGCATAGGTATTACCACAAAGGTAACACCAAAGCTGGTGAAAAGCAACAGAAAAAGCATTTCATTCATATCGTATATGAGAAATGAAGAAAGGAGTAAGTAATGCTCATGCCATCTCAAAATTTGTTGACTGCTCTCAAAACAACGTGTAACTTAAAGAGCAGAATTAC